>NW_027507686.1:175232311-175786529 GCF_037356315.1 Lithobates pipiens
CTATAAGTACCATAGTTTGGTACTCAGGTATTTTTTGGAATTCTCCTGCTTTTATGCATTCCACAAGGTCCTCACACGAAAGTAAAGTGTGTATAATATTGCTTGTGGGGTCAGAGGACCCGGGGCGCCGCCATCCCATTAGGTGTTGCAACTGAGCCGCTATGAAGTAATAGTATGGGTTTGGGACTGCTAGCCCGCCCGAGTCCTTTGCCTCTTGTAATGTTTCCAATTTAATACGTTGCATTTTTTTCCTCCATATCAAGGAGCAGAATATAGTGTTGCATTTTTTAAAATATATGGATAGGAATCCAGATGGGGGCATTATGGAGAGAATACAGAAGTTGTGGACCCCAGACCATTTTTATCAGATTACATCGACCCACCACCGAGAGGGGTAGTTTACTCCAACTAGCTGCTTTTTCCTGAAATTTTTGAATCAGTGGATTTACATTAAGTTTAACATAGAGTTCCAGGTTGGGAGGAATAACTATGCCTAAATACCGAAATGTATATACCACCCTGATCTGGTCTGCTGCTGAGGGAAGAGGCGATATATAAGTGATCAAGTGGTAACAGTGTGGATTGTCCCAGTTTATTTTGAACCCTGAGAAGGCTCCAAATTTACTGATTAATTCCATAAGATTTATTAAAGAGGCAGATGTGTCGCCCAAAAAAATCAGTGCATCGTCCGCAAACGAGGCTATTTTATCTTCTCAATCTTTCCTTTTAAAGCCACATATAGCCAGGTTCCCCCTGATAGCAGCGGCTAGAGGCTTTATGGCCAAAGCAAAGAGCAGCAGGGATAGCGGGCAGCCCTGTCTTGTTCCCTGGTCTAGATCAAAGAAGGGGGACAATGTGTCATTAATTCTAATGCAAGTTTTCGGTGCCCTATATAATAGTTTAATCCAAGAAATAAACGTCTCTCCAAGTTGAATTTCTCCAGTACCCTCCAAAGGTAACTCCATTCTATGCGATCAAATGCCTTTCTAGTGAAAGGATAGCTCTTCGACCTTGATTATCTGTTGAAATCTGCATATTTAGATATAATCTGTGGAGGTTGTGTGCTGTGGACCTGTTGGGTATAAATCTGGATTGATCCGGGTGCATTATTTTTGTCACCACCTTGGAAAACCGTGTAGCGGGGACTTTGGTAATCAATTTTAGATCATTATTTAAAAGTGATATGGGTCTGTATGACTCAGGCCGCGTACACACGGGCGGACTGTATGGCCTACTTAGTCAGTCGAAACACATTTCAGCGGATAGTCCGCTCGTGTGTGGGCTTCAGCGGACTTTTTCAGCGTGCAGTCTGGCGTACTAAGTATTTTGGATTTTTCGAAATTCTGTCCGTCATACTTTGGTTTCAGCGGACAATCCGCTCGTCAGTAGGCTAGTTCGACAGACTAAGAATGGCGCATGCTCAGAAAGGATTTACACGGCGAAAGGTTGCATTGCTGTGTATTGGACTTCCTATTTCTAGTCCCGTCGTACGTGCTGTACACATCATCGCGCAAGCTTTCGACGGACTGTTTGTGCATCCGTGTGTGGTCAAGTCCGTTCATTCGAAAGTAGGACGGACTGTCCGTCGGATTGTATGACGGACTAAGTAGGCTATACAGTCCGCCCGTGTGTACGCGGCTGGAATTTTCGAAATTCTGTCCGTCATACTTTGGTTTCAGCGGACAATCCGCTCGTCAGTAGGCTAGTTCGACGGACTAAGAATGGTGCATGCTCAGAAAGGATTTACACGGCGAAAGGTTGCATTGCTGTATATTGGACTTCCTATTTCTAGTCCCGTCGTACATGCTGTACACGTCATCGCGCAAGCTTTCGACGGACTGTTTGTGCATCCGTGTGTGGTCAAGTCCGTTCATTCGAAAGTATGACGGACTGTCCGTCGGATTGTATGACGGACTAAGTAGGCCATACAGTCCGCCCGTGTGTACGCGGCTTCAGGTTGTTCCGGATCTTTCCTGGGCTTCAACAGGACCACCACCACTGCCTCATACATGGAGTCTGGTAAGGAGTCATTAGCATGTGCTTCCTTGATTGTATGAAGCAACTCCGGTAGGAGTATGCCTCCAAAATTCTTGTACATTTCAATGGGGAGACCATCATTTCCCGGGGCCTTAGAATTAGAGAATGTTGCTAGGGCAAGTTGCAATTCCTCTAGAGAGAGAGATGCATTTAGCAGTTTTTTGTCTTCCCTTGTATTGTCGGGAGTGTGTATTCATCTAAGAATTCAGTTAAGGTGGCTTTGGGATAATTCACCTTTGAGGAATATACATCCTGAAAAAAGGTACAGAATCCCTTCATAATTGAGGGGGTGTCCATAGCTACCTGTGTTGGTGACTAGAGATGAGCTTGATGTTCGTACGTTCGGCGAATACCGAATGTTATGGGCCGCTCGCACCAAATTAGTGTGGCGCTCACGGCCCACAATGCACTGCGCCATCGCAGTGCATTGCTGGCTCATGATTGGCCAAGCATGCACTGTGACCCTGCATGCTTGGCCAATCACAGCGCCGGCAGTGAGGAGAGCCATGATTGGCCACAGGCAGGATGACTGTGGCCAATCATAGCTCAGGCTGTGTAGTACACACCCCACAATATATAAGGCCGCTAGCGCGGCGGCCTTGTGTAGTGTGTTGGCATCTGTAGGAGTTAGTGGGTGTTCTCTGTGTACCTTCAACACAGTATACACCGTTCATTATCAGCCGATTTAGCGTTCTTGCTCTTTTGTAATTGAGCTTTTAGCAATCTGCAGGAGTTTGTGGGTGTTGTCTGCGTGCCCTGACCGCAGTATACACCATTATATCCACCTATATAGCTAGCTATATTGCTCTTCTGTAATAGAGCTTTCAGTCAGTTGTAGGAGATTGTGCGTGTTGTCTGCGTGCCCTGACCGCAGTATACACCATTATATCCACCAATATGGCTAGCTATATTGCTCTTCTGTAACAGAGCTTTCAGTCAGTTGTAGGAGATTGTGCATGTTGTCTGCGTGCCCTGACCGCAGTATACACCATTATATCCACCTATATAGCTAGCTCTATTGCTCTTTTGTAATAGAGCTATCAGTCAGTTGTAGGAGATTGTGCGTGTTGTCTGCGTGCCCTGACCACACTATACAACATTATATCCACCTATATAGCTAGCAATATTGCTCTTCTGTAATAGAGCTTTCAGTCAGTTGTAGGCGATTGTGCGTGTTGTCTGCGTGCCCTGACCGCAGTATACACCATTATATCCACCTATATAGCTAGCTATATTGCTCTTCTGTAATAGAGCTTTCAGTCAGCTGTAGGAGATTGTGGGTGTTGTCTGTGTGCCCTGACCGCAGTATACACCATTATATCCACCTATATAGCTAGCTCTATTGCTCTTTTGTAATAGAGCTATCAGTCAGTTGTAGGAGATTGTGCGTGTTGTCTGCGTGCCCTGACCACACTATACAACATTATATCCACCTATATAGCTAGCAATATTGCTCTTCTGTAATAGAGCTTTCAGTCAGTTGTAGGCGATTGTGCGTATTGTCTGCGTGCCCTGACCGCAGTATACACCATTATATCCACCTATATAGCTAGCTATATTGCTCTTCTGTAATAGAGCTTTCAGTCAGCTGTAGGAGATTGTGGGTGTTGTCTGTGTGCCCTGACCGTAGTATACACCATTATCCACCTATATAGCTCTTCTCTAATTGAGCCATCTGCCATCTGCAGGAGTTAGTTGGTGTTGTGTGCCTCCAGCAAAGCACAGTATACACCAGTATCTACCCTTTAATTCCTGCTCTATAATAAAGGCATCTGCAGGAGTTAGTGGGTGCTGTGTGCCTCCAGCACAATATACACTACCCAATTGCTGGTTTTCCCATCTCCCTTCTGGCCATTACCATGTCTGGAAGGCCAACAAGGAGAGGCAGACAGACACGAGCCGATAAAAAAGGGCAAGTAGGCTCTGTGTCTAGAGACAACAGTGCTGGTCGTGGACGGGGTGCATCGTCATCATCAGCACGTGGCCATGGGACACACTTGTCCTTATTTTCGGCAGCTGGACATGTTGAGCCGCATCATGCCAAAGATTTGGTAGAGTGGATGACCAAGCCCTCTTCATCCTCCTCATCCTCTCTCACCCAGGCTCAGGGTACTAGCAAAGCAGCTGCCAACGCATCTTCTTCCCTCGTCTCAATGTCATCATCAGTGACTCCTTCCCTAGACCCACCACGTCCTCCTGAGGAGTCCCCTGAACTCTTTGAGCACAGTGTTGGGTACATGCTCCAGGAGGATGCCCAGTGTTTTGTAGGCTCTGATGATGATACTCAGCTAGAGGAAGGCAGTAGCGTGAGCGCAGAGAGAGGGGATGCTCAAAAAGGACAGCAATCTAGCAGCCATGTTCCACAAGCTGCAGCATACTGCCAGGTTTGCTCCAGTGATGAAGATGAGGGGATGATGAGGGCACTGACTCCACGTGGGTGCCTGGTAGGAGAGAGGAGGAGGAGGAGGCACATCTCCAATGAGGCAGGATGCCCTCCGGGGGACAGCTTAGGGGCAGCACACCGACTGAATCACACCGCAGAGCTCCGCCTGTGCAGGGCGCTGCCTCTGCGCATTATTCTAAAAGTTCTTTGGTGTGGGCCTTTTTTGAGACGAGTGCATCAGATCGCACCACTGCTATTTGCAACATATGTCTCAAGCGTATCTCGCGTTGCCAAGACATCAGCCACTTGGGCACCACATGCTTGACCAGACATATGTTGACCTGCCATGCAGCTCATTGGCAAGCTTACCTCAAAGACCCACACCAAAGAACAAAGTGGACCTCTACTTGCTCCTCATCAGCTGGGATCTCCAACCCCACTAGACCTTCAGTCCTCTCTGAAACCTGAACTGAGAGGAATGAAGGTGTAGAATTAGGTGTGTCACAGCCAAGTGCTTGCGGGCAGGCAAATTTCCCTGCCCCAGCTGCTGGACCGTAGAAAGAAGTTCACTCCCAGCCATCCACATGCCCAGCGGTTGAATGCTAGCTTGGCTAAATTTCTAGCACTTCAACTGCTACCTTTTCAGTTGGTATACTCCGCCCCCTTCCATGAGTTTGTGCAATGTGCGGTTCCTCAGTGGCAGGTCGCCAAACGCCACTTTTTCTCACGGAAGGCAATTCCGGCTCTCTACCGGCATGTGGAAGGCAATGTCCTTGCCTCGCTGGACAGGGCGGTCAGCAGTAAGGTGCATATTACCGCTGACTCATGGTCCAGCAGTCATGGACAGGGACGTTACCTGTCTTTCATGGCCCATTGGGTCACTCTTCTGGCAGCTGGGAAGGATGCAGGACAAGGTGCAGTAGTGTTGGAGGTTGTTCCGCCACCACGCCTCCAAAATGCTACTACTGGTTGTGACACACCTCTCTCCTCCACCCCCTCCTCTTCTTCTTCCTCCATGGCCTCTTCCATGCACTGTCCTTGGAACCAGCAGTGCTCCGTAGGCATTCAAGGGGCTACGCAAGTATGCAGGCAAAACAATGCCATGCTATGCTTGCGCTGGTTTGTTTGGGGGACAGGAGCCACACTGGGGCAGATATTTTGTCAGCTCTGCAGGGGCAGGCCGAGAGGTGGTTGAAGCCATGCCAGCTTAAGCCAGGATTGGTGGTTTGCAACAATGGCACCAACCTCCTCTCCACCCTCCAACAGGGACAACTGGCCCATGTGCCCTGTGTGGCTCACGTCTTTAACCTGGGGGTGCAGCAGTTCTTGGGCAGGTACCCGGGCTTACAGGATGTGCTGAAGCAGGCCAGGAAAATCTGTGTGCATTTCCGCAGATCATTTAAAGCCTGTGCTCGGCTGGCTGAGCTCCAAAAGGAGTTGAACCTGCCCAAGAACTGCCTTATATGTGACAAGCCCACCAGGTGGAACTCAACGTTGGCCATGCTTCAGTGGCTGCACATGCAGCAGAGGGCCATCAATGAGTACCTGTGCGACTACGGTACCAGGACAGGGTCAGGGGAGCTTGGTTTTTTCTCACCACGCCAGTGGGGCATGATCAGGGATGCATGCACTGTCCTGTCACAGTTTGAGGAGGCCACAAGGATGGTGAGCAGTGACAGTGCATGCATCAGTGACACTGTACCTCTTGTCCACCTGTTGGAGCATCTTTTCCACCTGTTGGAGCATATGCTGTGTGGAATAATGGACAGGGCACTTGAGGCAGAACAGAGGCAGGAAGAGGAGGACTTCCTTGCCTCTCAAGGCCCCTTTATCCAGACAGTGTTCCTGCTGTCCCACCCATCACACAGGAAGAGGATGAGGAGGAGGAGGAGGAGGAAGAGGAGGAGGATGATTGTGTCAGCATACCTTGCTTCTGTCTGTGGGGAAGGCCTGGGGCAGCATATCAAAGTATATCTGGTTCAGAAACCCTCTGCATTGAACTGGATCACCCCCAAATCACTGGGGAAGCGGAGCGGAATCAGACATACCTCTTACAGAGGTAATATTCGAGGTGGGCGCCTGCAAAGAGACTGGAGCAGCAGCAGGGGCTGCCTGCAACACAGGTTGTACCAGAACAACCACCGTGGGAGGATCCAGGTGAGCTGTGCGAATCCGGAGCATCTGTAATGCTATGGCAAACTGATCCATGTGGTGATACTGCTCATTCAACCTAGAAAAAATATTAGCACTAGGTGGATTGTCTGCATTTTCTGAATTCATGGCCTTCGCCTACTGTCATGAACCATGAAACAGACAGAGACAGAAAATACAGTAAAAATCACACCATTTATTAAAATGGTAAAAATAATACAACTGGTAAATGTAGTCAAAACATAGCCAGGCTTCAGTAGCCAAATCGGGTAGTCAGAACAAGCCAGGAGATCAGGGAGCCAAAGAACAGCGTAATCAGAGGCAGCAGACAGGATCAGGAACCAGAAGGGATGTCAGCCAAGCACGTCTTCAACAGGAACACAGTAGAGAGTATCTAAATATGTTTGACCAAGGTGAAGGCAATTGATGAATTGAACCAGGCAGTTTAAATAGCCAGGAGGGGCTGGCTGTGGGCTTGACTAACGAGCAGGAGATGATCAACAGGTGAGCCACTGTGGAATGATAGGTTCTGGCAATTACCCAACAGCTACCTGAGCACAGGGAAGGAAGGCCTGAGAGACCAGCCCTGACAATGTCCCCATCAGAGTCCTCCTTTACATCAGATGTCCCCATCAGAGTCTACCTTTACATCAGATTTCACCATCAGAATCCTCCTTCACATCAGATGTCCTCATCAGAGTCCCCCTTAACATTAGATCTCACCATCAGAGTCCCCTTTTACATAAGATGTCACCATCAGAGACCCCCTTTACCTTAGATGCCCCCATTAGAGTCCCCCTTTACATTAGATGTTACCATCAGAGACCTCCTTTATATTAGATGTCCTCATCAGAGTCCCCCTTTAATTTAGATGTCACCATCAGATCAGTGCTCCTCTTTACATTACATGTGACCATTAGATCAGAACCCCCTTCACATCAGATGTTCCCCCTCTCCCCACCTCTTACAGCTCTCACACAAGTCACCTGTCAACCACCTTCAGAGCTGGATGAGTCAGAGAAACTGGAAGAGAAGGCACAGGACCCATCAATCCCACACCCCAGCAGGGAACAATGATAGAGGCAGTGTTTCCAGTGACTGCAGCACATCGCGCCTCCCATACACCAGTGTGTTCAGCATCCCGCACACACAAAGGAGCAGTATTTTATTTGTTTTTTTTTAATGTATTTATTTATTTTTGATGGGGGGGGGGGGGGCTGTGCCCCTTATGGGTGGACTGCCACTGAAAATAATATTTATTCCCTTAACAACCAACAATAATTCAGGCTCCTACAGACCTACAGACTGGCTCATGTATGTGCTCATGTGGTACACAAATTAGTTCTGTCAATTTAAGAAGGTGCTCCCAGTGACAACTCAGATGTATAAAAGATACATGTCCACAAAATCTCCTTCTTCCATTCAAACCTCATCATCATGGATAAGACCAATGAGCTGTCAAAGGACATCAGGGACAAGAGTGTAGACCTGCACAAGGCTGCAATGGGCTTCTTAGACCATCAGCAAGGAGCTTGATGAGAAGGAGAAAACTGTTGGAGCGTTTATTCGCAAATGGAAGAAATAGAAAATAACCATCAAATGACCATGGCCTAGAGCTCCATGCAAAATTTTGCCTCATAGGGTAAGGATGATCATGAGAAAAGTGAGAGATCAGTCCAGCACTACACAGGAGGAGCTTATGAATGATCTTAAGGCAGTTGGGACCACAGACACCAAACAAAGCATTGGTAACACAATACGCTGCCATATATTGAAATCCTGCAGCACCTGCAAAGTTCCTCTCCTCAAGAAGGCACATGTATAGGCCCATCTGAAGTTTTCCAATGAACATCTAAAAGATTCAGAGAAGGATTGGGAGAAAGTACTGTGGTAAGATGAGACTTAAATTAAGCTCTTGGGCATGAACTTGACTTGCCGTGTTTGGAGGAAGAAAAATGCTGACTAAAAACACCATCCCTACAGTCAAGCATGGAGGTGGAAACATGATGCTTTGGGGCTGTTTCTCTGTTAAAGGCACAGGCCGACTTTGCCGCATTTGCCATGTATTTTAAAATCTTGGTTGAGAACCTTCTTCCCTTAGCCAGAACACTGAAGATTGTTCATGGATGGGTCTTCCAGCATGACAATGACCCAAAACATACTGCTAAGGCAACAAAGGAGTGGCTCAAGACGAAGCACATTAACCTCCCTGGTGCTATGATTATTTCTGATTTTAGGTGCTGAAAGAGGTACAATTATTTTGCATGGAAATTTGGCGTCTTATATTGTAGGCCTGCAATTCTTAGGAATAACTCTCTTCAATCTGTTCAAACCAGAGTCTAGTAGAAATCCTGGGTATGATAAAGTTTCTAATATAATAAATAACTATAAATAATGATAACAAATAATAATAAAAATTATTCAATAATGTAATCAAATCCAAAAACACAGAAATTTGCTCATTTGCAGAATTGTCACTGTCATTAGATTTAGTGTTTGATGAGGGATCTCCCCACAAATCGCTATCGCTCAATTCTGCAAGTGATTCTAATTTATTATCGTTGCTTTCTAGCTGGTCTAAAATCACTTTTGACATAAAGGGACAGTTTTTGGTTGCTATGGACAATCTCCATATTCCCGGCAGAAAAAAAACTGTATTTATAATATAAAAGTGCATGCAGGGCACTGGACAGACCACTAGGGACAAAGGGGATGTGTATTTTTTTTTATACAGTACTGTAATCTTACAGATTACAGTATACTGTATGTGTTTTTACTTTTTAGAATTTAGCACCAATCTCCACTCCCGTGCGCCGTAACGTCGCAGGGAACGGAGATCAGCGGCACTCGGGCACTGTGTGAATCGAGCGGAGGATAGCTCGCACACACAGCGGGGAGGACATGGCAGGATCCAGGGGACAAGGTAAGTAAGTCTCCCTGTATCCTGCAATGCGATCCTGAGTCTGGCTCAGAGTTACCGCTCGTGGTACTGAAATTTCACCCCGAGCCAGACTCGGGAATACCGCCAGGCAGGTTAAGGTCATGGAGTTGCCTAGCTAGTCTCCAGACCTTAAATCTATAGAAAATTTATGGAGGGAGCTGAAAGTTTCGAGTTGCCAAGCGACAGCCTAGAAACCTTAAAGAGATGATCTGTAAAGAAGAGTGGACCAAAATACCTTCTGAATTGTGTGCAAACCAGGTAACCGACTTTAAAAAAAGTCTTACCTCTGTGCTTGCCAACAAGGGTTTCTCCACCAAGTACTAAGTAGTGTTTTGCTTGGGGATCAAATACTTATTTCACTCACTGAACTGCAACTCAATTTATATCATTTGTATCATGTGTTTTTTTCTGGATTCAGAGCTAGGGATTGGTTAATAGACCTACGCACTGTCCCATGAGAGGAGGTCAAAAGCTATCCAGAAGCACTGGGTTTGTTCCATCTCTACTGTTGCAAAGTCTCTATAAAATAACAAGCCGTCTGCAGTTGTCATTTTTGTCCAAGAACAGGTAATATAATTAGGGTTACTTCACTGACACAGAAGGGGAGAGTTGCTAAAACTGGTGCACACATAACCTGGTATAGTTGTGCATGGTAACCTAGGCAATCAGCCTCTAGATATTATTATCAAAGCTAACTCAAACAACCTGTAGTTAGAAGCTGACTGGTTACTATGCACAGCAACACCACATTCTATGTGCTCCAGTTTCAGTAAATCTCCCCACAGATTGCTTACAAACTGACTTAACAAGCATTGTTGCAGCTGAATAAATCACATCTATGGATTCAATTGCAAATTCCTTTTTTTTTTTTTTTTTGAATTCTGAAAAAGATAACATGTTTAAAATAATTGTGTGACATCTTAGAAAGAAAAGAAGAAAAAAATCAGTTGTAGTGTAGTGCAGAAATGTTTAATATGGTGTGATGTTTTATGCAATAGTAATGCAATATGCTGATTCTGTTTTTGAAAAATTGTGTCTGATTCCTTTGTATTTTATCATGCCAGTTGAATGTTATCCAAAGGCGTACAACATATATATAACAGTGGGAGAATGCAGCACACCAGAAATGGTATCTATGAATTATTGTGTTGGACATTGTACTACTTCTTCCAAGTAAGTACCTATATTTTTAAATATTGCTTGCTTCCCTTTTCCTCTTTTTTTTTTTTTTTTCATCTTAACGGGTTTATTAAAGCTTAAATATGACCAAACATAATACAGTCAAGTTATTTTTCAAATACATGTCAAAGTTAAATATTAGCGTGTCTACAACGCAAAAGTTCAGCAAGGGAAGAACAACATTGTATGCCAAATTCCCTCATAATGACAACAGAGTTATAAAGATAAGGTTATTAAAGAGAGAATAAATATATCAGTTTAGCAAGTTCTAAGTAGAAAAAAAAAATAGTTTAATGAAGTAAATATAGTAACATATGGTTGAAGGAAAACAAAAACAAAAAAAAGCAAAAACAGGAAAGTAAACTATTGAAAAACAAAATGGTCATACTCTGTAAAATCAACTTAAAGAGGTGTTCCCCTAAAAAAATAAAAATAAAAAAATAAAAATTAAGTCAGCCGCTACAAATACTGCAGCTGCTGACTTTTAATAATTGGACACTTACCTGTCCCAGGGTCCAGCAATGCAAGGGAATGAAGCCCCGCTCATGGGCACCTGGCAAGCGGCGCCGCGCGCTGTGATTGGCTGTGCAGTCATCTGGGACCTGTCACGTGTCCCAGATAACTGACAGGAGGGAGGGGGCAGAGCTGAGCCCTTCTTGTGCCGAGGGGAAGTGACGTCAAGAGCCCAGGCACTGAAAGGAGGCAGACTACGAGGGACCCCCTAGCAACAGGCATTTAGAGGTGAGTTAAAAAAGAAATTCCAAATTTTATTTTTATTTTTTTTAGGAATTTTGGTGATTTTTTTTTTATGTGCAACACGACTTCAATTTACAGATGACTAAGATTACAGATGACTAAGGCTAGGTTCACACTGACTGTGCGGTTTCAGAGACATATGTGGGGTTTTCTGCACAGATGTCAATGGAAATCGCACCTCGATATCACCAAAAGTAGTACAGAAACTGCAAATGCGGCATTGCACTGATTTGGATGCTGCTATTGTCAGTAATTGCCGCCGATTAGACATGCGATTTGACATGTCAAATTGCATGCCAAATCGCATCAATATGAACCAGGGCTCACAGTGAGAAAATAATGCCACTGCTTCTTAACAATTTCTTAGCCATTGACTTTATTTTATAGAAATATGAATTCTCTCACTTTTCTGACAATCAGTTAAATCATTCTTTTGCCCCATACACGGTCAGACATTCCGACAACAAACTTGTCTTGCATACACACAGTCACACAAAGTTGTCAGAATTTCTGATCGGCAAGTACAACGCGTACAACGGGACTATAAAAGGGAAATTCAGCACCACGTGTGGCACTCTTTGGACTCCTTCTGCTGATCTTATATTTAGCGTGTGTTAGTAGAAGTTTGGTTAGAGACGATTTGCGCTTTTCAGACTTTTGCTTCAGATCGTTACTGCTCTTTAGTGTCTGTCAGTGCGTGCTATTCAAAGTAGTACTGTATTTGATATTCAGTGTGTTCTTGTCCGCGCATTGCTGATTTTCAGTTCCTTCATTCAGGCCTTGCTGTTTTTCAGTGCTTTCTGTTAGTCCGTTCTGACCAGCTGACCATTTTGAAGCCATGTTGCGTGTACGTACTTGTCATATAGTTCGTGCTGTGCACGGGCCTGGTGTTGGGCTTTTAGCTTTGACACAAGCCCAGTCCATGAACAGGGCGAGGAGGAGTTCATGGAGCAAGAATTGGTTGCTCCAGCGTGACCAATTCTCGCACATGCCTTTGCTTCGTGAGATCTGGGAGAATAATCCTGATGATTTCAGGAATTATCTCATGATGGCGGACCCCCTTTTCCTCCATCTGTTGGCTTTGCTGTCAGGATACCTGCATGCCGCAAGCCATCACTCCGGAGCAGAGGCTAGTTGCCATGATGCGGTACTTGGTGACAGTGAGAAGCCTTCAGGACCTCAAATTCCCAACAGGGATCTCCCCCAGGCTCTGGGGATCATTATTCCAGAGATCTGTTCTGCCATAATTCAGGTCCTGCAGAGGGACTATATTAAGGTAAGTTTTCTCCTTTAACATCACATTCTATGTATTTAATGTTTGCTAATGTATTGTATTTCTTTCATCATTCCCTAATTACCATGATTGTAATATGCTGTAATATGCTGTGCCCCTTGTTCTCATGCATGCTGGAAGCTTTTAAAGTAAAAATTTTTGTCCTTCATGCATATTTGCCTTCACTAACCTCCCCAGCATGCTCTCCCGGGCCCATGCACACCTATAGCCTAGTCACTTAGCAATATATTTTGTCAGCTCCATAGTATTGCTTTCCCCTAAACACCCCGTAAAATGTGTACAAATGTTATCCCCAACCGCTAAGTCAGCTGATAGCAATCCTCTATCTGCTGACTTTGCCATCCCATACACACTATACCTACCTCTTTTGTGGTCATATTTATGGATGAATTCACCAAAGCATGTAGTGCAAGGGAATGCCTGAATACTTTCAAATGCTACTGTTTAAAGTTTATTTCTCCTATTATTATCTTGATAGATAATAGCAGAATGTAAAAATGTGCTTCCATTTGTTCAGTGTGTATTTTTAATTTTTGTTATTATGACACTTCTTACCTGTCCAGTGGGCTGCCAATAGTGTAAGTAAGGAGGGGCTGGCCAAAGTTAACACACATTATTTATGCATTCAGCTCTCAATGAAGTGGAGAGGGTTACCTGATCAAAACATCTCCCCCCCACCCCCTAAATTTTTGCAATGGGGTGAGGAATCTGATAAGTGGACCTTATACTTTTGTCTTTAACCACTTGCCGCCCGCCCTATTACAAAAAGACGGCTGCAAAGTGGTTTGATAATCCTGACCGGACGTCATATGACGTCCTCAGGATTATGAGCCGCTGCGCGCCCCCGGGGGCGCGCATCGCGGCGATCGTTGTTGCGGGGTGTCAGTCTGACACCCGGCAACTATGATCTCGGTAAAGAGTCTCCGACGGAGACTCCTTACCACGTGATCAGCCGTGTCCAATCACGGCTGATCACAGTGTAAATGTGAAGAGCTGGTGATCGGCTTTTCCTCACTCGCGTCTGTCAGACGCGAGTAGAGGAGAGCTGATCAGCTGCTCCTCTGACAGGGGGGGTCTGTGCTGATCGATTATCAGCACAGCCCCCCGAGGATGCCCACACTGGACCACCAGGGACGCCACCAGACCACCAGGAGAAAAGGTAATCCTCCCTAGACCACCAGGGATGCCAATGGTCAGCACAATGGATGCCAATCAGTGCCCATAATGGATGCCAATCAGTGCCCACAATGGGCATCACTGATTGGCATGCATTATTGTTTGGCACTGATTGGCATCCATTAGTACAGTATAACACCAATGCCGCCTATGAGTGCCCACCTGTGCCGCCTATGAGTGCCCACCTGTTATGAGTGCCCACCTGTGCCGCCTATGAGTGCCCACCTGTGCCGCCTATCAGTGCCCACCCATGCCCATCTGTGCCGCCTATCCATGCCCATCTGTGCCGCCTATCCATGCCCATCTGTGCTGCCCATCCATGCCAATCCGTGCCAGCTATCAGTGCCAATTTGTGCCACCTATCAGTGTCCATCCATGTCGCCCATCCGTGTCGCCCATCCATGTCGCCCATCCGTGTCGCCCATCTGTGCCGCCTATCAGTGCCGCCTATCAGTGTCCATCAATGCCACCTCATCAGTGCCACTTCATTGGTGCCCATCAGTGCCGCCTTATCAGTGCCCATCAGTGTAGCCCCATCAGTGCCCATCAGTGAAGGAGAAAACTTACTTATTTACAAAGTTTTGAAACTGAAACAAAAAAAAACATTTTTTTTCAAAATTTTCTGTATTTTTTTATTTGTAGCGCAAAAAATAAAAACCGTAGAGGTGATCAAATACCACCAAAAGAAAGCTCTATTTGTGGGAAAAAAATGATAAAAATTTCATTTGGGTACAGTGTAGCATAACCGCACAATTGTCATTCAAAGTGCGACAGCGCTGAAAGCTCAAAATTGGTCTGGGCAGGAAGGTGTTTAAGTGCCCTGTATTGAAGTGGTTAAATGCTCATTTCAAAAAATGTTTGTGTCTAATCTGCTTGCAATGTTGATGTGCAAAATTACTATTTTTTTTTCTTTTTTGACAGTTTCCAGGAATGGCAGACTGTGGCCACCCGTTAGGATTTTCCCAATTGTGGAGGTGCAATTGATGGAAAACACGTCCACATCGTCCCACCCCCCAACTCGAGGTCCTACTATTATAATTACAAGGGGTATAATAGTATAGTGATGTTTGTGGTGGTGTCATCTACCTATGAGTTCCTGTATGTGGACGTGGGGAAAATGGCCAGATGTCGGATGGTTAAGTGATTGCGCAGACGGAGTTCTACTAGCATATCCAGAGTGGTGGTTTGGGCTTGCCACCTCCAGAGGAGAATGTGGAAGGACTCCCCTTCGTTTTCATCGTGGATGAAGCGTTTCAGGTGGGGGACCATCTTATGCAGCCATTCCCAATGAGGACCCTCACCGGACCAGAGGGTTTTCAATTACTGGCTGGCCAGAGCCAGAAGAGTAGTGGAGAGCACTTTCGGGATAATGGCCAGCCGGTTCTGCCTATTTTTGATTTCAATCCACATGGCAGAATATAAACTGAACCATATAGTGCTCTCCTGTGCACAATTATCTAAAAAAGAACTCAACAAACTATGTGGCCTCAGTTGGACCTGAGGCATACTTTCCTGAACTATCCAACCTGATGGCACTTGAAGCAGGCCGTCCTGGCTTGCCCCCCCCAAAGCGCCTACGAGGTCCGAAACAGATATATGGAGTACTTTGTGGGTAGGGGGGCCATTGATATGCCAGACAATGGGGCTGATTTATTAAGATGAATGTTCTACACCAGTTCATACCTCCATTTGTGCGCCAGATAAATTATCAAGTGAGTGTATGAACCGGTGCACACATAAGCACAACACATAAAATGCCAGCGCAATTGATAATAGCGCAAGCCGTATCATTAACAGTCCATTCACACAGGGGCAACAGGACTTCCAGTGCAACTTTGGGAGGCAACTTGGAAAGACTTGAGTGTGAATCACAGCACGACTTGGGGTGACTTACAACACGACTTTAAGTTGCCCCCAGGCCAGGCGACTTTAATTTTAAAAAAAACGGCATGGGTTCCCCATGAGCATACCAGGCCCTTCAGGTCTCCGCACCAAAAAAACCCAGCACCAAAAAAAAATGGCGTGGGGTCCCCCTCAAAATCCATACTAGGCCCTTCAGGTCTGGCATGGATTTTAGGGGGAACCCCGCGCCAAAAAAAGAAAGAAAATGGTGTGGGGGTCCCCCTCATAATCCCTTCAGGTCTGACATGGATTTTAAGGGGAACCCCGGGCCCCAAAAAAAATGGCGTGGGGTCCCCTTCAAAATTCATACCAGACCCTTATCTGAGCATGCAGCCTGGCAGGCTGCAGGAAAAAAGGGGGGACGAGAACCATGAACCATACCAGGCCACATGCCCTCAACATTGGAAGGATGCTTTGGGGTCCCCCCCAAAGCACCTTGTCCCCATGCTGATGAGGACAAGGGCCTCATCCCCACAACCCTGGCCGGTGCTTGTGGGGGTCTGCGGGCGGGGGCTTATCGGAATCTGGAAGCCCCCAGATCCCGGCCTCACCCCCGTGTGAAATGGTAAGGGTGTACAAAAGTACCCCTACCATTTCACCAAGAAAGTGACAAAAGTGTTAAAAATGGCAAAAGACAGTTTTTGACAATTCCTTTATTAAAGTCTTCTTCTTTCATCTTCTTTCTTTGGGTCTTATTCCTTCTTCCTTCCTCCATCTTCTTCTTCCTCCATCTTCTTCTGCCTCCAATCCTCTTCTTCTTGCTCCGGTGTTCTCGTCCGGCATCTTCCTCCATGGCGTCTCTTCTTCATTCTCGGGCCGTCACGCGCAAAGGGAGGCTCCCGCTGTGTGACGCTTCTCTTCTTCTGATAGGTCTTACAGGTCTGATGCACGGTTCTGTTATATAAGACCTGTCAGAAGAAGAGAAGCTTCACACAGCGGGAGCCTCTCATTGCACGGCCGCGATCTGCTGCTGAGTGTCCTCTCCTTTACACTGAATCAAGTTTGCATTTCATTCTAGTTACAAACCCCTCTAGACAACAAACTTCCTTTGACTATTAATAGGCCTGAACAAATGTAATAAATAAACATCGTATTTTAAGTGGGTGAACGAACGATGTTTACTACGAACGATTGAACCCATGAACATGAAAGTGGCCATTTTAAACTGTACAACACTAAAGAAAAGCACATGGAGCAGTATGCAAGCAATAATAATAATATGAACACAGGACAACTACTTACTTTTTTGAAGAACTCGCTTGTACTGATCGTGCTCCCTCACTTTCAGGTCTGACCAGCGTTTCCTCAGCTGATCCTTGGATCGTTGTACCCAAAAATTCTTCTGCAGGCTCTTCACAGCTTTAGCCACGATCTTGGCCTTTCTGATATTTGGGTTTGGGTAAGGTCCATACTTCCCATCACAGTACTTCCTCTTTAATATGTCCACCATCTCCAACATCTCTACAAAAGACATATTTGAGCCCTTAAATCTTCTCCTCTGGGATCGGGACGTTTCTGGCTCTGGGCTTTCCTCATCCTCCTCGTTGTTTTAATTAACAAGCACCTGCTGTGTCTCCGCAATGTGCTCTCCCCACTGTGGCGAAAGACAAGGGCCAGGGAGTAGACTAGAAAGAAGGTTAGGGGAGGGCAGAGTTTCATGCATGCGTAGTGTATATAAAACCTAACGTCCTACGTACGATCTGCTAGTGGAGGAAGGAGTAGTGGAATCGCTGATCGTTCGAACAAAGATACAATTTTAACTTGGTACATCACTGGCTGTCATGGTTATGCAATAGAGTTCGTCTGCTTACCGGTCTCCATGTGTTCATTTCTAGAGACCAGCCGAGCCTCACCTGACTGCTTTTATAATCCATCCTCTGGCATGGCTCCACCCTAGCTCCCATCAGACAACTCTATATTAATCTGTGCACTGCTAGCCAATCCTGCTGATCAACCTTTGTGTGTTAGCTTCCTGTTACCTGCCGTGTGCTCTTCTACTGTTTTCCGTTACAGACTTTGGCATGTCCTGACTATCCCTGTTTGCCTGTGATCCTGACCTTTTGGCGTGTCCCCGACTATTCTTGTCTGCTTGCGGCCCCAACCTTGGCTTTGTCCCTCACCATCCCTATCCTCCTGTTGCCTACTGTGGGTATGAGCTGGGGGACCCTGGGGGTCGTGACCTGGAGCCAGTTGCAGCCAAGTCCATCCTCACCACTTGAGGCTCTGGTGAACACCTGCTGGCTCTTAGACTCCGCGCCCCAGGGAATCTTACGCTCTAACCCCAGTGGGATCCATCTTGGTGTTCTGGCGGCCCTGCCTTCCTATCACCTTGACCCCTGTCTGCAGCAGTCAGCCGTAGGGTCCACAACCTTGCGGTGCACTCCTAAGCCCTACGGTGTGCATCTGTCACCTGGGCTCTAGGTGACCTGACACTGGCCTATACTGCTTCTAGATTGAGGCTTATATTGGGACAAGATTAGAAGAGTTTAGCCTGACATTAGGGTTTGTCTTTTTTGTGTCTTGCAGAGAATATGGATCCCTTCAAAGACCATGAATTTGTCCCCATCTTCATTGATCTGTTCAGGGAGCTGTCCTGCCTGTGGCAGGTGAACCACCCCTTTTATAAGGACCTAAGAAAGAGGAAGGCAGCGCTGGAGAAACTGCTTGCATTTGTGAAGCAGATGGTCCCCACGGCAGACATCACCTATTTGAAGGCCAAAATTGGTGGCCTGAGGAGTACATATCTGAGGGAGTGCAATAAGGTCCACATTTACCTGAGATCAGGAGATGCAGATGACGTTTATGTACCTAGGTTGTGGTACTATGACAGGCTGCATTTTCTGGCAGACCAGAGGAAACCCAGGCCAGCACTCTACAGTCTTCCTTCAAGGCTTCCTTCCCCCCCAGCTGAGGCTTCTGATGACCAACCTAGGCCTTCTAGGCAGCAACATGTGGAGGAGCCCAGCTTGAGACAGGTATAGCATTGTTCAACATATTTATTGTCGTAAATGTAATGATGTTAACTAGATGGTATTATTGATCAGTAAGTTCTGATTTAACAAAGGGGTTTACATATCAATAGGCAGTAGTGACCAAAAATGATTGTGACAGGAATGAAAAATGCTGGGCTCAGAATGATAGTCTGTTCTATTTATTAGCATTCAATTTGCAACAGTCATGAGCTTAAAATTGTGTGATTGATGAACAAAAAAACTAAAACTATGTCCCATTTTCAAACACAGGAAGACCTCAGCCAGGAGGAGGTTGTGGCAAGTAGCAGCCAGGAGGTCGACCATCTCCCTCCTCCTCCTTCACCTCCTGCCACAACTACAACAACAGAGCCACAGCCTGGAAGCAAGAATGGAAGGAAGTGTCTAAGGAAGACCAGAGATTGATGGCCTGGGTTCAATCTGGTCTGACAAAAGATGCAGGCTGTTATATGACCACAGCCTGGGGACATAGATGTCATCTGTTGCTGTTCCTGATCTCTTGGAATTCTGGACCAGACTGTACTGCCTTATATATGGACGCCTCAGGCCACCAATTTTGCCTTTAAAGAGTTGATGTGTGCCCTGGGGTACAAAGGCTCCGCCAATTTTACCAGTTTCTCCAGCGTTGCCTTCCTCTTTATTTTCTTATGACCCCCTAATAAAGGTGCATTTATTTTTTGGAAATACTTGCCTTGTGTGTTTTACTTAAAAAAAAAACAGTTTATTTGTGAGTAGGGTCAAATATCTTGCAGTATTATAGGAAATTCCGAAAACTCCTTCTTTTTCGTTTTAACCAATGCTCAGCTGGACACTGATAGAAGTTACAAGACTGCTATATACTGATGATGAGAAAGGGTATTTAGCAGCTTATAGTTACTAAAATAATTACATTTTTATGTTTTGTGTACTGTGGGAGACCAAATATAGTGAATGCAGGGTCCTGGATTTAGTAACACCTAAAGGTCAAGTGAGACTTTTTTGCAGTGCCCAAGTGCCATACATACTGGGATTCTTTGACACATATACAGTATATCCACCCAGTGTTGGGACAAGGTCATTCGGTGCCCATGGCGAAGATGGCAAACTGTGCCCCCCCTACTGGGTGTAAAGAAAGAGTCTGTGTCATTTCAAAATAGGAAAGTATCAGTCCCTCCCTCCAACAGAGAGATCACTCTGCACGCAGCAGGACTAGTGGGCGGTGCAGGCACCCTGGCCGGATTTACAACACAGACAGTACACACGTACAGGAGGAGAGAGCAGTGAGTCACCAAGAATCAAGTTATTATAAAAAAATAAATCTGCGGTGGCCGCGGACATTGCAAGGACTGCTCATGGACACCAGTGTGTGCGGACACCTTGCTGATACCTGACCATGCTGCATTTTACTGAAATTAAAAGGGAAGTAAGGGAATTTTTTTTTGATAGGTTTATACTTACCTCGGTGGATGCAGCATTGGTCCGATACTGCATCTGTCCCCCGACTCCTCTGCACTGAGAACCGAGTGATCTAACATTGCTCAGTTTTCAGAGCTTCATGAGCAGAGAGCTGTAGGCTGTCAGTCACAGCTCTCTGATCTTCTCCCTCCTCGCTCATCGGAGCTCTGAGCTGTAGAGGGGGAGGAGCGGCCATCTCAGGCTCTCAGGGGCTCTGGTGTCAGTCCAGATATCTGGCGGATCCAGACTCCCATTGTCAGGATAATGCGATGCCTGGACTGACACCCATGACATTAGCAGAGAGTGGACTACAGCGCATTCTCTGCTGAAAATGGGTCACAGGAGTGAAAAACGAATTGCACTTCTGTGATCCATATGAGAAGTACAGCCAAACAAGCTTTGGCTGTACTTCTCCTTTAAATAACATTGGTCATTAACCTCCCCTCAGCCTCCTCCCCTCCATCAATCCAGCCAGCTCATTAATTCATCTGAGAGGCAATCAAAAATATCTGCTATTCTGTTTACTTGCAGAGCAAGGATGCATACTGTGTACACTCCCGCTAGAGCCAGGCTCCTCCAGGTCACATAGCCGACTGCAGCTCTCTGCACTCCTCTGAGTCCCCCCACCACGCCTCTGGCCGCTAATGATGTCACGCCGTTGGGCCGGGCCTATGTAGGGGAAATATAGCACAGCGCTCTGACCAGGGGTGTATCATGAAATGAGTGTGCCCGTAAGCAAGATAAAAAGTGGGCGTGTCTTAAGTGGCATGAAATATTGGCTTAAAGGGGTGTGGTTTAATAGAGTCTGAGATGACTTACAGTACATAGTGCAGAATGTGGTAATGTTAAATTGGGAATGTACAGTGAAGAGTGTACGGTAGTGGGTAGTATGTGCAGGAGAGGGGTATGGAGTGTATGGAGGTGGGTAGTATGTGCAGGAGAGGGGTGTGGAGTGTATGTCAGTGGATAGTATGTGTAGGAGAGGAGTGCAGAGTGTATGGGTGTATGTATAGTATGTGCAGAAGAGGAGTATGGAGTGTATGGTCGTGGGTAGTATGAACAGAAGAGGAGTATGGAGTATATTGTGGTGGGTAATATGAGCAGGAGAGGAGTGCTGAGTGTATGGAAGTAGGTAGTATGGGCAGGAGAGGAGTGTGGAGTGTATGGTGTTGGGTAGCATGTGCAGGAGAAGAATATAGAGTGTATGGTGGTGGGCAGTATGTGTAGGAGAGGAGTGCAGAGTGTATGGGTGTATGGATAGTATGTGCAGAAGAGGAGTATGGAGTGTATGGTCGTGGGTAGTATGAACAGAAGAGGAGTATGGAGTATATTGTGGTGGGTAATATGAGCAGGAGAGGAGTGCTGAGTGTATGGAAGTAGGTAGTATGTGCAGGAGAGGAGTGTGGAGTGTATGGTGTTGGGTAGCATGTGCAGGAGAGGAGTGCAGAGAGTATGGAGGTGGGTAGTATGTGCAGGAGAGGAGTATGGTGTGTATGGAGGGGGGTATTATGTGCAGGAGAAGAATATATAGTGTATTGTGGTGGGCAGTATGTGCAAGAGAGGAGTGCTGAGTGTATGGAGGTGGGTAAAATGTGCATACAAGGAGTGTGTACGGCGGTGGGTAATATGTGCAGGATGGTGTCAGTAGGACAGTGAACAGTGTCAGAAGTTCTTTATTTTTATTATTTTTTTACAATTTAATCTCTTTAGGTTTTTTTCGTAAAAGAAACTGTCCAAAAATATATATAATATATTGATAGTCAATATAAAGTTCAATGCACCAGCGGAGGCAGCAATCTTGAGAGGAGAAGCATAACTCTCTAAAAAAATATAAGAAAAGGAGAAGTGTGCCAAACTAAGTGCAGTATATATAAAAGCATTTAATATAATAAAAACACACAGCCAAATGGCTACTCACAAAAATTGGTAGTAATCAGGCATATCAATAAAGTAAAGGGGAACTATCCAAAGTCACTGACTGGTCCACGGAGGAGCGAAGATGGTAAACCGCTGGCAAGCCAAAGAGGATGGGTATAACAGGACAGCGTCTATGATGGTTTTTAAATTCGCCGCCTTGCGAATGCTGTGATGACAGTGGCGTGTGATGTATTCAGCGTCTGGCGGGCCGAGAGGCCGGAACCGGAAGTGCGCCTCAGCGTGGAACGCAAGCTCTATAGACCGGAAGTGACGTGATGACCAATCAGGAAAAAAGTTTCACAACATCCGTTGTTTCCTCAGTTCTATCAGTTTATGCAGGACTATGCAGTCTATGCAGGAGGCTTTGGTGAGATTTCAGGGGTCTAAACAGACCCCTGACATCTCTCTATTGAGATAGAGAATGGGACTCAGGACAGAGATTCCCCAATCCCTTTCTCAGCAGCCTCTCAGCATTGAAGCTGAATGACATATTTACCGCCCCTTCCCTGGTCTCCATCCTGACACATCCCCTGCAGGAGAGGAGGGAAGCTGGCTGTGGGGGGACAAGGTGGGGCAGAGGATGAGGACACAGGGGTCTGGAGAACAGAACAGAGGGCAGGAGGAGGACACGGTGGACATTGGGGGGGATGATCGGTGCGGCAAGGGAAGTTGCAAGCACCGATCTCCTTGTATGGCATTTTAGCTGACAGCTGTGGAAGGGAAAGGAGATGAAGCTCCTGTCTGAAAAGCCATGCAGGGTGCTTACAACTGTCCCCCACACCGATCATCCCTGGCTGTCAAGGGACAATCTTCCATGTGTGCAGGGTGGGTAACAGTGAACATGATATGCCGCCGCTGACAGAGAATGGAGGTGAAGGGCTTGTGCTGCGAGCAGAAGTGCACTCGGCACATCTTACAGACAGTTTTACAGGCACAGCGGAGCCGGCTAGTGTGTATAGTTAGACACAGTTGTAAAGCACACTGCAGGCACTTCACCTGCGCCTCCCCTCCTCCAGCAATTGTACAGCTCATGGAAATGGAATCCACTAACCTGCCACCCCCCCCCCCCCCCCCGTACCGGCCCTGCATCCACCAACAATCAGGTTTAAAAGCTGGGCCAGCCTTGTCCTACCTCCCAAAGTTTGGCATTGGCTCATTACTGTGACCCAATAGGTGGCTTCACTAACCAGTATTGAGGTTTGTATTGATAGCAGGCAGACCTATTGACCAGGAAAACAGTCAGATGGTATTATGGCACCTACAAAGATTTATATTTTCATTGTTAACACAGAGGCAAAGTTGAGGTTGCAGAAATAATCACAAGTGACATTTTCACATTCATTTTTATTATGAATTAGTGATATGTATTAATAATATGTGTTTTAATTTTCAAAATATTTTAACTTTCCAGGTATTCTCTTGAAACTCAAACAATGATGAGAATGTGTTCTTGCTGCCAGGAAACAAAAACAAGCTCCCAGACCATTGAACTTAGTTGTCAGGATGGTGAAAAACAATCTTACACCTATACCCATGTGGAGGACTGTGGCTGCGTGATCTGTTTAGATGAAAATATTGGAACCTTAGGATAACCCTGAGGTCCTGCCTGATTAACATGAGCTACTGACATAGTTTAGCTGAATTGTGGACTGCATTTACATTTGTATAATAAAGAGGGCCATATAATGCATCAACGTATGGTAAAACTTAATACGGTGATAACGGTCAAGCCAATGTGAATTGAGACCTTAAACTGATTTGTTGGATATAAAGTAAATCTTGAAGTGTCTATGAGATGACTAAATAAATGTTTTTGATTATTGCTGCATAGTTTACTGTTTTCACTGTTAACATATATTCACTAGACAACAAAAAAAGGCTGGTTTGCTAAAGAAATTGAGAATTTTCACTTATTATTTCAATAAATTAAATGAATATTCACTACAATTATCTGATCATGTGAAAATCAAATTCCTGTTCACTTTGATAACCTAATCATATGCCCATGAAATAAGTAAAAAGAAACTTGATTTTTGCATGATTACATAACTGAATTTATTGAGTGATAGCAGAGTTTATTCTCAACCCCTTAAACAGTTTCCTTGAGTTGTCTAGTTGTTATTAGGATCCAAATAAGTGGAAACAGGTTATTGTTATAAAACGATATATACATTTTTGTGACATTAAATCAAGGCACCCTCATTGTATTTCTTTAAGAGAGGACAGTAATTGTATAGTGTTGCATAGTACTTTAATTTTATCTTTCTTCATGCAGCTGAAAAATATAGCTTCCAGTTGTTTTACAAATATAATAGCACAACAAGTAATGGATGACGCAAAGGTGGATAAAACAGAGGGTCCAAGGTGACAGCATAAGTGATGATGGTACCATGTAACACATATGCCGCGTACACTTTTTTTCAATTTTCCAGCGGGAAATGTTCGATGGAAGCTTGTTGACGGAAATTCCGACTGTGAGTACATTTTCCGTCTGAATTTCCGACACACAAAATTTGAGATCTGGATCTCAAATTTTCCGACAACAAAATCCATTGTCGGAAAATCCGATCATGTGTACACAATTCCGACGCACAAGATTCCATGCATGCTTGGAATCAAGAAGAAGATCCGCATTGGCTATTGAACTTCAACTTTCTCAGCTTGTCGTACGTGTTATAAGTCACCGCTTTCTTGCCGTTCGGAATTTCCAAAAAGATTTGTGTGACCGTGTGTATGCAAGACAAGTTTGAGCCAACATCCGTTGGAAAAAATCCATGGATTTTGTTGTCAGTGCGATCGTGTGTACGAGGCATTATGGTGGATTCAGCAGTAGTGGGCTGGCAATAGCAATCAGAAGGCAGCTCCTAGGAGATGAAGAAGTTTCTATACAAAGCCAAAACACGTAACAAGGAGCACCACTCTAAGTGCAATATGTATAAAAAAAATCTGGTAACTTACAGAAAAGTGGACATCAAAGCAGATATAAGACCCAGAGTGGGTCAGGAGGCCCGTGACACTGGGAGGGGGGGCAGCGTGTGGATGTAGAGACAACCAGTGTGTGAGTCAGGTGATGTGCAGCATGTGTAGTTGCTCAGGGTCCGTACGTCCACAAGACACCAGGCATCGGCGGCCGAGTGTGACATCAGCACTGGGGGGCAGAATGAATTTTATAGACACTAGCATTTGTATCATGTCCCTGCCCCGATCTATGCTTTACCCTCCACAAAGCACAGCCTATAATAAGTAGTTCTGTGAATGACCAAGTGTAGATGTTGTGCAGAGATGCCAGCAACATCATAGGCTATTAGAGAGCTCAGCACAAGTACAGCAGACACATCTAAATGCTACCTTTTTTAGCTGTATTAGGAAAGCCAAAGTTCTAAAACCGAATTACTACATGGCATTGGTAATTACTATCCTCTCTAGAGATAATGAAAATGATGGCATCCAAAACTGGCCTTTTAAAGCGTAAGTAATGGCTTCTATGAATGCAGCAGCTATGTGGAATGGGAGGACATAGTCAAGCATTCTTGATGAGTGCCTGTCATTGCACTTTAATTCTATTAACCAGAAGATTATGGCAGCATTGGTTAACCAATGCTGCCATAATCTTCTGGTTAATAGAACTAAAGGTCTGTAACAGGCACTCATCAAGGGGGGCCCAACTATGCCTGCTCTATCCACCCCTCTGCTTCATTGATAGAAGCCATGGCTACTGCTGCTGATCAATGAAGGGAGGACAGGCAAATTATTCCAAGTTCACTCACTCCATTCATAGATTGTGTTTCATTTATGGATGCTGTAGCAATGTCTTCTGTGAATGGAGCAGTTAGGTGGAAAGGTTGGGGACTCTTGATGTGTGCCTGCCACAGCCCCTTAGTTCTGTTAACTCTGCTGCACTGGAAGATTACAGCGGGGGGGCATCTGAGGACTAAGATTTTGGCCAAAACTCCAGGGAGGAGGGACACATCTCACTGAAAGTAAGCTCTGCTGTTTGTTTTTTTCTTTATTTTTTTTATTTTACCACTTCAGCTCTGGAAGATTTTACCTCCTTCATGATGAGGCCATGTTTTGCTATTTTGCATTGCGCTAATTTAACTAGTAATTGCGCGGACATGTAAAGCAGTACCTAAACTAAATTTATATAATTTTTTTCACACTAGTAGAGCTTTATTTTGGTAGTATTTGATCTCCACTGGGTTTTTATTTTTTGCGATATAAACAGAAAAAAATGTATTATTAAAATATTTATTTTTTATTTTTTTTTACTTTCTGCTATAAAACATATCCAATATATATATATATATTTTTAAATCTAATTTCTTCATAAAATGTGGCCAAAATGTATTCTGCTACATGTCTTTGGCAAAAATATCCCAATAAGTGTATATTGATTGGTTTGTGTGTACGTTATAGCGTCTATAATCTATGGTATATATATTGGAATTTTTATTTATTTTTACTAATGGCGGTGATCAGCGACTTATAATGGGACTGCGATAGTGCGGAGAGCGATCTAACACTAACTGATGCTGGGGGAAACTGACTAACTGCCAGTGACCTGACATTACCAGTGACACTAATACGGTGCTCAGTGCTAAAAATATGTCCTGTCACTGTACTAGTGACACTGGCTGGGAATGGCTTGACATCTAGGACGATCAAGGGGTTAAATGTGGGCCTAACAATGTTTACTGTGTGTACTGTGTGCTGCTTTATTAAGCTATGTGCCAGTATGTACTCCCTGCAAAGAAAAGAAATGGCACATCACTGCTGTCAGTAGAGAGCCCTGTGTTGTTTACATACGCAGGGCTCTCTTTTGTAATTTGCTCAGCTGTTCGATGAGTTTCAGCCATAAATCATTGGCTGGGACCCGCTGATTAGCTGATTAGCTGTAGTGAATGACAGCACAGCCTGGGTGGCAGGAGCACGCACACCTCCCTACCCGGGAATGCAAATCACATATACATGATCCTGAGCAGCTGAGCCGCACTGTAGCAGTAGAGCTAGAGGAGGTGGTCAACAAGCGGTTAAATTTAGGCTTTAAGTAAATTTGGTTCTTGATTAAAGTGAAATAAATGGAATCCTGTCTCTTCCTATGGCTTCAATTTATATTTCTTTCTAACTACAGAGAAAGTAGACAAATGACTTGTATGCTATGGCTCCATTCACACTTGGCTCACACACTGCATCTCAAAGGAGCTCAAAGAAGAGGCTCCTACAAGCTTTTGAGATTTTATGAGATCTCATTTTTTTCTACCTGGAAATGCCACTCCATATTAGCCAATGTGTCCATGCACACTATGGCTTTTTTATGAGTTTACAGTCATGTCTTCTTACAGGCAGAACTCCCCAAGAAACTCACATTTTTAAGAGGAGCTTTAGATGCCTAAGTGCCCAAAAAAAACACTTGGAAAAGTGCAAAAGCACTTGAAACAGCTCAAAGTAGCTCAAAGAAGCTCAAAAATGCAGAATAAAAAAAGATAAAATGAGCTAAGGGGAGGGTTATGCTCAAAGAAGTTCAAAGAAGCTTGAAGGGGTTGTAAACCCTCGTGTTTTTGTTACATTAATGCGTCCTATGCATTAAGGTGAAAAAACTTCTGTCAGTCACAGGCCCCCCAGCTAGCCCCCCCCCCACGTTTAACTTACCTGAGCCCTGGAATTTCCAAAGGCAAGGACGCGCTGTCCCTCTGCCCAGGGTTTTCCTCACTTGATTGGATAGATTAATAGCAGCGCAGCCATTGCCTCTTGCTGCTGTCAATCAAATCCAATGATGCAAGCGCCGGGCTGCAGGGCCGAGTCCGGCATTCATGTCTATGGTCGCAAAAGCTAGACTCGGGAGCATGCCCACAAGTTAACCCTCCTCGAGAGAGTGGTTCTCCTAGGAGGTTATCTGATGTGGGCAGGAGCCACAAGAGCCACCGGGGGACCCAGAAATTGAGGATCGGGCCACTCTGTGCAAAGCGAACTGCACAGTGGAGGTTAGTAAGAAAAAGCTTTACAATCACTTTAAAGAAGTACAATAAATATGTGCAAAAGAGCACAAAAACGCACAAGCTTCAAGCGTTTAACCACTTCAGCCCTGGAAGAATTGGCTGCGCAATGACCAGGCCATTTTTTGCGATACGCCACTGCGTAGCTTTAAGTGACAATTGCGTGGCCGTGCAACGCTGTACACAAACAAAATTGACGTATGTTTTTTTCCCACAAATAGAGCTTTCTTTTGGTATATTTGATCATCTCTGAGGTTTTTATTTTTTGCGCTATAAACAAAAACACAGCGACAATTTAAAAACAAACACATTATTTTGTAATTTTTGCTGTAATAAATAGCCCCAATTCTTTTTTAAAAAAGTCAATTTAGGCCGATGTGTATTCTTCTACGTACTTTTGGTAATAAAAATCGCAAAAAGCGTATATTCTTTGGTTTGCGCAAAAGTTATAGTGTCTACAAAATAGGTGGTAGATTTATGGCATTTTTATTATTATTATTTTTTTTACTAGTAATTGCAGCGATCTGCAATTTTTATTGAGCCTGTGACATTATGGCCGACACATCGAACACTTTTGACACATTTTTGGGATGATTGACAATTATTCATCGATCGGTGCTATAAAAATGCACCAATTACTATATAAATGTCACTGGCAGGGGAGGGGTTAACACTAGGGGCGATCAAGGGGGTCAACTGTGTTCCCTATTTGTGTATTCTAACTGTGGGTGATGGGACTGATTATAGACGATGAGAGATCATGGTTCCCAGCTCATAGGAACTCCGATCTCTCTCTCCTCTCCTCAAAGAACTGAGACGTGTGTGTTTGCACACACACATCCCTGTTCTTGCTCTAATGGGCGGCACTCATCCCAACTGCTGATCACGAGCTTTCGCACCCCCGCTGTGCAGCAGGCACATGCCTGCTATCTTGCTTAAAGGGACCGACGTATAGCTATGACTGTTCGTGGGATCGTGCCGACCTGCCGCAGTATAATGACGGCGGTTGGTCAGCAAGTGGTTGAACAGAGAAATTAAAGCTCAAATGCTTGTAAAAGCAGCTGTTTTGCTGCAGTGTGCATGAGCCCTAATATTTTTTAAGCTACTAGAAGCTGTTAAAAGCTCTTAGACGCTCAACAGTGTTGTCCTATGTGTCCATGCACACTACTTTAGGCTATTAGCATTTTTTAAGCTTCGGCGTCTAGGAGCAGAAAATAAATCGTTTTGAAAATAAATCGTTTTTAATAGAGTTTTTTTTGGAGCGTTTTTTCTGCAGAAAAAAAAAACACTGAATGTTCCTAAGGCTCCATGCACACTGAAGCTCAAAAAAGCTTTTTCTGGACACCAGATTGCTGGCAGAAAATGCTGGTTGAAAAATGTGCTTTTAACAGAGTTTTGTACTAGCGTTTATGAGCGTTTTCAATAAAAATACACAGAGGACACTCCAAAAATCCCACAGTGCATTCCAAACTCCCACAATGCATTGAAAAAATAGAATGCTGAACACGAATGAATGCGTGTTTATGAGCATTTATAAGCGTTTATGAGCGTTTATCGGAGTTTGTCGGGTTTTTTTGGCGGCAGTTTGAACGCAAATTTCTGGCATTCAGAAAAAAGACCATAAACTCCACTGCTCATTAAAGCTAAAAAACGTCCACCATGTGTGCATGGACACATAGGCTAACATAGAGTGGAGTTTATGGGCTTTTGAAAAAAACGCCCAAACTCCAATAAACTGCAGTTTATGAGCTCCAGTGTGCATGGAGCCTAAATGTTCTTTACTGCTTCTAATGCCGTGCACACACAGTCGGACTTTCCGGCAGAAAAAGTCAGATGGAATATTTTCATTGGATATTCCGATCCTGTGTATGCCTCATCAGACTTTTTGTTTCGAAAATTCTGATGGACCTAGAAATAGAACATTTTAAATCTTTCTGACAGAATCAATTCCTATCGGGAAAACCGTTTGTCTGTATGCTATTCCGACCAAAAACGACGCATGGGCAGCTATTGGCTACTGGCTATTGAACTTCTTTTTTCTAGTCCCGTCGTACGTGCTGTATGTCACCGCGTTCTAGACGATTGGACTTTGGTGTGATCATGTGCAGGCAAGACAGTTTCAGCAGAACTCCGTTGGAAAAACCATCAGATTTTATTCTGATGGAAAAAACGGTCGTGTGTACGCGGCATAAATGCTACTAAAATGCTACTAACTTTTTTGGGGTTTTTTTTTTTCTTCCTGTACTACAAAAAATGTTAATAAAATACCAAGGCTCCTAAATTCTCATAAAAACTTCTAAAAGCCACTAAAATGTGACAGGAAGCTGGCACAAAAATGCTATTATAGGACTTGTATCCCCATTGTCATTATTTCTCAAGTAAATAATTCCCATCTTTCTCTATTAACAAAACAAGCACACAGTTAGGGAATTAAGGCGTTACTGTTTATTAGCTAAATTAATTTAAAAGGAAACGTAAAAGGAAACTTTAGTAATTTTTAGCACATTTTTTTTTATTGGAAAAATTTAGCAATTATACTTTAGTGAATAATGGGAAGTTGTGCTGACTTTAATCATCTAATCATATGCAAGTAAAAATCCCGTTCTTTTGAATGTTCCTTGCACACGATTGGGTATTTTTAGCAAAGTGAATATTTAGTTTGTTTCATCTTTTTCACAAAAATTTGTAAAAATTCACTTTGAAAGCAAATAGTCTGTAATTTTATTGTAGTAAACAAACCCCGGTGTCTCTGGCTGAAACTGCAGATAGAGGTATTTGGAGAGACGGGGGGGGGGGGGGGGAGTCACTCTTCTAACTTATTCAGTTGTATGTACATTTCTGCTTGAATTATTTTCAACCAAAGATATAAGGAGAGCTCGGACAATGTGTAAAAGAGCCAAGACGTCCACCTGTTGGCTGCCCATTATGAGACCAAATTTTCACATTAATATTTCATATATAACAGCCTGGAACAAAAAATGGAAACAATTTTTTTTTTACATTTTTAATGTTAGTCTTGATAATAATAAACAAAAAAGCAAACTGTGTAGAAAGCCACTATGCATTCAAAATATGTTTTCCTGGTGCCTCCATGGCAGCATACCTTTGACAAGCTCCGCCTTGACTCCTCCCTCAGGACTAGTGAATATTATAAAAGAAAAGGTTAGTACAACCCCCGCATTCTCCTTTTTTTCCTCATACCTCATGGCAGTGAATCCTGGTCGGCGTCCTTACCTTCTGCATTCGGCAGCGTCTGTCCGGGTTCAAGCCTCTCCCGGGCGCAGTTCCTTTTCTTGGGCAGCTAAATGCGCTTATAAGGTTGGAAGTCCCTTCTGTAGGATCTTTTGGGACAAGCAGTTTGTCTCTTAAGTAAGAGCTTTACCTGCAGTATGGGCGTTCAGGCTCCAGTCTATGGCAGCAGAGGTGGCAGCTTTGCTCTGTTCCTGAGACTTGATTTTCCTCTCCAGTCTCACCTGTCTTTTCCCTCTCTCTCTCTCTTGCGCTCTGGTTCCCCTGGCTCCATAGTTTTCGGAGGCCCCCCTCCCTTCCCCCTTGCGTTTGTCATCCCCAGACTCACTAGGGGCCGCGCGCGGCGTGTCTGTGTTGTTTTATCGTCGGTCAGCGTTCCCCGCCGTCGTCTGCGCATGCGCCGGCGGGTCGTATGTTTCGACGGCCAGTCTCGTCGTTCGGCGCATGCGCGGTAGCGTCGGAGGCTTCGGCGGCCATTTTTACTGAGGGCGAATTGTTCACTTTGCCCTCAGAGCGTCAGGGGAGGAGCACAAGCGTGCCACCACTCCTCCTCCTCCTATTTATTTCCCCAGCAGCACAAGTGAAATGCCTGTGGTTAACAAGAGAATTACACTCTAGAGTTCCAGGCTATACCCACCCCTGTTAAAGGTAACGCATGTCTTAATGCATTTGTCTTCTTATACATGTGAGCATGCGAATATATATATATATATATATAGCTCTAAAGGATATGAAGGAATAATTTATTTATTGAAAATTTATTAATTTATTAATTTATTAAATTATTTAAAAAAAATTTCATTGAAGCCTCCAAAAAATAAAAAAAATCAATAAAAAAAATGGATATATAAAAAAAAACAAAAAAACACAGCACACAGTAACAAGGGGGGGGGAAGTCCTTACTTATGTAGGCAAATTCCCCTTTTTTTTTTCCTCGTGAATCAGCGCACGAACGGTTGATGCCTCTCCTCTGACTCTTTCCTAGTCGTTACCTCTGCTAAGCCGCCTAACATGAGCCTTTCGCCGCCCGCTCAAGATCCTACTCTACTCCCAAGGTAAGGACCTACGCCCAGGTAAGTTTAAAAAAAAAAAGAGTGCACTAAGGACGGTACTTTTGTATTGCAGTCCTGTACGCCAGAAGACGTCTAAGAAGACCTCAAGGCGATACGAAGATGATGATGATGACTCCTGTCACAGCAGGGACAGGTTGCCCAGACATGGGCATTACAGAAGTGGCAGGAAAGCTTCAGCCAAGAGGCGCCGTCATTCGCGCTCCCCGAGGCCTAGACCTACTAGCTGTCAGGCCTGCGGAGGCACCCCGCTTCCGGATAAACTGGTTTATCGAGATTGCCTTAGAGACTATGCAGCGGACAGAGAGTCTGAGGGCCTACAAGTGGCAGATCTCCTTAAAAAGGCAGTAAAAGACTCCCTTGCGGAATTGGTCGCCACAATGCCGATGCAACAACCGGCATCCCCTCCTCAGGAACAAATGGCTGAGGCCTCCATTCCCGGGCCATCCACGAGTGGAAGTGGTCGTCCGTTCCCTCCCTCCTCCTCTAATCATCAGGACGAAATGGCCATTTCAGAGGAATCTTCAGATGACACAGATGCCTCTAGCTTTGCCTTCGCCATGGTCCAGCCTTATGTGCAAGCCGTTAAACAAGCAATCGGTTGGGAGGATTCCAACATGGAGGTCAGGAAGTCCAAATCATACTTCCCCTTCCTTAAGCGCCAGATCTCCTTCTTCCCTCTTATGGAGGAAATCAGGGAAGTGATGGAGGAAGAATGGGGGAGGACAGAAAAAAGACTTTCCACCAATCGATTGGGAAAATTATACCCTCTCTCTGGGGCAGATTCCGCAATGCTGGAGGGCCCTCCGGTGGTAGATGCCGCAGTGGTAAGGCTGGCCAAGAATGTCACTTTGCCCCTAGAAGATTCAACTTCCTTCAAGGACCCTCTGGACAGGAGGATGGACCTCGACCTTAAGAAGGCCTATCAGATGGCAGGAAATGCCTGTAAACCTGCAATAGCCCTGACATCAGTGTTCAACGCATTACCCATCTGGACGGATAATATAGAGTCGGCAATCCAACAGGACATCCCTAAAGAAGATATAATCAAGGCGTTGGATGAGCTGAAGCTCTCAGCTGACTTCATTGGGGAGGCCGCCATCTACTCAATTCGTTGCTCCGCAAGGGCAATGCTTCGCACAGTAATGGCCAAAAGGGCACTGTGGCTAAAACCATGGGCAGCGGACGTTGCCTTGAAACAAAATTGGTGCAAGATACCTTTTGACGGTAAAGCCTTGTTCGGGGAAAAACTTGACAAGGCCATCTCTCGGGTCACTGGCGGAAAGTCAGGCCTACTTCCACAAGACAGGCGATCCAGACATTTCAGATCATCCGCACCAAGGTTCCAATACTCCAAAAATAGGGACTACCGACAGTCCAGACAAGGGAATATGCTTCAGGCACAACTGGAAAAGTACACAGTCTACGTTTCTCAAGTCCCGGAGGCAGAGGCCAGTACCCACCCCACAGGATCCATCACAATCCTTTTGACGCCAGGTCAGCCCAAGTGATCCCTGTGGAGGCCAGGTTAAAACAGTTCTCAAAGATTTGGGAACAAAAATGCAGGGATCCTTGGGTAGTTGCAACAGTCAAACACGGTCATTTCTGGTCTTTCCTAGACAAACCTCCCAAGGACTTTTTTTCCCCGACAAGGGTATCAAGATCCCCTCAAAAAGCGGAAGCACTAAAGCAATTTCTTCTTTCCCTACAGGAGCAACGAGCAGTAGTTCCAGTGCCTCCATCCGAGAGATTTTTAGGTTTTTATTCCACCCTGTTTCTAGTCCCCAAGAGAAACGGGGGGTGGAGACCCGTGATAGACCTAAAAAGGCTAAATCGCTATATCTTTCTGGAAAAATTCAAGATGGAGTCTCTACAGACGATTATTCGCGTAGTTCAACCAGGGGATTGGATGTTGTCAATAGACCTGCAAGACGCTTACTTACACATACCCATACTCCCTACGTTCCAGAAATACCTGAGATTCGCGGTGGGGCAAGTACATCTCCAATTTCAGAGCCTTCCATTTGGCCTCTGCACGTCACCAAGAGTCTTTACAAAGACCCTGATTGCCATCATAGCACCTCTGAGAGAATTGGGGCTTCGGGTGTATCACTATCTGGACGACCTTCTACTCCTGGCGAGGGACCCAACCCAGTTAGTGGAACACAGGAATATCCTATTGACAACACTAGCGGATTTTGGATGGAAGATAAACCACGAGAAAAGTCTCCTCTCTCCGACTCAAGAGATGGTCTATCTGGGAGCCCTGTTCAATACAATGAACGGAACGGTGTCTCTCCCACCACAGAAGGTATCTTCCATTATCCAACAAATGAAGAAGGTGAGCTCGAGATCCTACCTGACAGCCTCAAATTGTTTGAGCCTGATAGGTCGGATGTCGTCATGCATCCCTATGGTCCCCTAGGCCCACTGGCATTTGAGACATTTTCAGCTGGAGTTCTTAAGACTGTGGAACAGACGATATCTATCCCAACCCATACACCTGACGACCCGGATGCTCAGGAGTCTACATTGGTGGATGAAGAGACAGATGCTTCTGAAGTCTCGCCCGCTAGGGCATGTCGACTGGATCATAATTACTACCGATGCCAGCGCAGCTGGTTGGGGAGCACATTCCAACCAGACCTCAGTACAAGGAAGATGGTCCTTCAATGCAGCCGGCATGGTGTCGAATGTCCTGGAGCTCAGAGCGGCCTATCTTGCACTGCTAGCCCTGGAGTTCGAGATTTCGGGCAAACCAGTTCTCCTCAGGATGGACAACAGGGCCGCGGTATCCTATGTGCACCGACAAGGGGGAACACGCAGCAGATCCCTCCTGAACGAGGTGGAGCCCATATTCCTCTGGGCGGAAAGGAATCTGAAGAACCTGAAGGCAGTCTATCTGCCCGGCCATCTCAACTCAAGGGCAGACGGCCTTTCCCGCAGGTTCGCAGATACCAACGAGTGGTCCTTACACCCGGAAATCTTCAACTGGATAGTGATCCAGTGGGGGCCCCTCGAGCTAGACCTCTTTGCGACAGCATCCAACACCAAACTTCCAAGGTTTATCTCGAGGTTTCCGCACCCCCAGGCGGAGGCAACAGATGCCCTCTCAGCCCCTTGGGCATGCGATCGGGCCTACGCTTTTCCTCCGCGGCCCCTCATATCGAGGTTCCTGTCAAGACTCGTGAGGGAGACATCGACGGTGATAGCGATTCTACCATACTGGCCAAGAAGGCCTTGGTTCCCTACGGCAATGGATCTGAGCACCGGTCCTCCAGTCAAGGTTCCAATAGTACCCCTCCTCCTGTCGCAAGGATGTCACACCCACCCAGATCCCCGCAGGCTGGACCTTCACATCTGGCAACTGAAAAGAAAAGGTTCCAATCCCTGGGGTGCTCCGACAAAGTGATCGCAACCCTGCTCAAAGCGAGAAAACCATCCACGAACAACATATACGATAAAGTATGGAACAAGTTCAGGGCCTTCATGCTTGACAGAAACTGTGATCCAGGTTCCCCTTCATCATCTCAAATCCTTGAGTTCTTGCAAACAGGCCTGGACCTAGGTCTTGCGTTAGGTACATTGAAGGTACAGGTATCAGCAATCTCAGCAGCAACCAGTAAAAGATGGGCGGAGGATCCACTGTTAATCCAGTTCTTTAAGGCCGTCAGGAAGATCCGACCACCAACCAAACAATCTTTTCCCACTTGGGACCTTACGGTCATCCTGGAGTCCTTAGCCAATCCACCCTTTGCCCCTTCGAACTCAGCATCGCTCTGGAATGTAAAAGTGGGTACTCCTGCGCTAAAATGGAAAAAATAACAAAATAAAATAACAAGTGCTGCATACACCGTATGGACCAAACTCGCGTCCAAATTTGTGTGAAATGTAAAAAAGGGGGGGTGGTGTTGCGCTCCTATTTGATATGTTTAGTACAATATTAGCAAAGTAGTGCAATTAACTACCTAGTATATAGTGCAATAATAGGTAAAGTGCAAAACAAATTTCATTAATAAATAAATATATAAAAAAGCTATAGTAGTTATGACACTTGTGCAAAAATAAATAAAACAATTATTGGGTGATATAAATAATATCCACATTAAAGGTGCAACTATAGGTGATTATATCACTGTGCAAAATGTATGACGTATATGTAAATAATTCATATGGTGACTGATATGGAAATATATAAAATAAATTAGCAATAAAATTAAAAAACAACAAAAAAGTAGTAATTTAAATCATCTAGCTAGACAAATAGCCAGTGCGGTATTGGACTTTAGAATCCTTAGTCCAATGTGCAATATAAGTGCAAACGTGCAGAGTGTTTCGCTGGAACACTGTGTATCACTGTCTTTGACTTATAGGTGACACTGTGCCTTTAAGTGCAAATACAAAAGAAAATCTTCAGCGTCACTGACACACGTGGTAAAAATAAATGGTTACTTTACTGCTGTAAGGTAAACAGCGTATAGCAGATAAAGGAGGAGGGGAAAGTTCCCTTCAGCTTGATCCTTTCCTGGATGTCCGTTTTCACTTTTAAGTGCAGACAGGGGAGGTGGGGGGAAGGGGGGTAAGGGTGATCCTTATCTTCCTCTCCTTCCACTGGGTGCTTCAGATGGTGTGGTTCTCAGTATACATTAAAAAGATAAAGGAGGTCCACCATAGTGTAGTATTTTTAAAATGGGAATAAAGACTTTTATTTACATCTATAAAAAACACTCACATTTTTCAAGGAGTTACAGTGGCATTGAAAAAACGAGCGCCGAGCTCGTGTCACAGTCTGAGCGTCTGTTCCGTTATCTGAAAAGCCTCGGGTCCTACGCGTTACGTCACACACGTGACTTCAACTGGGAATCGCTCTGGAATCTAACCTTAAAATTAGCCTTTCTGATAGCCATAACCTCTGGCAGACGGGTTTCAGAGCTCCAAGCTTTGGGAGCAGATCATGATCACATTATATTTTACCCAGATAGAGTGGAACTCAGAACAGTACGAGGGTTCATTCCCAAGGTCGCTTCATCCTTGAGCATGTCAGAACCTTGGGCACTCCCAACATTTTCTGAACAGGACTCTGTCGCTCTTCATGAATTAGACATCGCCTCCACTCTGAAATGCTATCTGCAAGCCACAGCTTCATTCCGGGCCTCCATCAGACTGTTCATAATTCCCTGGGGAAAAAACAAAGGAAAGGAGGCATCAGCTAGAACGATCGCCTCATGGATCGTCAAACTCATCCACAAGGTGTACAGGACAAAGGGACTAGAGACCCCTTCGGCGTTTAGGGCGCACTCCACCAGAGCCGTTTCTGCCTCTTGGGCGGCAAGAGCGAATGTGTCGATCAAAACTATTTGTCGGGCAGCGACCTGGTCGTCCCAACATACTTTCCTGAAACATTACAGGGTGGACCCAGGAGCTCTCTCCTCAGTGGAGTTTGGCAGACAGGCAGTCACTTCGGCCTTCGCCTCTTCTAAATAATAATTTCTTTAAAATAAACCTCTAAGCATTATCCCACCCGTCTCAGCTAGTTATTTGTCACAGGTATGCTGCCATGGAGGCACCAGGAAAACAGAAAATTGTACCATACTTACCGTAATTTTATTTTCCTGGTGCCTATCCATGGCAATATACATTCCCATCCTCGGTATTCTATATTAACGAGAATGCGGGGGTTGTACTAACCTTTTCTTTTATATTATTCACTAGTCCTGAGGGAGGAGCCAAGGCGGAGCTTGTCACAGGTATGCTGCCATGGATAGGCACCAGGAAAAGAAAATTACGGTAAGTATGGTACAATTTTCTTTTTTTTTTTTTCATTAGACATTACACAGAAGACCGGGCCACCGCCTGTAAAAGAGCTATAAGAAGGCGCGGTGGCCCGGCAGAAGAACCGAAGAGGGGGACAAGACCCCCGAAGTCGGAAGAAGAGGCCGGCGGCGAGGAAGAAAGCTGGGCTCCTCCGCTAGCAAAAGAGCTACAAGAAGATAGCGGAGGAGTCCGGCGAGAAGACCCCCGAAGACGGAAGACCCCCGGAGCTGTGCAATAAAATATTTTAACCCTGTGTTGTGTTTTTTTTGTACTTTTTTTCACAGGTGAATGGGTAGGGGTACATTGTACCCCATACTCATTCACATAGGGTGGGGGGCCGGTATCCGGGGCCCCCTTATTAAAGGGGGCTCCCGGATTCCGATAAGCCCCCCGCCCGCAGACCCCGACAACCAACGGCCAGGGTTGTCGGGAAGAGGCCCTTGTCCTCATCAACATGGGGACAAGGTGCTTTGGGGTGGGGGGGCCGCACGCCCCCCCTCCCCCAAGGCACCCCCCCATGTTGAGGGCACGCGGCCTGGTACGGCTCAGGAGGGGGGCCCGCTCGTCCCTACCCCTTTCCTGGCCGGCCGGATAGCGTGCTCGGATAAGGGTCTGGTGTGGATCTGGGGGGGACCCCCACGCCGTTTTTTCGGCGTAGGGGGTTCCCCTTGGAATCCATACCAGACCTAAGGGCCTGGTATGCTCTCGGAGGGGGAACCCACGTCAATTTTTTTTTCAGAAATTTGGCGTGGAGTTCCCCCTTCAGAGCTCATTCTCTGATTGGCCACGGCAAAAGTCGCCTGGCCTGGGGAAACCTTTCTGGCTGTGAAAGCTTTTTTTCCATTCATTCAGCTAAATGCATGAACATTCTCAACAAAGTAGAAACTAGAAAGCCTTTATGCAGTGACTCACCTCCTGCCTCACTGTCTTGCAGCTCCGCTCGGGCTGAGGAACGGAGCTGCCGTGTCACTTCCGGGTTTCGTGAAGCAACCGAAAGCTGGAAGTGACCTGCCTGTCTAAGAATGACAATGCTCCCGCCCGTAGAATCACAGTGATTTTACGGGCGGAAGCTAGTCGGCGTTCTGCAGTGCGCCGCAAGGCGGGTTTTTAACTCGCAAATGAAGCGCCATGCATGCAATCTTGTGATTGCATCGACGTGGCGCTTCTCATAGTGCACTGTGACCGGCGCCACAGTACACTATGTTAAATTGTTAAATTACATATTTTTTTTTTTTTAATGTCTTAAACGGCCCGTTTTTTTTTTTTTACTTTTTTTTTTTTTACACCTCGGGGGAGGGGGGGGCGGCGCCCGGGGGCCCCCTATGGGCGGGCCGCCACTGGCATAGAGCACTGTCAGAATCATGAATGGACACTGTCATCATAACTTTATCCAATCATGGCTTATTCCTGCCCCACAGTATAAAAGTATTCTTTCAATGGCAGCCATTTTCAGTGTGAATTTGGTGTGGAGAGACATAGAACAGGGCTCTGTTCAGTGCTATTAGCTTGTTAGTGCACTAAACTGTGCTATTTTGCTTCAATTGTCAGTGTAGAATATTAGTGTCAGTCTAGGGATAGTGTAAGTGTAGTGAGGAGGACCATCATTCAGCTTTGCATAGTGTGCAGCTAGAGCAGGGACAGCTCAGATAGTTTCACTGTAGTTTAGTGAGAATGTGTCAGTAATCTTTACATTACTGTATAGCTAGAGTAGGGACAGTTCAGACAGCGTCAGTGTAGTGACGGTTGAACATCATCTATTTGATTGTGTTACTGACAGTTTAACGCCATTTAATTCTGTGTGCGTTACTGCCAGTTAAACGCCATATAGTTTTGTGTGCGTTACTGCCAGTTTAATGCCATATAATTCTGTGTACGTTACTGACAGTTTAACGCAATTTAGTTATGTGTGTGTAACTGCCAGTTTAACGCCATAGAGTTTTGTGTGTTACTGCCACATAGTTTTGTGCGTTACTGCCAGTTCAATGCCATATAGTTCTGTGTGCATTACTACCAGTTTAACGCCATATAGTTTTGTGTGCGTTACTGCCAGTTTAAGGGCATATAGTTCTGTGTACGTTACTTCCAGTTTAACGCAATTTAGTTCTGTGTGTGTAACTGCCAGTTTAATCCCACATATTTGTGTGCGTTACTGCCAGTTCAAGGCCATATAGTTCTGTGTGTGTTACTGCCAGTTTAATGCCATATAGTTCTGTGTGCGTCACTGTATGTTTTGGGCATTATATTGCAGTATATTATAGTGTATCCGTGGAGTGTTTCTGTGTAGTGTGAGTATTCAAATGAAAGTGCACTGAAAACCTCTTTACATTGATTAAACTACATCTACATACAGATTTCAACTTTTTCTTTACATTTGCTTATAAGCACTGCCCCATCCCTCCCAATAATGTCTGGGAGGACAACAAGGAGAGGCAGATGTTCCTTTGGCACTGTAAGGGGGCCAGCAACAAATGTGTCCACAGGCAAAGGTGAGCGTGGTGGTCAGTCCTCAGGCAGGGCATCATTTTCTCTGTGTAGTGAGTTTGCTCGTGCCGTCCAGCAACAGCATGCAGAGGAGGTGGTGGACTGGCTTACTAAACCTTTCTCATCCTCCTCATCCTCTTTCACGCACGCAGAGACAAGTGTACAGCTTTGCATAGTGTGCAGCTAGTGTAGGGACAGCTCAGATAGTTTCACTGTAGTTTAATGAGACTGTGGCATTCATACATACATTAGGGTAGAGTAGGGACAGCTCATATAGTTTCAGTGTAGTGAAGTGAGACCGTGTCAGTAATCTTTACATTACTGTATAGCTAGAGTAGGGACAGTTCATACAGCATCAGTGTAGTGACGGTTGAAGATCAACTATTTGATTGTGTTACTGCCAGTTCAATGCCATATAGTTCTGTGTGCGTCACTGTATGTTTGGGGCATTATATTATAGTGTATCAGTGGAGTGTTTCTGTGAAGTGTGAGTATTCAAATGAAAGTGCACTGAACACTACTTTACATTGATTAAACTGCATCTACGTACAGATTTCAACTTCTTCTTTACATGTGCTTAAACACACTGCCCCCTCCCTCCCAATAATGTCTGGGAGGACAACAAGGAGAGGCAGATGTTCCTTTGGCACTGTAAGGGGGCCAGCAACAAATGTGTTCACAGGCAAAGGTGAACGTGGTGGTCATTCCTCAGGCAGGGCATCATTTTCTCTGTTTAGTGAGTTTGCCCATGCTATCCAGCCACAGCATGCAGAGGAGGTGGTGGACTGGCTTACTAAACCTTCCTCATCCTCCTAATTCTCGTTCACTCAAGCAGAGACAAGTGTACAGTCCCCTGCAGTTGCCAGAGTGGATAACTCTGCCTCCTTGTCCTATCTATTCCTGCCATAGCCCCAACATCAGCCATTGAGGAGTAAGCTGAGTTATTTGACCACAGAATCAGCCACTTGCTCCTTGTTGATGCCCAGCCATTACTGGATTCAGATGTTGGTTCTGAGGTTGAGGATGACAGGAACATGAGCCTAGAGAGAGGGATGAACACTGGTAGACTAATTGGCCTTCATATTCTCAAAGCCGCAGCATATTGCCAAGTTGTCTCCAGTGGTGAGGAATATGGAGGAGATGGAGAGGATGATGATGAGGTCACTGATACGATTTGGGTGTCAGGCAGAGAAGAAAACTGAACGTGAGGCGGCACAACCCCGAGGAGACCGACATCAAGAAAGAGTAGGGGCAGCCACCCTATTCCATCACATTCTGCATCTGTTATCTCCTGACTCACTCCCTAAAGCTCAGCTGTCTGGGCCTTTTTCAGCACATCTGCAGCAGATCACACTGTTGCTATCTGTAAACTGTGTTTTAGGCACATCAAATGTGGCAAAAACCTCATCCATTTGGGTATCACATGCTTAACAAGGCATTTAACGTCCAACCATTCAGCCCATTGGCAAGAGCACCTAAAAGCCACACAAAAGGGACACACATCTGTCCCTCCTCCTTACCCACTTCCGTCTGCCCCTGCTATACCGAGTCATTACCTCTCTGCAGCCTCCACTGACAGGGCTGATGGTATAGCACAGGGTGTCCCAGATCCTAGCAGCACATCTGCCAGCAGCACACTCCCAGCTGTAGACTGCAGCCATCAAATTTCTCTGCTCCATCTGCTGCAGTAGAAAAAATACAGTCCCTACCACTCACATGCCCAGCGTCTAAATGCAAGCTTGTCAAAGCTGTTGACTCTCCAACTTCTGCCTTTCAGCCTGGTGGATTCTGCCCCCTTCTATGAAGTCGCACAATGTGCTGTACCACAATGGCAGGTTCCTAGTCGCTACTACTTTTCATTTAAGACTGTTCCATCTCTCTACCATCGTGTGGAAGGGAATGTTCTAGCATTGTTGGGCAAGGCAGCTTGCAACTCTAAATGATGCAGAACAGGGCTCGGTGCTACAGCTTGTTGTGGCCCCACGTCTCCATAATGCTGGTGGTGATGATGCCAGACCTGTGAGCTCTACCCCTTCCTCCTCCTCCGCCACCTCCATGCCCTCCTCTGCAGAATTGTCCTATGAACATCAGGTACCCCCTAAGCATTCAAAGGGCTATTCCCAGAGTCAGGCTAAAAGGTGGAATGCAGTGCTTCAGCTGGTGTGTTTAGGGGATAGGAACCACACTGGAGCAGAGATTCTTGCAGCTCTGGACAGGCCCAAAGGTGGTTCACACCACGCCAGATTGAGCCAGGAATGGTAGTGAGCAATAATGGCTCAAACCTCCTGTCCGCCCTTAAACAGGGAAAGTTGACACGTGACACATGTTTTCAATTTGGTGTTGCAGTGTTTCCTAAATACATACCCATGGTTGCAAGATGTGCTAAAGCTGGCCAGAAGAGTCTGTAGCCATTTCAGGCGGTCATACACAGTCAATGCTCGGTTGGTTGAAATTCAGTGGGAAATCCACCTGCCCGTAAACTGCCTGATTTGTGATCAACATGGGAACAAGGCGCTTTGGGGGTGATGCCAAAGCATCCTTCCATGTTGAGGGCATGTGGCCTGGTACGGCTCTCTAGCCCCCCCTCTTTTTCTGTGGCCTGCCAGGTTCCTTGCTTGGATAAGGATCTGGTATGAATTTTGGGGGGACCCATACGCCATTTTTTTATTTTGTTGCAGGGTTCCCCTTAAAATCCATACCAGACCTGAAGGGTCTGATGTGGATTTTGGGGGGACCCGTACATGTTTTTTTTTAATTTGGCACAGGGTTCGCTGTTAATATACATACTAGAGCTGGTATGGATTTTGGGGGGACCCCCACGCATTTAAAAAAAAATGTTTGGTTTGGGATTTCCCTTAATATTCATACCAGACCCAAAGAGCCTAGTAATGGACCGGGGGGGTACTCATGCCATTTCTTTTCAATGAGTTTTATCTATATTGCAGACACCTGACAATTCATTACAGCCACAGTTTTAAATTACTTTTTTGCCTTTAGAAATGTAATTTTTCTGTGTTACTTTCTAAACACAGGAAAACTGCGCCACTTTACAGGCATACAATAGACAGCCCACAGGCACGATATTTAAAGGAATATTTCTTTTTTATTGTTTCACTTTAAGCATTAATAAAATCACAATCGATCCTGAAAAAAACAGATGTTTTTGAAACTTTTTTTGCATTGATACATGTCCCCTGGGGCAGGACCCAGGTCCCCAGGCAATAAATTGCAAATAAGCCTTTAAAATGAGCACTTTTGGTTTTTCATGTTAATGTCCCATACACTTTAACGGTGTTCTGCAGCTTTCGAATTTACTGTGAACACCGCATAATGTTCGGCAAACATCCAATGTTTGCGTCAAACTTACGTTCGACTCGAACATTAGGCTCATTCCTAGTTAAATGTATTCTACTTGGAGAAGATACACTTGAGAGGAGATAAGTTAGAAATATACAAATATCTCAATGGTGATCCCAGCGTAAGTGTGAACCTTTTCAGTCCCAGGGAGTGTAAGAAAACATGGGGCAGCACAATGAGACTGGAAGAGAAGTAGTTTAACCTTAAGCTGCGTAGGGGTTTTTTCACTGTCAGGGTGGTAAGGATGTGTATGGATAGTTTTAAAAGACTCTTGAATGTGCATTTTAGCGAAAACAATGTACAGGGATATGGGAAATGATTTTCTACATGCACACACACCAACACAGGTTGAACTGGATGGAATTTTGCCTTTATTCAACCTTACCAACTATGTAAATATATAATTAAAATATAGTGGTTTTCTCCCTGAGAGATATGAATAGTATTTTAGGATATATTGATAATGATTATGGTTCTGGAATAATATAGACATTGATATAGATAATGATCATGAGCCTGTGTCAACAGGCATTGGGCTTTTGCAGATGACATCAGTTTGACTTAGGTTTGAGATCATTCAGATTTCATATAATATCAATACAAATCATGTAGTTGCCCACCTTGTGAACTGAGGGTAACTCTTCAGGTTAGTTGTGCATTGCCATAGATTTAAGGACACAAAACCTAGCACAAAATTCTAAATCAACACAGTCTGCTACTGAGGAATGGACACATTTTATACTTTCGAAATGCCTCTGAGATCATTTAGGATTAACTGCTTTTAACCTGCAGCCTGACTAAATAATGAAAGTTAAAGTGGAACATTAGATAGAAAATTAAGTCCTGCTAGATCACTTCAGGCTGGCCCCTTTTGCAGGTAAAGCTATATAAAACATTCAAAATAAGTTCCTATTATGTGCTCTGCACATGCTCAGTTGCTCTGCATTTTTAGACACTGCCGAATTTGTAGAGGTTGATTTGTTAACAGCCTTAAAGTGGAATCAAATCGTCCTATGCTTTACAGCCAAGGAATCTGCTTCTGTTTGATATGGCATGGTGCTGCACAGTTATCAGTTATGATGCAAACCATTTGATGGTTTGGTTGAGGAGACAGTTAGCAACTCCAGAAACGTAACTGTTTTTTGAAACCGTTAAATTGATGGGTTTAGTTCTGCTTTATGATTTACTGCTCAGGGGTTCTGGGCTTCAGCAAAATGGCAGTCTCTAGCAAGTAGAAACAGGAGCAAGGCTGGAGGCAATTTACAGCACAAACTAATTTTGGTAGCATAATTATAAATGTGGAATGATCCTTGCAAAAGAACATTAATTTATCAAGTTGTTATGGGTAGAGTTCCACTTTAATGCATGTATGGTATGATGGCAAGGCACTTACAAAACCATTTTAAAAAAAGGCAAGCATTTACTGTAAGCTTGGTTTTACGTGGAAAGCATCTCTGATCAGTTGTGAGGTTGATTGGTAGGTGGGGTTGTCTCACAAAATGTACTCTGTCTTGGAGACAAATAGCTGCAAGGGCAGCGTTTGTGAACAGACACTAGAAGAGTAGCTGCTACTGCTTTGAGGAAAGCATTAGGTCTCCGAGAGGTACACACTTTTCTAGAATGATTTGATGGCTAATTTATCCAACATGTGAACAAATTACCATCAAAGAGCCTTTATTGTAGATTAGATATTTGGTTCACAGTTATCTTGGCAACACTTCCCCCTTCGAGGGCTGCAATATGCATACATTAGAACCAATGCTGGAAAATAGCTTCAAGGACCCCTTCCACTTTCTAACTTGTGATCTAAGGGCTTTTAATTAAAATAATAAAAAGCTCTCACTGGACTCTACCACTGTGAACAACCTAAGACCCATCATCGAGCTACAACTTCACTGCATCTCAGTCTACCTTTTGCCCTAAACACTTCACAGATGCTGCCCTCATAAAACTCACTAATCATCATTAAAAAAAAAAAAAAAAACTCACTAATGAATTACTATCTGCTGAAATCAATGGCCACTACTCGGTACTCTTAACCACCTTCAGACCGGACCATTTTGCTGGTAAATGACCAGAGGTCTTTTTACAATTTGGCACTGTGCTGCTTTAACTGGTAATTGCGCGGTCATGCAATGTTGTACCCAAACAAAATTTGCGTCCTTTTCTTCCCACAAATAGAGCTTTCTTTTGATGGTATTTGATTGCCTCTGCGATTTTTATTTTTTGCGATATAAACGTAAAAAGACCGCAAATTTTGAAAAAAAATTATATTTTCTACTTTTTGTTATTAGAAAAATCCAATAAACTCAATTTTAGTCATACATTTAGGCCAAAATGTATTCAGCCACATGTCTTTGGTAAAAAAAAAGTCAATAATTGTATATTTATTGGTTTGTGCAAAAGTTGTCACATCTACAAACTAAGGTACGTTTTCTGGAATTTACGCAGCTTTTAGTTTACGACTGCCTATCTCATTTCTTGAGGTGCTAAAATGGCAGGGCAGTACAAAACCCCCCCCAAATGACCCCATTTTGGAAAGTAGACACCCTAAGAAAATTGATAAGTGGCATGTTGAGCCCATTGAATATTTAATTTTTTTGCCTCAAGCGATTGAATAATGACAAAAAAAATATATATTTTTTTTTTTTTACACAAAGTTGTCACTAAATGATATATTGCTCACACATGCTATGGGCATATGTGAAATGACACCCCAAAATAAATTTTGCTGCTTCTCCTGAGTACGGAGATACCACATATGTGGGACTTTTTGGGAGCCTAGCCGCGTACGGGGCCCCGAAAACCAAGCACCGCCTTCAGGCTTTCTAAGGGCGTAAATTTTTGATTTCACTTCTCACTACCTATTACAGTTTTGAAGGCCATAAAATGCCAAGATGGCACAAAACCCCCACAAATGACCCCATTTTAGAAAGTAGACACCCCAAGCTATTTGCTGAGAGGCATTTTGAGTCCATGGAATATTTTATATTTTGCCACAAGTTGCGGGAAAATTACAAACTTTAATTTTTTTTTATTTTTTTTTCACAAAGTTGTCACTAAATGATATATTGCTCACGCATGCCATGGGCATATGTGAAATGACACCCCAAAATAAATTCTGCTGCCTCTCCTGAGTACGGGGATACCACATATGTGGGACTTTTTGGGAGCCTAGCCGCGTACGGGGCCCCGAAAACCAAGCACCGCCTTCAGGCTTTCTAAGGGCGTTACAGTTTTGAAGGCCATAAAATGCCAAGATGGCACAAACCCCCCCCAAATGACCCCATTTTGGAAAGTAGACACCCCTAAATTTAGGGGTACACTAGTGAGACTAGGTAATAAATGGCGGGTGCCCTGAAACTATAAAAAAAATAACTAACCAACCAGCGTCACCTGTAACAGTTATATGGTGATCACTGGTGAAAGGGTTAACTAGGGGGCAATCAGGGGGCTTTATGCGGTAGTATATGGGGGTCCCTGGCGCTATAAAAAGCTGCGGCGAACCTAAATACCTACCTGCCTAACTAGCGTCACCTGTGACACTAATACAGTGATCAGAAAAATGATCGCTTATTAGGCTGGGTTCACACTGGAGCGATGCGGGAACGCCATGAATCCGCGGCGGGTTCCCGCATCGCATGCCTCCCGGCGGCAGTTCACACTGCCCTATGCGAACTGCTGGGAGTGTCAGTGAAATGTTAATGACACCCCCAGATCAGTTCGCATATCGCAGTGCGATCTGCAAACTCGGATCGCATGGTGTGAACACCCATGCGATCCGATTCTGCTGCGGACCAAAAAAAGGGTCCCGTGCGAGTTTGCGGCGGGTGCGGCGGGTGCGGCGCGAATTCAGCCATACTATCTGTATGGCTGAACTCGAATCGCACAGAGATCGGATGTGATTTGCACTGCAGTGCGGTGCGAATCACATCCGTTCTCATAAACCGCTGCAATGTGAACCCAGCCTTAGTGACACTGGCGACGGGGGGTGATCACGGGGTTAAACCTTTATTGGGGGGGTTAGGGGGGTACCTTAGAACTAAAGGGGGCTAACCCTAACTGCCCTAACAGTTATTACAGTCACAAATGACACCCGCCGGGTGATCAGGGGGTTAAACCTTTATTAGGTAATAAATGGCGGGTGCCCTGAAACTATAAAAAAATAACTAACCAACCAGCGTCACCTGTAACAGTTATATGGTGATCACTGGTGAAAGGGTTAACTAGGGGGCAATCAGGGGGCTTTATGCGGTAGTATATGGGGGTCCCTGGCGCTATAAAAAGCTGCGGCGAACCTAAATACCTACCTGCCTAACTAGCGTCACCTGTGACACTAATACAGCGATCAGAAAAACTATCGCTTATTAGGCTGGGTTCACACTGGAGCGATGCGGGAACGCCATGAATCCGCGGCGGGTTCCCGCATCGCATGCCTCCCGGCGGCAGTTCACACTGCCCTATGCGAACTGCTGGGAGTGTCAGTGAAATGTTAATGACACCCCCAGATCAGTTCGCATATCGCAGTGCGATCTGCAAACTCGGATCGCATGGTGTGAACACCCATGCGATCCGATTCTGCTGCGGGCCAAAAAAAGGCTCCCGTGCGAATTTGCGGCGGGTGCGGCGGGTGCGGCGGGTGCGACACAAATTCAGCCATACTATCTGTATGGCTGAACTCGAATCGCACAGAGATCAGATGTGATTTGCACTGCAGTGCGGTGCGAATCACATTCGTTCTCATAAACCGCTGCAATGTGAACCCAGCCTTAGTGACACTGGCGACGGGGGGTGATCACGGGGTTAAACCTTTATTGGGGGGGTTAGGGGGGCACATTAGAACTAAAGGGGGCTAACCCTAACTGCCCTAACAGTTATTACAGTCACAAATGACACCAATGCAAAAAAAAAAAAAAAAGCAATTGGTGTCACTGTGACTGGGGGGGCAGGGGTAATTGGGGGGTGATCGGGGGGTAAAGGGGGGGTGTGAGTATGCCTGGCATGTTCTACTGTGTAGTGTAGTGCTTGTGCAACTCACCGATGCTCTCTCCTTGGTGCCGGAACGAAAAATACCGACACGGAGGAGAGAATACATCACTTCCTCTCCTGTGTTTACATTACAGGAGAGGAAGTGATGTCACGGGACATTTTCATTCGTCGGGAGCGATCGCGAGGGGGTGGCCATGAATGAATGGCCGTCCCCTCGTCCGGGATCGCTCCCGAACGAATACCGACCGCCGCAGGCACCGGGCGGGGGCCCGATCGGGCCCCCGACCGTCGGGCAGGCAAGGACGTACATGTAAGCCCTTATGCCTGCCCGTGCCATTCTGTCGACGTACATCGTCGAGCGGCGGTCGGCAAGTGGTTAATCTTAGTCCAAATATATCCACCTCTTCCAGCTCTCAGTAAAAGGATTTACCAGCAAATTCAGACAAGTGTCTTTAAAAATGTCTTCTTGTATATTTTTTTTTGTTAGACTCTTATCAGATTTTTTCGACCCTTAATGCAGGTGAGTCTAATAAAGCTTAAGCACAATCACTGTGTCGATGCTCTTTCTTTCATTATTTCTTCATCATGATAAACCCAGAAACAAAATGGAAAAGAAAAACATTATATGGTGTAGTGCACTCAGATCAGCATAATAACTTTGGTGACTATAGTTTTCACATATATACAGTAAGTGATTGCGTGCCACTAAACCCCATGTCCCATGCAAATGTCTTCAAATGTCTTCACTCCCACATGTGTGCCCCCTAATCAGAGGGAGGAGGGGGAGGCGGACCTCCCAGCACAGCTTGGAATGGCAGCAAGAATGAGAAGTGTCATTATAAGGAGGGATTTTAATTATCCAGATATAGACTGGGCAGAAGGAATCTAAGGCTAAGGCTCGTAATTTCCTAAATATCTTGCAGGACATATTCATGGGTCAGATGGTGAATGCACCAACAAGAAACAATGCGTTACTAGACGTACTGATTACTATACAGACCTGATTGCGGATGTGAAAATACAGGGCTGTTGTGGAAATTTTCTTATATGAACTCATACAGACATTTTATTCTAGGATGTGGGTTTTATAGATTGTCATCTGTCTCCCTGTGTCTGATTTAACCAGGGAGAGCTCTAGCAGAGCGTACTTGGGTTGAATCGGCACCAGCAGTAAAACCGTCAGTATGAAAACCTTCTCACGGGCTTGGATACATGTTCTCTGTGTGTGTGGGCATTTACCGGTTTGTAAGTACCAAGAGCAATGTGCTGGGCTTCTTGCCTTCAAATGTCTATGCACATTAGAAAAGCAAAGTCCGCATAACAAGAGAAACATATTATATCTCTGTTGTGGCTACTGTTAGGACATTCCTCGACTTGTCTGCTGCAATGTGAAGTGGCTTAAAGATCCTGTAGGCCCCGTCAATAAGTAGGTCTTGAGCAGACAGAGAGGGTACAAGGATATTGAAGAGGCTTTGCAAATATTGTGTTAGCTCCTGAGGGGGGATCAACTGGGGGATACTCCAGATTTTTAGGTTGTTCCTTCGAGAGCAGTCCTCAAGATCTGCCAACTTAGATTAAACGCGCTAGCGCTCAGTCGCCTGTTTGCTGGGGGCATCAAACAGTTCATTGTAAGCATCATTGAAATCTGTGAGTTGTCTCTTCACTTTATCAGTACGGTCTCCTATTTCATGTACCTGTAACTGGATGCAGAAGATTGATCTGGTAAGATCTTTTTCAATGCCTTTTTGCAGGGTTATGAGCATTTGCTTCAGTGTGTGCTCAGACATTGATTATCAGATGCAGGTAAATCAGCCAGAGAATCAGAAATCTCCTCATTATCATCATCATCACCCACCTCCCCCTCAGCATTGTGAAAGTGCAATGTTTTTTTTCTTACCGGGGCTACATGGTTTGATGAGACAAAAGGGGAGGAAGCAGCTCTCTTATTTCTGTCCTTGTTTGGAGTAGCTGCAGGTCTGGAGCACTCCATGTGAGCCGACTCACGCTGTGCAGAGCGTGGCAAGGAAGCCCAAGTCTGTCAGTGGGGGGCTCCAGTGGCTTGTTTTTCTGCTTTCGGGACATGGCTGCAGGGTCCCTAGGCAGAGCGATGCTGGGCAGTGTGATCTACAGTGGCTAGATCAGCTCTCATTGAAATCTAATCCTTGGTTAAAAAAAAGATCAGTACAGGCAGTGCCAGTATTCTGTATTACAAGACACCTAAATACCTTCAAAAGTTTTGTTGAAATCCAATTATTGGCAAAAAAAGAAACAAAACAAAAGAAAAAAAAATGAGTGTACTGCATCTATAATATACTACAGTAAAAACCTACAAAAAACCTGTTTTGCCAGTTTTCCAGTTTTGTTGGAACCAACCTTTGGTAAAAACAAAAACAAAAAAACACCTAGCGTTTTGCATTTATAGGAGACTTCAATAAATACCTTTACCATCTTAACTGTTCCGACACAAGTCAGCCCAACTTTGAAAAAAGTCGGATCGCCATCTTAACTAATCCAACATTGGCATACAACTTGTGCTCTGATGATTTTGAAAGGGAACTCCAGGCCAAAGGAAAAAAAAACTGCATGAGTTCCCCTCCAAGAGCATACCAGGCCCTTTGGTCTGACATGGATTTTAAAGGGAACCCCCCCACGTTCTTTTGCCCAGTCTTCCCCACTGATGTTGACTCAACGTGCTCTCCAGCTCTAATGCTGGGTGCGCAGTGTGCCACTACTTATATTGGCTTAGGGTGGGGTCACTGCGTGATGTCACCCATCGGGCCCCCGCCCCTTACAACATCACCACCCCATCATGCAGAAGCAGAAGACATCAGACAGAGGGAGAAGAATCGGAGAGGGCTAGAAGACATCAGCAGAGAGCGGAGAAGACCCGGAAAGGGGAGAAGAACCGGCAGAGGCCGAAGACATCCATTACAGAGGCAGAACAGCTGGAGAGGGGTGAAAAGATCGGAAGCGACCCTGGAGCTGTCTTAATAAGATACTTTAAAAACCTGTGTACTGTGTTTTATTTTTGAAACTCTTTTTTTTTTAAGGTGAATGGGTAGGGGTACAATGTACCCCATACCCATTCAAATAGGGTGGGGGTTTGGATCTGGGGTTCCCCTTGTTAAAGGGGGCTTACAAATTCTGATAAACCGCCCGCCCACAAACCCCAACAACCAACGGCCAGGATTGTCGGGAAGAAGCCCTTGTCCTCATCAATATGGGGACAAGGTGCTTTGGGGTGGGGGCGCAATGCTCCCCCTACCCCAAAGCCTCCACCCCCAGGTTGAGGGTATGTGGCCTGGTACGGTTCATGGGGGGGCGCTCGCTCGTCCCCACCCCCTTTCCTGACCTGCCGGGTTGCGTGCTCGAATAAGGGTCTGGTGTGGATTTTGGGGAAACCTCACTCCCCAAAGGGGTTCCCCTTAAAATCCATGCCAGACCGATGGGCCTGATATGCTCTTGGAGAGGGAACCCATGCCGTTTTTTTTTTATTTGGCGTGGAGTTTCCCCTAAAGATTCATACCAGACACATTAGTATACAGCTGCTAGCATTGATTTGCACAATGGAGTTGTCATTTCAAACATAGAGCAGAAGGGTTCATTTACTGGGTGACAATATATTGTTTGCCTTTACTACCTGGATTGGTGCCTGTTTTCTTTGATATAGCACTGCTACTGGATAAGTATTACTTTCAGTGAATTCAGTGAATTCCTGTGACATTGAGTGTTTGTACACTCATTTTCATTTACAAGATACTACAGTAAATACCTAGAAAATCCCGTTTTGTCAGTTTGTGTTATTTCCTCATCTGCAAACTAAATCAATTTTCTTAGGTAATGTGAATACAAACCAGTTTCAGATTTTATCTTTATTACTATATTAAAGCCTTAACCAAGTCCTAACCAGTTTTGAAAATTGGATTCTCTAATGCCAATACATACCAATTTCAGATTTTATCTTTAGTGCTGCATTAAAGCTGTAACAAAGTTTTAAGCAGCCTATACATTAATAATTTTTTTCCATTCAGCTAGAGACAGATCGGCATGCGTACAACTAGCTAGACCATACATTGGCTGAAATTTGGCCGATCCCTGAAGAACTGGCCAAATTTCAACCCATGTATGGGTGGGTTCAACCAATAATGAAAGTCAGGTTAAAAATATTGATAAGGAATCTGACAAATATTATGTTATATAAAAATACAGGACTAAAACAAGGTACACACGGACAGAAAAGGGGCTGGTTCAGCAGGAACTAGACAGATTTCTGTTTGTCACTGTCTGTTCAGCAGAATCCAGACTAATGACTGGCGTTTCTGTCAAACATTCAACAGAAGACAGTCTAAGGCCGCGTACACACGCGCGGACTGTTCGCCCAACTTTGTCCGCTGAACAGTGTTTGGGCGGACAGTCCGCTCGTGTGTGGGCTTTCAGCGGACAGTTTCAGCGGACAGTTTGACGGACAAGGTTTTTCGGAAATTCCGTAAAACTGTCCGCTGAAACCTTGTTTCAGCGAACAGTCCGCTCGTGTGTAGGCTTGTTCGTCAAACAAAGTTGCGCGCATGCTCAGAAAGGATTTTCACGCCGAAAGCTATAATGCAGTGTATAGGACGTCGTATTTTTCGTCCCGTCGTACGTGCCGTTCACGTCATCGCGCACGGTTTCAGCAAACTGTTCGTTCGTCGTGTGTGGCCATGTCCGTCCATGCTAAGTTTGAGCGGACTGTTTGCCGAAACTGTTGGACGGACAAAGTTGGGCGAACAGTCCGCGCGTGTGTACGCGGCCTTATGCTCATCTTCTGTCAAACATCATGCCAACGTCTGCAGCGCTGATCTGTGTATTCTGGTGGGGGAGGGGGGTTATCCCCCACTGTCAGAATACAATAGAGTAGCAGGAGAGATCCCTGCGAAAACATTGTTTGTGGTGATGCAGAGATCTGCACTTTTTTTTTTTCGTTCAACCCACTGGTCGAACAAAAAAACTGAACGTGTTTACCCTGATTTACAGTTATAGTATGTCAAGCAATTGTTTACTAATGGTGAATGACTAATAAGGGGCCATTATACAGAGGGATAGTGTAATAGAATAGATGTCAAATGTGAATACTAGACACTGAGATCATCACTGTCTTGCTTCTGTTTCTTCAAAATAAGTTACATTCACGATAGCTCTAAATGTTACCTCCATACACCAGCTTTCTAAAACTCTTTCCCAAGATACAGTATGCTAGACAAAATTGCAATTAAAACTACAAAATATTAAAATGATATCTATGGTTACTGCATAAGCTTTGATTTTCTATCAGCATTGCAATATTGATACAAACATTAGTTATATTTGACAATCCAATCTAAGATTACTTAAAAAATATTTTGTGTGTTGTAAGTCCTGCCTGTCTGCTGGCCTTCCTAGACTGTATGAATGCTGTACAACTTGTAGTCTGCTGAACCAAACCAGGCGACATGCCCTCAATATGTAGGGGTTCCCATGCTAATGAAAACTAGGACCTCTTCCCCACAACCCTGGCCCAGCCTGCTTTAAGATAGGTATAGATATACAACCCTCTCTGCATAAATGAGTGAATGAGTAAGGAGTACATTACTGGAACCATGTCATGTGGTCTGATGAGACCATGATAAACTTATTTGGTTCAGATGGTGTCAAGCGTGTGTGGCGCCAACCAGGTGAGGAGTACAAAGACAAGTGTGTTTTGCCTACAGTCAAGCATAGTGGTGGGAGTGTCATGGTCTGGGGCTGCATGAGTGCTACCGGCACTGGGCAGCTACAGTTCATTGAGGAAACCATGAATGCCAACATGCACTGTAACATACTGAAGCAGAGCATAATCACCTCCCTTCAGAGACTGGGCCGCTGGGCAGTATTACAACGTGATAATGACCCCAAACACACCTCCAAGATGACCACTTCCTTGCTAAAGAAGCTGAGGGTAAAGGTGATGGACTGGCCAAGCATGTCTCCAATACCTAAACCCTATTGAGCATCTGTGGGGCATCCTCAAAGGAAAGGTGGAGGAGCAAAAGGTCTCTAACATCCACCAGCTCTGTGATGTTGTCATAGAGGAGTGGAAGAGGACTCCAGTGGCAAACTGTGAAGCTCCGGTGAACTCCATGCCCAAGAGGGTTATGGCAGTGCTGAAAAATAATGGTGGCCACTAAGGATGAGCTGAGGCGTGTTCACAAACAGCAGGTGCAGAGCCCGTCAGGAAGTTGGCACCGTGGAGCGCTAATCACAAGCAGTGAGACATTGTCTTGATGCGCGACTGCAGAGATTGGGCAATGTCTCACTGCTTGTGATTATGACTGTGCAGTGCTGACTTCCTGGTGGGCTCTGCACTTGCTGTTTGTGAACATGTCTGAGCTCATACTTAGTGGCCACACAAAATATTGACACTTTGGGCCCAATTTGGACATTTTCATTTAAGATGTATTCACTTTTATTGCCAGTGGTTTAGACATTAATAACTGTTGCGTTATTTTGAAGGGACAGCAAATGTACACTGTTATACAAGCTGTACACTCACTGCTTTACATTGCAGCAAAGTGTAATTTCTTCAGTGTTGTCACATGAAAAGATATAATAAAATATTTACAAACATGTGAGGCCGTATTCACTTTTGTGAGATACTGTATAAGCTGAACCTTTCTGATTCTTCTGTTTTTGTTAGATGGTATCAGCCCTGACCTGCCACTGGTCATCCATAAAGTGGCTGTATCCAGTCTACTCCCAAATAGATTGGAGCTATCATCTGGTATCTTGACTTCGAGGCGGGATCCACTGATCATGGCTTCAGCCGTAATACACTCCTTGCCGTGACCATCTACCGATGCATTCGTCACAAAGCCTCTTGCCAATTTCAGCTCTTACAAAAGCTGTTACCACTTTATCTCTGTCCTCTCCCTCCAGAAGGTTCTTTTTTTAAACTTTAGCCATCCAAATCGATATTGTCCTGCCTACAGCTGCAAATGTTATTGCTGGTCTGCAGGCACCTCTAATTTTCGGTCATGAGCATCCTTGAATGTAACCACAAGCTAATGTTTCTTGCCAGTCTCAACAATGTTGCATTTGCCATTGGAGGTGACAGCAGCAGATTGACCTTTGACTTTTTCAGGGGATACTGTTTTGACAACCTGTTTTTTATATGGGCCTTTTCCTCTGTTCCCTGCCATCTTTCCTGGATTAACTCCACCAGTCCTTTAAAAAAGTGTAATGATGAAACCAAATTTCTCTTGAAAACAACAACTACCTTAAGGGAATTATAGCTAAGACCAGTGTTTCTCAACCTTGTTTCAGTAAATGCACCCATTAAAGTGATGCACAATCTTGAGGCATCCCATTCTAAAATGTAAAAAATTAAATTAACAGTTTTACATCATGCAGCAACATCCACACATGTAGGACACCCTACGTGGTTTTCAGCTGCACTCTAAAATCTTTTCTGTCTCTGTATAATAGTATAAATGCTTGCCAACTAATTAAAAAGTAATTCAGGCCCCATATTAAATGTTTTTAATAAAGAGGAAATGTTGTTACGGCATTTACATTTAGAAAATGTTTTTTTTTTAAATGCAGAGAGGCCCGCAGTATGCCCCGAAAGCAATAAAAGAAAGTCCGGCATGACAGGGGTTAATAGGGCTAGAGACTAGGAGTAATGGTAAGATGGGAGGGGAGTATGTGGCTAGGATTTTGTTAGGGCTTTGCTGAATAGCTTAGGAGATATGGTTGGAGCTCTGCGAGGAAGTGAGCTGGGAAGGAAAGGGGCCCCCCAGTTGCAGGGGAAGAGCCGGTGAATCAGCTTCCCACTCTTCCACCCTAAATTTTTGGGGGGATTTGTTGTGTTGTTTGGGGGACTTGAAAGTCCTTGGGAGCAGGAGTTACACTTGGTGGGGTGCAAGGTCCTTTTAAGTCATGTGGCCACTTAAAAGGTATGGTTTAGGGACCATCTGAGGTACGGCTCCCAGTTAGTATGAGTACCTGCTAGTTGTCTGATTTTTGCGACTGGAGGCCTGAGAAGTGACTAGCAGGTACAGTTATGGTTTTTATGCCTATTGGGACCTTGGGCTCCATTACCTTTAATAGAGCTGTATGTTATATTTTGAAAGGTTATTGATATGTTAATTATTGGTATTTATATTTGGTTAATAAAAAGGCTGCTATGGCCAATTTACTCCAGTTATGTGTGTTGTGGTCATTAAAATGAAGAGGGGGTGGAGTTATTGGTATAGCAGGTAACAAGCCATGGTTATTACCATAGTCATGTTGGCATGAAGCTTAAGCATCAGAGCCACAATAATTCTGCTGTGAAGGCCACAAATAAGAAGTCAGAGACTTATTTGATCTTATTTTGATATCTTGATTAAGCAGTATTAATGTAACTAGTGGCTCTCTTTCTTTTTTTTTTCCATGAATTTTTTTTATTAGTAATAAAAGAAGCAGATACAGAAATGCAAAGTGTGAAATAAATGAACAGATATTGTGCGTATTCACACACTATTACAGGATAAATCCGACCAAGCAGATGGAACAATCAAGTCGTATTAATATTCAAACAACTTTCTGAAGCTCCGCTAATTACTGGCGATTACAACCAAGCAGAATATGTGAGCTTATCGAGCCCTATCTCTCAAGATATGGGATTGGAGTTAATAAGAGTATCGATCACATATATACATCAAAAAATGATCCTTAGTGTCTGCGTCCTGGCTCACTGTATGTGAGATTATGTATAGAGAAGTGTTATCATCTGTCTTTATGGGTTCAAGGAGCATGGAAGGATGTCAGTCTATCAGGGTGAGCTAGTCTTTTTTTGGGGGGGGGGGGAAAGTCAGTCTTCTAGAGGGGTTAGGGGACACTTGGGGCGATGGAGAGGGAGGATATTGGGGGGAAGGTCGGGTAGAGAGTGGGGGTGGGGGGAGGGTGGGAGTTATCCAGAAGTGTCGCCTTCTCGACCCCTTCCACCGCAGCGGTGAGGGGAAGTTTCCCATGCGGGCCCCCGACCTGCGGGAGCTCCCTCTGGGACCCTGTAAGGGGTGATTCCAAGGTTCCTTATATTAATGATGGGAATAGTCTATCCGGGACGGATTGTTTAAAATAATATTAATCAGCTATTGGGACAAAGAGGAATGTTAAGGTTCATCAAGGAGGAATACCTGTCCGTGGTTCGAAAATGGGTCCAGCAGGCCCACGTCTGTGTAAATTTGGATGGGGAATCTCGTGCTATGTGGATTAGCTCTTCCATCTCGGCTATTCTTCCCACGCGTGTAAGCCATTCAGACACCGTTGGGGTATGGGACGAGCCCCAATGTGTTGAGATACATAGTTTGGCTGCATTTATCATATGGATCCCCAGGGATCGTTTGTACGATTGGGTTGAGATAGAGGCGTGGTGAAGAATAAGCCGAGCTGGTGTAAAGTCTAGAGGGTATGTAGTTACTTGAGAAGTTATGTCACGGACCTGCGTCCAGAATGTCTGAAGCAATGGGCAAGACCACCAAATGTGGAGAAGTGTACCTTTATCGGCTGAGCATCTCCAACATTTGTCAGAGGTGTCGGGTTTGAATTTGTTCAAAAGCTCTGGTGTGCGATACCACCTGGTGAGTGTTTTGTAATTATTTTCCTGTATTGTGACGTTAAGTGAGCCTTTATGAGCTATCGTGAAAATCCGTTCCCAGTCTGCTTCAGACAGGTCAATTTGCAGGTCTCTTTCCCAAGCTCGACATGCCTTCCCGTCTTTAGGAGAAGCCGATGTGAAAAGCATTGAATGAATGTTGGAGATCATGTGTTGTTGTGTTGAAGATTGGGAACATAAGTTTTCAAATGGGGTTAATTCCCTAGATAGACATGCTGCCTGGTTATTTGTAGAAAGAAAATGTCGGATCTGGAAGTAAGTCCAGCATGGGAAGGGAGGGCTGTTTGGGAGGTTGGGGATTGCAGTGCGCTCCAGGAGTTTGCCAGAATGAAAGACGTGGCGGGCTAGGATTGTGTCGTGTGGCCATGTGTTCTTTAAAAAGTTACTGGACATACGCCGGATTGAGGCGGATAGGTGCAAGGGGACCTGGGTTAGAAGAAACCCGGAATCTCCTGCAGGCCTCTCTGAAGCAACCTAGGGTTGCTCCTATGAGGGGATGTTTCCTTAGAGTTTGAGGGATAAGGGAGGCTGGAATCCATGGCGTGGATTTCAGCGGCAAGTCTGAGAAGGATTCCTCCAATGATACCCAATCCTTACTCCCTTTGTGTAGTGACCAGTCAGCAATCCTTCCAAGGTGGCAAGCCCTGGAGTAATTTTGGATATCGGGGAGGCCGATTCCTCCCTTAGCTTTGGGTCTGGAGAGTTGGGTGAAGCTGATCCTCTGTCGTTTATGTTTCCAGAGGAATCTTAGTGATATACTTTTTACTGTCCGAAAAAATGTTAGTGGGAGTTTTATGGGAAGAGCTTGTAGTAAGTACAAGATACGTGGGAGGACATTCATTTTTAGAATGGCTGCACGGCCAAACCAATAAAAGTGTGGTCTATCCCACCTTTGCAGATCTGCGGAGATGGCATGGACCAGTGGAGAAAAGTTTTTGGCGTATAGATCTGACAGTTGTGTGGTGAGTTGGGTGCCCAGGTAGGTGATGGAATCCTTTTTCCAAACGAAGGGGAAATTGTTCTGGCATTGGGCAACGAGATCATCGGGTAAGGAGATATTGAGGGCATGGGATTTAGAGAAATTAATCTTCAAGTTAGAAATGCGACGGAATAGATCGAAATCTTTAAGTATAGAGGGGATTGATGTCAGTGGCTCAGTCAGGAAAAATAGGACATCATCGGCAAAGGCCGCTAGCTTGTGTGTGTGTCCTGCTACTGGGATTCCCTTTATGTCATCATTGGAATGTATGCATTGGAGAAAAGGTTCTAGGGTCAAGATGAAGAGGAGAGGGGACAGGGGGCATCCCTGTCTCGTACCGTTTTGGATGGGGAAGGCATCTGACAGGTGGCCATTTACCCTGACTCTTGCTGTTGGCATGGCATATAAGGACATAATAAGGTTATATATTCAGTTTTGTATTCCCAAATGGCGTAAGACTGCTCCTAGATAGTCCCAGGCCAGCCTGTCAAATGCCTTCTCCGCATCCAGTGACAGAAAGAAACCTCTTCGATTTTGGGTGGTAAGCAAATGGTGTAGGTTAATGGCTCTGATGGTGTTGTCCCTGGCTTCCCGTCCAGGGACAAAACCAACCTGATCTTTCCTTATAGCAGAGGGTAGGAAAGGCAATAAGCGGTTCGCTAAAATTTTGGCGAATATTTTAAGGTCTACATTGAGTAGGGAGATTGGTCTATAGTTGGTGACTGAGGTGGTATCTTTGTTTTCCTTCGGTATGACCGTGATATGGGCTTCTAGTAGTCTATGGAAGGGAGTAGAGGATGATGTAAGAGAGTTCAAGGCTTTAAGAAACGGGGCTGAGAGGAGGTCTGTGAAGGTTTTGAAATATGGTGCCGAGAAGCCATCCGGGCCCGGACTCTTGCCCGGCTTTAATTGTTTAATGGCTGTTTTGAATTCATCCTCGGATAAGGGGTTATCAAGATCGTGAGCTTCTTCCCTCAGGATGGGATTGGGACTGTATTTGTTAAGAAAGTCCATGATGAGCGTTTGTCTTTTAGTTTTACTCAATGGGGTGTCAGCTTGTTGGGGCAGGTTGTATAGTTCTTTGAAGTATTGTGTGAATTGTGTTGCTATGTCAGCTGTGGCTGAGTATGATTTACCCTTAGGGTCTTTTATGGTGTGTACGCTAGTGTTGGCTTTTTTGGTTTGGATCGCTCTCGCTAATAACTTCCCACATTTGTTCCCCTGTTCATAAAAAAGTTTATGGGTCAGTGTAAACTTGCGTTGGGTCCTGTGGTTGAGGATATCTGATAGCGACTTCCTGGCCTGCGTAAGTTCCAGGTATGTGTTCTGGGCTTGTGATTGTTTGTGGGCCTTTTCTAGTTTCCTAATTTTGGTGGTTAGTTCCACTAGCATAGCCTGCTGTTCTTTTTTCCGGGTGGCTTTAAGGGATATGAGTTTGCCACGAATTACACACTTGTGAGCTTCCCACATGGTGATGGGAGATGTCTCTGGGTTGGCAATTTCCTGGAAATAATTTGTTATGGATTCCCGTATGTTTGTGACGTCTCCTTCTGAGGTGAGGAGGGAGGAGTCAAGTCTCCATGTTTTGGTGTTTGAGCATTTTTCTGGGAATGTTAAAGAAAGAGTTATTGGATGGTGGTCTGCTATGAGCATTGGTTCAATTGTGGCTGATGTTATGAGGGGTAGATCTTTCTGTGAGAGGAATAGGTAATCAATTCTAGAGTATTTATTGTGGGGGGCCGAAAAGAAGGTGTAGTCCTTTTCGGTAGGGTGCAGTGTACGCCAGGTGAGGAGTTCGTGTAATTGCACTTGGATTTGTCTAAGCGCTCTATAAGGTAGAAATGAGGATTCAGAGGATGAATCTAGGAGGGGTTGTAGAGGTACATTAAGATCACCCCCCAGAATTAGGATTCCAGACTGGAAGCCCATCAGGGCGGAGACAACAGACCGGACAAAGCTAACCTGGGTCGTGTTAGGGCTATACACATTAGCTAAAGTAACCGTTCTGTTGTGTATGGTTCCTTTCAAAAACAGGAAGCGTCCTTCTGGGTTTATAAGGGTGTCAATTGTGTGCCAAAGGATATTTCTCGATAATAGGATTGAGACCCCTTTCGTTTTAGCTATAGGGTTAGGTGCATGGAAGGATGTCGGATACAGACGGTTTGAGAATTTCGGAATGTGTTTTGCATGAAAGTGGGTTTCTTGTAGGAAAACTATGTCCGCCTTCAATTTGGCCATCATCTCTAAGACTTGGCTACGCTTTTCCAGGATGTTGAGGCCCTTAACATTTTGTGAGACAACCTTAACTTTGGCCAGTGGCATGGTAAGGCATGTGTCAGCCATGGAAGTCGGAATCTGGACAGGTGTTTGGTGAGGTCGTCAGCACTCCCGTCTACCGAAGGGGAAGTCTAAATAGGAATTATCTGGGGTAGTACGTGACCACCGAGTGTACCTCAGTCTAGGAGGGTGTTACGGAAGGGACCGAGAAGGCGAGGCCCGGGATTGGAGAGGGGAGGGGGAAAGGTGGTGGAGTAGGAGTTCTACAGGGAGCGGGGGTGAAGAAGGTTGGGTTTAAATTTAAGTAGGGTGGGGTTGGTGTGTGGGGTAAGGAAATAACAGGGGGTATGTGTAGTCCAGCTACCTTACCCTGTCACAGGGGATGTCGTCCGGCACGGGTCAACGGAGATCTTCACAGTACCATTGTGGGGGGGGGGGGGAGGTGAAAGGCATCCGAGTATCAGTCAGTGGTGCTTCTGGTCCATGGGAGGTCTAGATAAGAGTCTGTATATGTTGGAGCAGATGCCTAGTTTTTATATTGTGGGAGGAGAAAAAAACAAAAGATTAGAGACACTAGATCATAGAGCACAGGGCAAGGTCTTTGAAATGTATCCAATCATACATATTAACATTTAACATAGTATAAACCAGCAAACATGTACATAAGACAAAGAAAGAGTAACCTCAGGGGGACATCATAAAACAATGCATCATTTTGGGTAGTGCCCTTAGGATACTATAAACATTGTATAACTGTAGTGAACTGTAAAACTAGCGCTGACCTGGACGTCGGGTCCCCTGGTTGGGGGAAAGACGTGGGTCTTTTTTCGCGTGTTCCTAGAGGGGTAAAAAGGTCTAATATGCTAGACGTTCAACTCAAGTTCGTCAACTGCATTTGAGCAAAGCAGGAAACGTTCAGGAACTCGGGTATAAGAGATTTGAAAACCGAATAGTATACATGTGGACGTACGTAGGTTATAATGTGAAAACATCTGGAACCTCATCTGTGTCAGTATCGGGCTACCATAGTGGTCGAATAACTCTCAATATGTCGTCTCTTAGAGTGTAGAGTGGTCAGTCTCAAACGAACTGAGTGGCATGAATTGGGGGCTTCTCGACCATATTTGTCTCGAAGTAGGTTAAGCTGGCAGAGACTAGTGATGGACAAACTTCCGAAGGGACGTTTCACGAACGCGGACCGTGAACGCGGCCGATAGTTCGCGAACCGGAACGTTCGCGGCGGGCCCCATTGACTTCAATGGGAGGCGAACTTTGCAAACCTACAGGTCAAATTTGCAGCCACAAAATAATTACTAGCTGTGCAAACATAGTCCCACCACATGGCCAATGACATAACACATGTATGAGGTGAATCTGGGATCGACAACTACAAGCATTCTTTTTTTATATGTGAAATTGTTGTGACAATTCAGGACTGTGGAGCGCATGCAGGCAATGGAGGAGAGGGAAGGTCAAGGTAGGCAAAGAAGAGGGTGCAGGAGATGATCACCAGCAGCGTGACATACAGCAATGACACCTGCACCGTGATAGAGTCATCTGACACCAGCACCGTGATAGAGAGCACTGACATCAGCAGCGTGACATACAGCAATGACACCTGCACCGTGATAGAGTGATCTGACACCAGCACCGTGATAGAGAGCACTGACATAAGCAGCGTGACCTAAAGCACTAACACCAGCACCGTGATATACAGCACTGACAGCAGCACCGTGATAGAGAGCACTGACATCAGCAGCGTGACATACAGCAATGACACCTGCACCATGATAGAGTGATCTGACACCAGCACCGTGATAGAGAGCACTGACATCAGCAGCGTGACATAAAGCACTAACACCAGCACCGTGATATACAGCACTGACAGCAGCACCGTGATAGAGAGTACTGACATCAGCAGCGTGACATACAGCAATGACACCTGCACCGTGATAGAGTCATCTGACACCAGCACTGTGATAGAGAGCACTGACATCAGCAGTGTGACATAAAGCACTAACACCAGCACCGTGATATACAGCACTGACACCAGCACTGTGATATACAGCACTGACACCTGCACCGTAAGCAGCCCCAGGAAGAAGTCAGCATAGCACAGGGATGGTGGGAGCCCCTCATAAAGAGCATAGCACAGGGATGGTGGGAGCCCCTCATAATAAGCATAGCACAGGGATGGTGGGAGCCCCTCATAATATGCACAGCAGAGGTACAGCCCCAGGAGGAAGTCAGCACAGCACAGGGATGGTGGGAGCCCCTCATAATAAGCAGCCCCAGGAGGAAGTCAGCACAGCACAAGGATGGTGGGAGCCCCTCATAATGAGCATAGCACAGGGATGGTGGGAGCCCCTCATAATATGCACAGCAGAGGTACAGCCCCAGGAGGAAGTCAGCACAGAACAGGGATGGTGGGAGCCCCTCATAATAAGCAGCCCCAGTAGAAATATGACACCGCTCAACTTCTTCAAACAGGAGGGTACAGGCATATAGTACGGTGTGCTTTTTTTGGACAAGGAAGTGAGCTAAATGAAGAAAGAAGGTCTGTGTGTTCGATTAAAAAAATTGTTTATAGACATATACATGGTCTACTGGTCACATGTGTTGAATTCCTCCGAGATCCATGCCTCATTCATTTTTAGAAATGTGAGGTAGTTAACACTGTCGTGAGCTAGGCGAGTACGCTTATTGGTCACGATCCCCCCTGCTGCGCTGAACGTCCTTTCGGACAGGACACTGGACGAGAGGCAAGCCAACAGTTCGATTGCAAATTGGGCAAGCTCTGGCCAGAGGTCAAGCCTGCCCACCCAGTATTCCAGGGGCTCATCACTCCTCAGAGTGTCCACATCGGCCGTTAACCCGTTGTAGTCGGACACCTGACGGTCTAGGCGTTCCCTGATGCTGGATCCGGATGACACCTGTCGATGGGTCGGCTGAAAGAATGACCTCATATCCGAAGTCACCAACACATCTTCAAACCGGCCTCTTCTTGCAGGCGCTGTTGGATTGGTACCCGCAACTCCTTCTCTGGGTGCTCCTCTGCAAGCGCACGCAAAAGCAGAATGCAGCATTTCTCGAAGCAAGGCCTGGAAGTGCTCCATTCTGACAGCCCTCTGTGACGGCTGTAACATTTCCGCCATCTTGTGTTTGTACCGGGGGTCTAAGTACGTTGCCCCCCAGTACTGGTCCTTGACCATTATGCTTTTTATACGGGGGTCCCTGTTTAAACACTGGAGCATGAAGGCCCCCATTTGCACTAAACTTGAAGTGGTGTGGTGGCCTGGCTCCTGCTCATCATCCAGGATAATGTCGTCCTCTTCATTCTCCTCTCCCCATCCACGCACAACAACAGGGATCCCAGAAAGGTTTAAAGTATGCTCTTCTTGCTCCTCCTCATCCGCCCCGGCACCATCCTCCTCTGACTCCTCTTCAGACTCCTGTTGTTCACTTGTCTCAGATAGAGTAGCCCCCCCTGGGAATTCATCCAGCATTGCGACTTCCTCATCTTCCCGCTCCTGCTCCTCCACAGCTTGATCAATGACACGACGCAATGCACGCTCCATAAAGAAGGCATAAGGTACCATGTCACTGATGGCACCATGGCTGCGACTGACCAGTTTGGTGATCTCCTCAAATGGCCGCAGAAGTCTGCATGCGTCGCGCATGAGCAGCCACTGGCGCGGTGAAATAAAACCCAGCTCCCCAGAACCTGTTCTGCCACAGAGTTCATACAGGTAGATGTTAACTGCACGTTTCTGCTGGAGCAGCCTATCAAGCATATAGAAGGTTGAGTTCCATCGCGTCGGGCAATCGCAAATAAGACGTCTGACCGGCAGATTGTGTCGCCGCTGAATGTCAGCAAGGCGAGCCATGGCCGTGTAAGATCTTCTGAAATGGTCCGAGATTTTCCTTGCCTGCTGCAAGATGTCCTGGACCCCAGGGTATTTGACAACAAATCGCTGCACGACCAAGTTTAAGATGTGTGCCATGCATGGCACGTGCGTAATTTTGCCCTGTTTCAATGCGTTAAGCAGATTGGCACCGTTGTCACACACCACTTTACCAACTGTCAAATTGAGCGGTGTTAGCCACTGATCTGCCTGTGAACTCAAAGCTGAAAGGAGTGCCGGGCCAGTGTGGCTCTTGGCTTCCAGGCACAACAGACGCAGCACGGCATGGCAACGTCTCACCTGACATGTTGAATAGGTTCTGGGGAGCTTGGGCGGCGCAGCGGAAGAGATGCTAGCAGCGAAAAAGGAGGAGTCAGCCGAGGAGGAGAGGGAGGAGGATGGAGTAGGAGGAGGAGGAGAAGAAGAGCCAGGCCTGCATGCAATCCGTGGCGGTAAAACCAAATCTACACGGGTGCCACGGGTTACATGCTTGACGGCCATCAGAAGGTTCAACCAGTGGGCAGTAAAAGTGATATACCTTCCCTGCCCGTGTTTGCTAGACCACGTGTCTGTGGTCAGATGTATGTTGGCACCGACACTGTGTGCCAGAGATACATTCACTTGCCGCTGAACATGGCTATATAGCTCTGGGATGCCCTTCTGTGAGAAATACTTCCTTCCTGGGACCTTCCATTGTGGTGTTCCAATGGCCACAAATTTTCGAAAGGCCTCCGAGTCCACCAGTTTATATGGCAGTAGTTGGTGGGCTATCAGTTCTGACAAGCCAGCCGTCAACCGTTGGGCAAGAGGGTTATCCGGCGTCATAATTTTTTTACGCTCAAACATTAGGCCCATGGAAGCCTGCCTTTTTGCAGAAAAACGTGAGCTTGGCGTGATGGAAGGTGGAGTGGAGGACAATTGTGAGGAGAGAGGAGAAGGAGAAGTAGAAGACGAGGCTGGACGGTGAGAGCCTGGAGTGTGGCTTTGTGTGTTCCATTGCTCCCACTGGGCTCGGTGATGGCTGCTCATGTGCCTTCTTAAGGCAGTCGTCCCTAGGTGAGTGTTGGGCTTACCGCGACTAATGCGTTGACTGCAAAGATTGCAGATGGCAACGCTATTGTTAGCAGCAGACACGTTAAAAAAAGCCATGTGCCGGTGTCCTGGGAGCGCCAGATGTGACCGTACATGGTCAATGACTCGCTCCTGATACATTTGCAGTCTGCTTTGTCCCTCCTGTGCAATGTAAGTTATTCCTGCTTCTCCTCCCTATCTGCTGGTCCATATCTCCCTCTGAACTCCCCTCCTCTTCCTCTCTTGTGGGCACCCACGTGACATCACTAGACACGTCATCATCGACGTCACCTTCCCCACCGCTATAAGTAGAGATCTCGGAGTAGGCAGCAACACCGGGGACCAACCTCCTCCTTGGGTTGATCTGGGTACGTCGTCAGACTGCTGAGTGGCGGTTGTTGCTACCTCCTCTTCCTGATCCAATACCAAGAGTGGCTGCGCATCAGAAATGTCTTGATATGGATCGGAAAATAATTCCTGTGACTCAAGCGGAAGGTATGTGGTGGTGTTGTTGGTGGTAGTGTCTTTGGGGGTGCACATAGCAAAGAGTGAAGAAGAGGGTGCAGATCGAGAGGATGAGGAGGGTGCAGAAGAGTAAGGCTGAGTGAGCCACTCAACCAAGTCTGGTGCGTTCTTTAAATGAATTGAACGCACCTTCTGCAACTTCCCACTTTGGCACAAGCCTGTTGCTCCTGCCCTACCCCTACCACCCCTGCGGAAGGGCCTGCCTCTTCCTCTGCCTGTCATTTTTTAAATGACCCTGTGACAAAACTCTCAGTCCCTATACTGATAAAGGACTACTGCAGCAGTAGGGCAGCAGTCAGCAGTAGTGCACCTCAACCCTATATATTGTGGACCTATATCAGTCCTTAAGGAATAGCAGACTGTACCTCACTCAACCCTATGTACTGTTGTACCCTATACCTTACCAGTCCTTATAAGGACCTTTGTGGAACAAGTAGGTTGTGAATGATTAGCAGACTGTACCTCAGTCCCTATACTGATAAAGGACTACTGCAGCAGTAGGGCAGCAGTCAGCAGTAGTGCACCTTAACCCTATGTATTGTGGACCTATACCAGTCCTTAAGGAATAGCAGACTGTACCTCACTCAACCCTATGTACTGTAGTACCCTAGACCTTACCAGTCCTTATAAGGACTTTTGTGGAACAAGTAGGTTGTGAATGATTAGCAGACTGTACCCCAGTCCCTATACTGATAAAGGACTACTGCAGCAGTGGGGCAGCAGTCAGCAGTAGTGCACCTCAACCCTATGTATTGTGGATCTATACCAGTCCTTAAGGAATAGCAGACTGTACCTCACTCAACCCTATGTACTGTAGTACCCTAGACCTTACCAGTCCTTATAAGGACTTTTGTGGAACAAGTAGGTTGTGAATGATTAGCAGACTGTACCTCAGTCCCTATACTGATAAAGGACTACTGCAGCAGTAGGGCAGCAGTCAGCAGTAGTGCACCTCAACCCTATGTATTGTGGACCTATACCGGTCCTTAAGGAATAGCAGACTGTACCTCACTCAACCCTATGTACTGTAGTACCCTAGACCTTACCAGTCCTTATAAGGACCTTTGTGGAACAAGTAGGTTGTGAATGATTAGCAGACTCTACCTCAGTCCCTATACTGATAAAGGACTACTGCAGCAGAAGGGCAGCAGTCAAGTATAATATTCTTTCTATATTTGAAAGAAAGAATATTATACGTGTACAAGCCTATTACCATACCAGTCCTGAAAAGAACCTTTGTGGACCTAATAGTAACAGCTAATGATTAAACTGACTGCCCCTCACTGCCTCACACACAGCTTCCCGCCTGTCCCTATTTAAACTGACAAAACAGAGGCTGCTGGAACAATAACTTGAATAGCACTTTTGTGGACCTAATAGTAACAGCTAATGATTAAACTGACTGTCCCTGCAGCACACATCGTCCTGTCCCTTTCTCTACACTGACAAAAGACACTCAGGCTGCTGCAACAATGACTTTAATAGCAGTGCCTCAAACCTATATCCTGAACAACACCTAACACCTATACTATGATACCAGTCCTTAAAAGAACTTTTGTGGACCTAATAGATAGCGATTTGGGTCACTGAAGTCTCTCCCTGCTCCACACAGCAACCTCTCCCTATAGTGAGAGAAGAAAGAATGTAAAATGGCCGCCGGATCGGGTCTATTTATAAGTTAGGGGGAATGTCCAAGTGTCCATGTGCTGTAATGTCTCAATTGGCTGTCCTGTACCCCATGATGGATGTGTCATCATAGGTCAAAGTTCTTTTACACAGTAAACACGGAAGTCCGCTGGGCGAATGGCGGCAATAGTCTGCCGATCGGGCGGACAGCGAACAGCCGAAATTCGCCGCGAAACGACCGCCGGGCGAACCGTTCGGCCATCCCTAGCAGAGACGCTAGGTGTATCAGAAATTCAAACTTTCTAGGAGGTGATCTTTACCAAGTCAGGCCGGTCCCTCCAAAACGTGACCTTAACATTCATGAGACTACTGTAAAGATAGGGAGAGACATAACACTTGGAAACCTAGCGAGTTGCAGTGGCAAAAAAAGGAAAAACAGATGTATAAAGTACTTTGAGTGCACCCCCTGCCCCCACCTCCCACCGCTATAGACCCTATAACATTAAGTTAGAGTGAATGATTGAAAACAAGATATCTTAGAGCATGAAGATAAAGAAGAGAAGGGGGGACAGGTGTCGAGAAATGCAGAGGGCATTGGAGAGATGGGAAAATGCGCCCCGGTGTGCGGGACGAGTCCAGGACGGAGATTATGGCGACGTCCACGGTTGTCCAGATCTTCCAAATGTCTGTGGAGATCTCTGAGCTGGCTGCTGTGGGTTTGGGAAGTATGTTGCAGTTGCTGCATCGTGGTGTCATGGCGGATTGTAGTGTCTTCCAGGTCCTCTATCTGCATATGTAGTGAGTGGATGTCCCTCCTGAGGTCAGCTATCACTGCTGTTAGGGACTCTTTAGTATCCGCTGCTACCGCCCTGAGGTCTTGCATATTCAGCGGGCGGGCAGTGGTCGGGCTCTCTGTGCGCTGAGTTTCTCCCCTGTGCGACGGGCTGAGGCTGGAGGAGCGGTGTCCCGAGTAGCCCTGAGGTGAGGCCGCGGCCTCGCCTGATCGGGCCCGGAAAATTTCCGGGATGTTGCGCTCGGGCGGTTGATCCGTGCCTCTCGGGTAACGGGACCGCGACTGTGGTGACTTCCCCTTCTGCTTCACCATATTTTCGCTGATGTTTGCTCCTGTAAGCAGGCGGCAGAACCTCCGGTGGACAGAGCTAGAGGATCAGGCGGCCGTCTCCATTCGGCGCCAAGCCACGCCCCCCCAGTGGCTCTCTTTCTGATGAGCCATTATAAAGGCATGCTCACTGCCAGATTCCATCATATCCTGGGGCTACTGCAAGTAACTTTACTTTGAACTACCTGTGCGATACAACATGGGTTAAGAAACATAGCAGCCAATGCAAAATGTGAAAGGTTTAATAGAAAGCATTGTATACACTAGTTATGGAAATAGAGGGAAATAGAGCGTGTAAAAATTTTACAACCCGTGCACGGTAGGATGCACTACCGAAATCAAGCAAAACATATTCATAAAGCATACGGGGAAGCTGTATATATTCTGCTAAGTTTGTGCAATAAAGCATAACAGATACTGTCAGAAATTAGAGTTAAATTTTTGCAAGACTGAATAACACCAAATGGTGGAACAGGTATCTTCACTGTAGTAGCTCAGAAAAGTCATATCAGGAGGTTGTATTACAGCAGCAATTGCCCATAAATGGATTACACAGAAATGCTCATTAATTTTAAAGTACTGTAGATCAAAAGCAACATTTGTTTTCATTCTGGATGGACTAGGAAAGCATTAAGACCTCAGTTTTTTTTTTTCTAAGAAAAACATCTCCAATATGACCTAGGTTCTCCATTAACAACTTCAGCCTGGAAGATTGTACCTTCTTCTTGATCAGAGCACTTTTTACAATTTGGCACTGCGTCACTTTACCTGACAATTGCGCAGTGATGCAATACTATTGCCAAACAAAATTTGCATCCTTTTTTTCCTATAAATAGCACTTTCTTTTGGTGGTATTTGATCACCTCACCTTTTTTTGTTTTTTTTGCGCTATAAACAAAAAGATACAGACAATTTTGAAAAAAAAACAATATTTTTTACTTTTTGCTATAATAAATATCCCCCAAAATCTAAAAAACAACACATTTCTTCATCAGTTTAGGCCAATATATATTCTTCTACATAAATTGCAATAAGCATATAATAAGTGGTTTGTGCAAAAGTTATAGTGTCTACAAACTATGGGAAAGGTTTTTGGCATTTTTATGGCATTTTTTTTACTAGTAATGGCAGTGATCTGCGATTTTTAGCAGTACTGCAACATTGCGACGGACAGATCGGACACTTTTGACACATTTGTGGGACCATTGCCATTTATACAGCGATCAGTGCTATACAAAATTCACTGATTACTGTGTAAATGTCACAAGTAGTGAAGGGGTTAACACAAGGGGGGCGATCAAGGGGTTAAATGTGTGTTCTCTCAACTGTGTTCTAATTGTATGAGGATAGGACTGATCTGGAGAGGAGACATATAGCTGTTCTTACTTACTAGGAACAAATTACATGTCTCCTCTCCTCTGAAAGCACAGACATTTGGGTGTTTACACACACAAATCCCCATGCTGGCGCTCGTGCACGCAATCGCGCAGTGATCCTGCCTGCCGGCAACGCGCGTCAGGTCCCCGACGTGAGACGGGGGGGGGTGTGCCCTCTGGGGAGGGGAAGGATGTACCCATATGGGATTTTGCCCAGGAAAGTCATTGTGCCGCAGTATATCTGCGTGAGCCGGTTAGGAACCAGTTAAACAGCTGCCACAGGAACAAGTGTCCCCATTGAATGTGTTCTACTCTATCACAGTTCTGTTGGCAACTCAAAATGTTGTCTTCTCCTTCACTGTTAGTCCTGGTGAAAGCAGTCATCCAGACAAATACAGACAGTGAATCTCCCTAATAGGCACTCAGAGAGCATTAAAGACCTGACAGATTTTCTAACCCTACTCTATCAAAAAAAATAAAAATAAAATGAATGCCTTTAGATACATTTTAAATTAACAACATTTGTGCTGTAATGCTACCGCCATGGAGCTGCTGTAATGAAACTAGTTCTTTCCCAACATTGGTGCAGAGGCAGCCGGCATACAGAAACAGTTTATTCACTCCATTGACATACATGTATGCTGAATACAGCATTCATAACAGTTTATAACTTTGCATAAACATATGACAGCCTGGTTATAAAGGTTAACCATGGCTGTCCTACGAGCCTTATTACAAGCAGATATAATATATATATATATATATATATATATATATATAAATAAATACAGAGATATTGCTATATTAAATTCCGCATTTTGGTTTATATTGTGATAAATATTCATTTTCATTCTGTATTAGTGTCGAAAAGAAAGGAATTGAATTAGTGAGTCTCACCAGAATGAGCGTGTTTTTATTAGACACAAATTCACAATAGAGACTGGGACAGGCCCAACCTAATCAATATATAAAGATATTTCAAAAACTAGTTACAGAAATGCTTTATATGTATGACTTTCGTTTAGACCCGGGGGTATTAGTGTTTAGAATTATGTGATCCCAATCTTCTCCAAGAACATCCTTAGGGGTGATTTTAAGCACCACATATTTGGCCACTTCAGGTTTAAATCTGTGGTGCAGGCCTATATGTTGTCCTTTTACCAGGAGCACTTCTGAGGTGACCCCAGGTACCTATTTCTACTCACCAGACGGGTAGTCAACACCAGCAAACAGATACTCTCCAGATTGCAGCAGATGAGTGGCATGTATATATTAGGAAGAAAGAATAAATCTCCTCAGGATGAGCTCAGGCGTGTTCGCAAACAGCACGTGCAGAGCCCGTCAGGAAGTTGGCACCGCGGAGCGCTAATCACAAGCAGTGAGACATTGTCTTGATGCGCGACTGCAGAGATTGGGCAATGTCTCACTGCTTGTGATTATGACTGTGCAGTGCCGACTTCCTGGTGGGCTCTGCACTTGCTGTTTGTGAACATGTCTGAGCTCATACTTAGTGGCCACACAAAATATTGACACTCCAATTTGGACATTTTCACTTAAGATGTATTCACTTTTATTGCCAGTGGTTTAGACATTAATAACTGTTGCGTTATTTTGAAGGGACAGCAAATGTACACTGTTATACAAGCAGCGTGACATAAAGCACTAACACCAGCACCGTGATATACAGCACTGACAGCAGCACCGTGATAGAGAGCACTGACATCAGCAGCGTGACATACAGCAATGACACCTGCACCGTGATAGAGTGATCTGACAACAGCACCGTGATAGAGAGCACTGACATCAGCAGCGTGACATAAAGCACTAACACCAGCACCATGATATACAGCACTGACACCAGCACCGTGATAGAGAGCACTGACATCAGCAGCATGACATAAAGCACTCACACCAGCACCGTGATATACAGCACTGACACCAGCACCGTGATATACAGCACTGACACCTGCACCGTAAGCAGCCCCAGGAGGAAGTCAGCATAGCACAGGGATAGTGGGAGTCCCTCATAATGAGCATAGCACAAGGATGGTGGGAGCCCCTCATAATGAGCATAGCACAGGGATGGTGGGAGCCCCTCATAATATGCACAGCAGAGGTACAGCCCCAGGAGGAAGTCAGCACAGCACAGGGATGGTGGGATCCCCTCATAATAAGCAGCCCCAGTAGAAATATGACACCGCTCAACCTCTTCAAACAGGAGGGTACGGGCATATAGTACGGTGTGCTTTTTTTGGACAAGGAAGTGAGCAAAATGAAGAAAGAATGTCTGTGTGCTCGATTAAAAAAATTGTTTATAGACATATACATGGTCTACCGGTCACATGTGTTGAATTCCTCCGAGATCCTGCCTCATTCATTTTTAGAAATGTGAGGTAGTTAACACTGTTGTGAGCTAGGCGAGTACGCTTATCGGTCACGATCCCCCCTGCTGCGCTGAACGTCCTTTTGGACAGGACACTGGATGAGGGGCAAGCCAACAGTTCGATTGCAAATTGGGCAAGCTCTGGCCAGAGGTCAAGCCTGCCCACCCAGTAGTCCAGGGGTTCATCACTCCTCAGAGCATCCACATCGGCCGTTAACTCGATGTAGTCGGACACCTGACGGTCTAGGCGTTCCCTGATGCTGGATCCGGATGACACCTGTCGATGGGTTGACTGAAAGAATAACCTCATATCCGAAGTCACCAACACATCTTCAAACCGGCCTCTTCTTGCAGGCGCTGTTGGATTGGTATCTGCAACTCCTTCTTTGGGGAGTGGGAATTGCTCCTCTGCCAGCGCACGCAAAAGCTGAATGCAGCATTTCTCGAAGCAAGGCCTGGAAGTGCTCCATTCTGACAGCCCTCTGTGACGGCGGTAACATTTCCGCCATTTTGTGTTTGTACCGGGGGTCTAAGTACGTTGCCACCCAGTACTGGTCCTTGACCCTTATGCTTTTTATACGGGGGTCCCTATTAAAACACTGGAGCATGAAGGCCCCCATTTGCACTAAAGTGGAAGCGGTGTGGTGGCCTGGCTCCTGCTCATCATCCAGGATAATGTCGTCCTCTTCATTCTCCGCTCCCCATCCACGCACAACAACAGGGATCCCAGAAAGGTTTAAAGCATGCTCTTCTTGCTCCTCCTCATCCGCCCCGGCACCATCCTCCTCTGACTTCTCTTCAGACTCCTGTTGTTCACTTGTCTCAGATAGAGTAGCCCCCCCTGGGAATTCATCCAGCATTGCGACTTCCTCATCTTCCCGCTCTTGCTCCTCCACAGCTTGATCAATTACATGACACAATGCACGCTCCATAAAGAAGGCATAAGGTACCATGTCCCTGATGGCGCCATGGCTGCGACTGACCAGTTTGGTGATCTCCTCAAATGGCCGCAGAAGTCTGCATGAATGGCCGCAGAAGTATGCATGCGTCGCGCATGAGCAGCCACTGGCGCGGTGAAAAAAAAACCAGCTCCCCAGAACCTGTTCTGCCGCAGAGTTCATACAGGTAGACGTTAACTGCACGTTTCTGCAGGAGCAGCCTATCAAGCATATAGAAGGTTGAGTTCCATCGCGTCGGGCAATCACAAATAAGACGTCTGACTGGCAGATTGTGTTGCCGCTGAATGTCAGCAAGGCGAGCCATGGCCGTGTAAGATCTTTTGAAATGGGCCGAGATTTTCCTTGCCTGCCGCATGATGTCCTGGACCCCAGGGTATTTGACAATGAATCGCTGAACGACCAAGTTTAAGACATGTGCCATGCATGGCACGTGCGTAATTTTGCCCTGTTTCAATGCGCTAAGCAGATTGGCACCGTTGTCACACACCAGTTTACCAACTGTCAAATTGAGCGGTGTTAGCCACTGATCTGCCTGTGAACGCAAAGCTGAAAGGAGTGCCGGGCCAGTGTGGCTCTTGGCTTCCAGTCACAACAGACGCAGCACGGCATGGCAACGTCTCACCTGGCATGTCTAATAGGTTCTGGGGAGCTTGGGCGGCGCAGCGGAAGAGACGCTAGCAGAGAAAAAGGAGGAGTCAGCCCAGGAGGAGAGGGAGGATGATGGAATAGGAGGAGGAGGAGAAGAAGAGCCAGGCCTGCATGCAATCCGTGGCGGTAAAACCAAATCTACACGGGTGCCACGGGTTACATGCTTGACGGCCGTCAGAAGGTTCACCCAGTGGGCAGTAAAAGTGATATACCTTCCCTGCCCGTGTTTGCTAGACCACGTGTCTGTGGTCAGATGTATCTTGGCACCGACACTGTGTGCCAGAGATACATTCACTTGCCGCTGAACATGGCCATACAGCTCTGGGATGCCCTTCTGTGAGAAATACTTCCTTCCTGGGACCTTCCATTGTGGTGTTCCAATGGCCACAAATTTTCGAAAGGCCTCCGAGTCCACCAGTTTATATGGCAGTAGTTGGCGGGCTATCAGTTCTGACAAGCCAGCCTTCAACCGTTGGGCAAGAGGGTTATCCGGCGTCATCATTTTTTTACGCTCGAACATTAGGCACACGGAAGCCTGCCTTTTTGCAGAAAAACATGAGCTTGGTGTAATGGAAGGTGGAGTGTAGGACAATTGTGAGGAGAGAGGAGAAGGAGAAGTAGAAGACGAGGCTGGACAGTGAGAGCCTGGAGTGTGGCTTTGTGTGTTCCGTTGCTCCCACTGGGCTCGGTGATGGCTGCTCATGTGCCTTCTTAAGGCAGTCGTCCCTAGGTGAGTGTTGGGCTTACCGCGACTAATGCGTTGACTGCAAAGATTGCAGATGGCAACGCTATTGTCAGCAGCGGACACGTTAAAAAAAGCCCACACTGCGGAGCCATGTGCCGGTGTCCTGGGAGTGCCAGATGTGACCATACATGGTCGATGACTCGCTCCTGATACATTTGCAGTCTGCTTTGTCCCCCCTGTGCAATGTAAGTTATTCCTGCTTCTCCTCCCTATCTGCTGGTCCATATCTCCCTCTGAACTCCCCTCCTCTTCCTCTCTTGTGGGCACCCACGTGACATCACTAGACACGTCATCATCGACGTCACCTTCCCCACCGCTATAAGTAGAAATCTCGGAGTAGGCAGCAACACCGGGGACCAACCTCCTCCTTGGGTTGATCTGGGTACTGTCGTCAGACTGCTGAGTGGCGGTTGTTGCTACCTCCTCTTCCTGATCCAATACCAAGAGTGGCTGCGCATCAGAAATGTCTTGATATGGATCAGAAAATAATTCCTGTGACTCAAGTGGAAGGTATGTGGTGGTGGTGGTGTTGTTGGTGGTAGTGTCTTTGGGGGTGCACATAGCAGAGAGTGAAAAAGAGGGTGCAGATCGAGAGGATGAGGAGGGTGCAGAAGAGTAAGGCTGAGTGAGCCACTCAACCAAGTCTGGTGCGTCCTTTACATGAATTGAACGCACCTTCTGCAACTTCCCACTTTGGCTCAAGCCTGTTGCTTCTGCCCTACCCCTACCACCCCTGCGGAAGGGCCTGCCTCTTCCTCTGACTGTCATTTTTTAAATGACCCTGTGACAAAACTCTCAGTCCCTATACTGATAAAGGACTACTGCAGCAGTAGGGCAGCAGTCAGCAGTAGTGCACCTCAACCCTATGTATTGTGGACCTATACCAGTCCTTAAGGAATAGCAGACTGTACCTCACTCAACCCTATGTACTGTAGTACCCTAGACCTTACCAGTCCTTATAAGGACTTTTGTGGAACAAATAGGTTGTGAATGATTAGCAGACTGTACCTTAGTCCCTATACTGATAAAGGACTACTGCAGCAGTAGGGCAGCAGTCAGCAGTAGTGCACCTCAACGCTATGTATTGTGGACCTATACCCATCCTTAAGGAATAGCAGACTGTACCTCACTCAACCCTATGTACTGTAGTACCCTAGACCTTACCAGTCCTTATAAGGACCTTTGTGGAACAAGTAGGTTGTGAATGATTAGCAGACTCTACCTCAGTCCCTATACTGATAAAGGACTACTGCAGCAGAAGTGCAGCAGTCAAGTATAATATTCTTTCTATATTTGGAAGAAAGAATATTATACGTGCACAAGCCTATTACCATACCAGTCCTGACCTAATAGTAACAGCTAATGATTAAACTGACTGTCCCTCACTGCCTCACACACAGCTTCCTGCCTGCCCTATTTCAACTGACTAAACAGAGGCTGCTGGAACAATAACTTGAATAGCACTTTTGTGGACCTAATAGTAACAGCTAATGATTAAACTGACTGTCCCTGCAGCACACAGCGTCCTGTTCCTTTCTCTACACTGACAAAAGACACTCAGGCTGCTGCAACAATGACTTGAATAGCAGTGCCTCAAACCTATATCCTGAACTACACCTAACACCTATACCATGATACCAGTCCTTAAAATAACTTTTGTGGACCTAATAGATAGCGATTTGGGTCACTGAAGTCTCTCCCTGCTCCACACAGCAACCTCTCCCTATAGTGACAGAAGAAAGAATGTAAAATGGCCGCCGGATCGGGTCTATTTATAAGTTAGGGGGAATGTCCAAGTGTCCATGTGCTGTAATGTCTCAATTGGCTGTCCTGTACCCCATGATGGATGTGTCATCATAGGTCAAAGTTCTTTTACACAGTAAACACGGAAGTCCGCCGGGTGAATGGCGGCAATAGTCCGCCGATCGGGCAGACGGTGAACAGGCGAAATTCTCTGCGAAACGACCGCCGGGCGAACCGTTCAGCCATCCCTAGCAGAGACGCTAGGTGTATCAGAAATTCAAACTTTCTAGGAGGTGATGCTATTGCGTGTCGTATGTTTGTGCGATAGGGAGAAGGATGGATCTTTACCAAGTCAGGCGGGTCCCTCCAAAACGTGACCTTAACATGCATGAGACCACTGTAAAGATAGGGAGAGACATAACACTTGGAAACCTAGCGAGTTGCAGTGGCAAAAAAAGGAAAAACAGATGTATAAAGTACTTTGAGTGCGCACCCTGCCCCCACCTCACACCGCTATAGACCCTATAACATTAAGTTAGGCCGCGTACACACGGGCGGATTGTCTGCCCAACTAAGTTCGTCAGACAATCCGACAGACAGTCCGTTCAACTTTTGAATGAACGGACTTGCCCACACACGGCACTTTTTGAGCGGACTAATACGGCGGACTAAGTTCACCATACAATCCGCCCTACTTTTGAAATGAACGGACTCGCCCACACACGCGGAGGAAAGTCCGCTCATTTTGAGCGCGTCTCCAGGTAGGCAGGGCCCGCGAAGGAGACGTCGCTGGCCCCGCCGCCTGGAATGGACTTAAAGGGGAACCCCAACGCCGAAAAAAATCGGCGTGGGGGTCCCCCCCAAGTCCACAACAGACCCTTGTCCGAGCACTCTACCCGGCCGGCCAGGAAAGGGGGGCGAGCGAGCGCCCCCCCCCACCCTGAGCCGTACCAGGCCGCGTGCCCTCAACATGTGGGTGCCTTGGGGAAGGGGGGGCGCGCGGCCCCCCCACCCCAAAGCACCTTGTCCCCATGTTGATGGGGACAAGGGCCTCTTCCCGACAACCCTGGCCGTTGGTTGTCGGGGTCTGCGGGCGGGGGGCTTATCGGAATCCGGGAGCCCCCTTTAATAAGGGGGCCCCCGGATACCGGCCCCCCACCCTATGTGAATGAGTATGGGGTACAATGTACCCCTACCCATTCACCTGTAAAATAAAAGTACCAAAAAAAACCACAACACACGAGATAAAATATTTTATTGCACAGCTCCGGGGGTCTTCCGTCTTCGGGGGTCTTCTCGCCGGACTCCTCTGCTATCTTCTTGTAGCTCTTTTGCTAGCGGAGGAGTCCGGCTTTCTTCCTCCCCGCCGCCAGCCTCTTCTCCCGACTTCGGGGGTCTTGTCCCCCTCTTCGGTTCTTCTGCCGGGCCACCGCACCTTCTTATAGCTCTTTTACAGGCGGAGGCCCGGTCTTCTGTCGCTGCTGTCGCCGCCGCCTTCCGTTCTTCTTCTTCTCCTTCTCCAGGAGATGTTGCCTCGACGATCTCTCCGGCCGGAATGCCAGAGCCGCGCTGCGCGGCCACTTATATAGTGACAATGGGGCGGTGTCACATGGTATATGTCACCCCCGGAGCTGTGCAATAAAATATTTTATCAAGGTCCCAAGGCACCCCCCATGTTGAGGGCACGCGGCCTGGTACGGCTCAGGGTGGGGGGGGGGGGGCGCTCGCTCGCCCCCCTTTCCTGGCCGGCCGGGTAGCGTGCTCGGACAAGGGTCTGCTGTGGACTTGGGGGGGACCCCACGCCGATTTTTTTCGGCGTTGGGGTTCCCCTTTAAGTCCATACCAGGCGGCGGGGCCCGCGACGTCTCCGTCGCGGGCCCCGCCTACCTGGATAGCCGCTCGAAATGAGCGGACTTTTCTCCGGGCGGGAAAAGTCCGCTCATTTCAAAAGTACGGCGGACTGGCACACACACGGGCGGATTGTCCACTGAAACCAAGTTTGGACGGACAATCTTACGGAAATTCCGTAAGACTTAGTCCGCCAGACTGTCTGCTGAAAAAGTCCGCTGAAGCCCACACACGAGCGGACTGTCCGCTGAAATGTGTTTCGGCGGACTAAGTTGGGCAGACAGTCCGCCCGTGTGTACGCGGCCTTAGAGTGAATGATTGAAAACAAGATATCTTAGAGCATAAAGATAAAGAAGAGAAGGGGGGACAGGTGTCGAGAAATGCTGAGGGCATTGGAGAGAGGGGCAAAGGCGTCCCGGTGTGCGGGACGAGTCCAGGACGGTGTGTGCGTGAGACGCATAATGGGCGAGTCACAGATATGTTTCAAAGAGTGGGTGCACACCGGACCTGGACGTGATCGTGAGAAAGAAGTCCCGTTACTCAGATTTTTTAAACCCCCTCACCCCCCTCGCCTCTTTAGTGAATAACTGTTCCAGTAGATCCATCCATCCGGAGCCTGTTTGCTGGTACACAGGTATACTTTCAAGCAAGGGAGTCTAAGTATTTACAAAGCGTCAGGAAATGCAGTTCCATAAAGTATATCGGGTAGTCTGACATGAGAGACCCGACAGCCAGGGCTAAGAAATAGCACAAAAACAGAAAAAATAAAAAAAGGGAGAAGGGGGAGATGGCTGAAAAAGCAGAGCGACAGCTCTGGGCAGGGGTGGCACTGAAAGTGGACGTTGAGATGAAATCCAGAACCTTTGGGCCTATCCGGCCTTGCTCTCCTATGAGCTGGGGATGCCGTGGGGCTCTGGCAGTCTCTGTCTCTAGAATCCCTCTGAGTTTGCGGCCTAGGGGACAGCGATCTGCGTTTCCGGATGTGGAAGTCATCCCAGACCGGTATAGCTTCCATGGAGTTGGTGCTTGGTAATGGTGGGTTACGGTAGGCTCTGTACCAATCTTGAAGTTCCACGAGAGGGATTTGTAGAATATCACAGAATTCCCTGAGGTCCTCCGGGACCCTCAGATTAGCTGTTCTTCCTGCAGATGAAGCCGATAAGCAGAAGGGGAACTTCCAGCAGTATTGGATCCCTTTATGGCGGAGGATGTCCAGGAGTGGACGCAGGTCTCTCCTATTTTGAAGGGTTATGGGGGATAGATCCTGGAATATCTTGATCTCTGCCCCCTGGTAATTCAGGTTACGGCGATCTCTGGCCATTCACAGTATGTCTTCTTTCAGTCTGAAGCTTGTCAGGCAGCAGATCACATCCCTGGGTGGGTCTGTGTCCCTACCCCTGGGTTTGAGCGCTCTATGCAGCCGTTCACATTCTATGGGGGTTTCAGGGGGCCTTCCCAACAAGTCATTAAAGATCTGTACCGTTACTTGTGATAGGTGGGCTTGATCGACAGATTCAGGGATGCCTCTTACCCGGAGATTATGGCGACGTACATGGTTGTCCAGATCTTCCATATGTCTGTGGAGATCTCTGAGCTGGCTGCTGTGGGTTTGGGAAGTATGTTGCAGTTGCTGCATCGTGGTGTCATGGCAGATTGTAGTGTCTTCCAGGTCCTCTATCCGCATATGTAGTGACTGGATGTCCCTCCTGAGGTCAGCTATCACTGCTGTTGGGGACTCTTTAATATCCGCTGCTACCGCCCTGAGGTCTTGCATATTCAGCGGGCGGGCAGCGGTGGGGCTCTCTGTGCACTGAGTTTCTCCCCTGTGCGACGGGCTGAGGCTGGAGGAGCGGTGTCCCGAGTAGCCCTGAGGTGAGGCCGCGGCCTCGCATGATCGGGCCCGGAAAATTTCTGGGATGTTGCGCTCGGGCGGTTGATCCGTGCCTCTCGGGGAGCGGGTTCGCGATTGCGGTGACTTCCCCTTCTGCTTCACCATATTTTCGCTGATGTTTGCTCCTGTAAGCAGGCGGCAGAACCTCCGGTGGACAGAGCTAGAGGATCAGGCGGCCGTCTCCATTCGGCGCTAAGCCACACCCCCCAGTGGCTCTCTTTCTGATGAGCCATTATAAAGGCATGCTCACTGCCAGTTTCCATCATATCCTGGGGCTACTGCAAGTAACTTTACTTTGAACTACCTGTGCGATACAACATGGGTTAAGAAACATAGCAGCCAATGCAAAATGTGAAAGGTTTAATAGAAAACATTGTATACACTAGTTATGGAAATAGAGGGAAATAGAGCGTGTAAAAATTTTACAACCCGTGCACGGTAGGATGCACTACCGAAATCAAGCAAAACATATTCATAAAGCATACGGGGAAGCTGTATATATTCTGCTAAGTTTGTGCAATAAAGCATAACAGATACTATCAGAAATTAGAGTTACATTTTTGCAAGACTGAATAACACCAAATGGTGGAACAGGTATCTTCACTGTAGCAGCTCAGAAAAGTAATATCAGGAGGTTGTATTACAGCAGCAATTGCCCATAAATGGATTACACAGAAATGCTCATTAATTTTAAAGTACTGTAGATCAAAAGCAACATTTGTTTTCATTCTGGATGGACTAGGAAAGCATTAAAACCTCAGTTTTTTTTTCCTAAGAAAAACATCTCCAATGTGACCTAAGTTCTCCATTAACCACTTCAGCCTGGAAGATTTTACCTTCTTCTTGATCAGAGCACTTTTTACAATTTGGCACTGCGTCACTTTAACTGACAATTGTGCAGTGATGCAATACTATTGCCAAACAAAATTTGCATCATTTTTTTCCTATAAATAGCACTTTCTTTTGGTGGTATTTGATCACCTCACCTTTTTTTGTTTTTTTGCGCTATAAACAAAAAGATACAGACAATTTTGAAAAAAAAAACATTTTTTACTTTTTGCTATAACAAATATCCCCCAAAATCTAAAAAACAACACATTTCTTCATCAGTTTAGACCAATATATATTCTTCTACATAAATTGCAATAAGCATATATTAAGTGGTTTGTGCAAAAGTTATAGTGTCTACAAACTATGGGAAAGATTTTTGGCATTTTTATAGCATTTTTTTTTTTTACTAGCAATGGCAGTGATCTGCGATTTTTAGCAGTACTGCAACATTGCGATGGACAGATCGGACACTTTTGACTCATTTGTGGGACCATTGCCATTTATACAGTGATCAGTGCTATAAAAATGCACTGATTACTGTGTAAATGTCACTAGTAGTGAAGGGGTTAACACAGGGGGGGCGATCAAGGGGTTAAATGTGTGTTCGCTCAACTGTGTTCTAACTGTATGAGGATAGGACTGATCGGGAGAGGAGACATATAGCTGTTCCTACTTAATAGGAACAAATTACATGTCTCTTCTCCTCTGAAAGCACAGACATTTGTGTGTTTACACACAAAAATCCCCATGCCGGCGCTCATGCACGCAATTGCGCAGTGATCCTGCCTGCCGGCAACGCTCATCAGGTGTGCCCTCTGGGAAGGGAAGGATGTACCCGTATGGGATTTTGCCCAGGAAAGTCATTGTGCCGCAGTATATCTGCGTGAGCCGGTTAGGAACCAGTTAAACAGCTGTCACAGGAACAAGTGTCCCCTTTGAATGTGTTCTACTCTATCACAGTTCTGTTGGCAACTCAAAATTTTGGCTTCTCCTTCACTTTTAGTCCTGGTGAAAGCAGTCATCCGGACAAATACAGACAGTGAATCTCCCTAATAGGCACTCAGAGAGAATTAAAGAACTGACAGATTTTCTAACCCTACTCTATAAAAAAAAAAAAAAAAAAAAGAATGCCTTTAGATACATTTTAAATTAACAACATTTGTGCTGTAATGCTACTGCCATGGAGCTGCTGTAATTAAACTAGTTCTTTCCCAACATTGGTGCAGAGGCAGCCAGGCATACAGAAACAGTTTATTCACTCCATTGACATACATGTATGCTGAATACAGCATTCATAACAGTTTATAACTTTGCATAAACATATGACAGCCTGGTTATAAAGGTTAACCATGGCTGTCCTACGAGCCTTATTACAAGCAGATATATATATATATATATATATATATATATATATATATATATATATATATATATATAAATACAGAGATATTGCTATATTAAATTCCGCATTTTGGTTTATATTGTGATAAATATTCATTTTCATTCTGTATTAGTGTCGAGAAGAAAGGAATTGAATTAGTGAGTCTCACCAGAACGAGTGTGTTTTTATTAGACACAAATTCACAATAGAGACTGGGACAGGTCCAACCTAATCAATATATAAAGATATTTCAAAAACTAGTTACAGAAATGCTTTATATGTATGACTTTCGTTTAGACCCGGGGGTATTAGTGTTTTGAATTATGTGATCCCAATCTTCTCCAAGAACATCCTTAGGGGGGATTTTAAGCACCACATATTTGGACACTTCAGGTTTAAATCTGTGGTGCAGGCCTATATGTTGTCCTTTTACCAGGAGCACTTCTGAGGTGACCCCAGGTACCTATTTCTACTCACCAGACGGGTAGCCAACACCAGCAAACAGATACTCTCCAGATTGCAGCAGATGAGTGGCATGTATATATCAGGAAGAAAGAATAAATCTCCTCATGGTGTAGTATCTTTAAAACATTTAATGTTAAAAAACAACAGATTACACTTATGATACAGAAGATAAGATCACACTCATGAACAATAGCAGGGGCGCTGTCCGCATTCCACCTGCGTTCCAACCAATGGAGGATGTGACATGGTGCGTATCATGGGATCCAAAAATGTAATTCTGTGGGTTATGGGTGCACCCTTGTTGTTAAAGGCAGCTTCTAGTTTCCGATAAACCCACCACCACATACCCCCACAACTACCAGGCCAGAGTTGTTGGAAGGAGGCCCTTTTTCTCATGGTATCCCCACCCCCCCCCACCCATATTGAGAGCATGTGCCATGGTATGGACCAGGGGGCACACAATCACCACCCTTTTCTTGTTACATGCTTGGATAATGGTCTGGTAATATTTTTGGGAGGACCTCATACTTGTTTTTGAGTGGGATTCTAACTTAAAACTCATACCAAACACAAAGGGTCTGATGTAAAATTTGGGGAAAACCCTCACTGCTCCTTTTCAACAGCCCCCTTGACAACCATACCAGACCCAGGTATGTATTTTTAGAGGGAACCCCACACCAATTTTTGGTGTAGGGATCCCATTAACATCTATATCAGACCCTTATCTAGCAGTTGAAGCTGTCTTTTACAAAGATTTTTAAACAGAATTGATTGTACCTAAACTACCCAATTTAAACCTTTTGCCAAAACTCTCAGCACCCAAAGCTCAGTCTCATGCCAAGAAGTACTTGCAAACAAATAGTGGCGCCAAAAACCGTTGATCTTTGCTGGGATTTAAGTCTTAGCTAATTTCTTACAATAGGTATAATGGAACACAAAGTGTAGTCTGAGAGCCTATAATCACTGGGAAGGCTGGCACCAAACTTTTTGGATACAAGCCAAGAATCAGCATAATATAGTTTAAGAATTGTTTATCCTAGCATCTTATTTTTCTGGCAGCAAGACTCACATGACATGAGGAAAGGAAAATCTGACGTGACAGGTATTTGAATTTGATTTATCTGAAAACTGTCTTTTTGTTTTTTTTCCACCTTAAAATGCCAAAGATATGATTAAGGAAAGAAAACTACAAAACTGTTGGTTGGATGTATCAGGTTAAAATTCTTCAAAGTAGTATCACAGTTCAGTTATCAGTAAAAAGGGTGATCTAGAAAATGAAATAGGCATTAAAGCATATCTAAACTAAACATTTTTTTAAATAAATTGCAGCTTACCAGTCCTTGGATGCGGTGGCTGCATTTATTTTATTTTATCTGACATTTTCCTTTATTTTCACCTGGTAATCCTGTAAAAAACATACTTCCTGTTACTTCAGATCTATACTTTTTTCTCCAATGTATCTATAGAAGGAGTCATAGCTGTCACATGGTGGGACCAGTGATTTACACTAGGGATGAGCTTAGCGCTCAGTTCGAAGCACATCCTTACCACCCACTGATGTCTTGTAACCAAGTCTTCTGTTATTAAAGTTTGCAGGATGTTTATTGACTATAGTGTAAATGTTAAATTAAGTTGTTTCCTTTTCTGTCACAAGATAGGGGTGATAATTACACTGAGCTCCCTATACTGCTATGAAGCACAAAGAATGCTGGGAACTGTGGTTTCTGACTGGATTTTTCAATAGTCTGCACTGATCAAGGTGGGAGATACAAGCCCAGACAAAGCATCTAGGGGTGGTAGTTGTTGAGAGAGGGCTATGAAAACAATAGCCTGGGAAACCAATGGGTCCTCTCTGGGAGGTGCCAGGCACAGCCACAAGCAGACCAGCTCAAGAGTGTGGTAAGAGAGAGAGAGAGAGGTCCAGTCATGCTTCCCACTGTACTCAGTCTTCAGACATGGGCTTGTAGGCAGGTGCAGTTTATTTTCTCCACGACAGGCAGCATGCATCTGCAGCATCTCTTCAGCTGGAGAGTAAGTCAATAGGAACCTGATTCCTCTATGGTTTCCTGGGTCATTGTGGGGAAGAGATCCATTTGTATGCCGCTGCCCCATGTGGCTCTGGCCGCCATCTTGGATCAGGCAGAGCCATTTTAAGGCCCTGATTTCTAGGTTTGGCACGCTTTTTGCATGTGGGTAGTGCAGGCAAAGGTACCCCATCAGTTAGGGACAGCATTAGCAGTAGAGAAAGATTCCTTACGAGGAGGGAATGCTTAGGTTTGAATCTCATATAGACATCTTTCTTTCACCTTTCATATAGAATGCCAGGCCGCATTCGTCCCCTCTCTACAGACACTGACATTCTGGCTGGGACATGCTCTGTTCATGTTGCTGTAACCATACATGCACCTGGTTGGACTGTCTTGCCAACAGGATTGTACCCTACTTGTCGTTTGGGTGTCTGCCCACTCCTGTCCGATATTTACTAGAGGGAAAGCACTGCCACATCTCTGGCTGGTTGTCAGCTAGCCTGTTGCTGACCCATTATGCTGCTTGATAGATGCAGTGCACTGACACACGGTAACAGCTCAATGGCGTAAGGATTGCAACAGAAGATCTGGGGTAATCTGCCACCCATACTCTGGGTTATACAGCCACATCCTAGGTTTCCATAGTTGCTGTACAGTGATAGTCATAGGGACCCATGGGAGACCTGTACCGCATTCCAGGGTGATCCATTACCTGCCCATTTGGGCTACACATCATACATCCTATTTTACGCAAGCCCTACTGCACAGTGAAAGCCATAGGGGTAGGCAATGCATCCAGTGAGACCCACCATTCACTCTTTGAGCAACTGTACCCTTTACATTGCACCAGCCTATTTGCCAACTCCATCAAATGGCCACCGGTGACCCAGCACCAGGATTTGGCTAGTCATTGTACTAGCCAAATCCTGTCCTTCATCAAGCTGTCACAGTGAGGTTAGCATACTCTCTCCACTACCACTCATCCCCTCCAACCAGTTAAAAATTCCAATGGCTCTTTCAATCTGCCTGACTCCTCCGTGGTCCTCCATCCTGACTACACAACTGCCCAGTCAACATCCTATCACCATAAATCACATTGCATAATTGACTACTTTTACAACTACTACTCTGTGAGCGGGGTGATTGACTCTTGTCAAGCGTGCCAATTACACTTCCCAACATAGCCAGCAAGCACACCTCAACATTAAGGACTATACATATCTTGTTATCCAGTTAAATCATAGCATATTGCTTTCATTTGCAAATGGAGTCAAGGCTAAGCCTACCCATCACAGTTGCACCAAGGCAACTTAGCCACAATATGTTGCTACATCTACCACTCTGTTGCCTGTTGTTTGTTGTATTATTATGGGGAAGGCTACAGCATATGCTGTTTGAGTCAAAGTATGGTTCTTTTCTATTTGAATACATTGCAAGTGTATTGTATGAGTTTATTATATACTGTACTGCCAGTCACCGTGTTCTTGATGTTCAGAATTTTCGACAAGATTTGTGTGACCGTGTGTATGCAAGACAAGTTTGAGCTAACATCAGTCCAAAAAAAAAAACATGGATTTTGTTGTCGGAATGTGCGATCGTGTGTACGCAGCATAACACATACAGGGGAAGTGATGTCATCTCTCCTCGTGTCGGTCTTTTCCGTTCCAGACTGAGGAGAGATAAAATCTAATAGTAAGTGCACCAACACTACACTGACACCAGGTCATGTAGGCACACATTTCACCCCCAGTTAACCCCTTCACCCCCTGTCACTGTGTCACCCAGTGCAGCATTCAGATTATTATTTTTTGATTGCTGTACTGGTGTCATTAGTGACACGAATCAGTGTTAGGGTAATTAGTCTTAGGCCCAGATAGGTCTAGGGACCCCCCCAATAAAGATTTAACCCCTTGATCACCCCCTGTCACCAGTGATCACTGTATAAGTGTCACGAGTAATGAAGTTTAACTAGTTTATTTTTATAGCGTCAGGGCACTCACCGTATATTACCCAATAAAGGTTTAACCCCCTGATCAGCCGGCGGGTGATCAAAGTTAGATTCTAGCGTCAGATAGCAGTTTAGAGTTCCCAAAAATGCAGCATTAGTGGGATCAGCCAGATACCCGCTAGCACCTGCATTTAGCCCCTCCACCCAGCCCAGCCCAGCCCACCCAAGTGCAGTATCAATCGATCACTGTCACTAACAAAAACACAAAACACATAACTGCAGAGTTCACAGAGTCAGGCCTGATCCCTGCAAATGCTAACAGTTTTTTTTTTTTGCAGCAGCATTTGAAGCAGTCACTGACAGTCAGGTGCTTTTTTCTTCTGAGTCTCACTAGTGAAGGTACACTAGTAAAGAGGCCTACACGTTTCAGAGCATGACAGATAGCGAAGAGGAAGTCACTCCTCTGTCAGATTCAGGATCAGAATACGAACCTGTAGACAGCAGCAGCACCCTGACAGATAGCTCTGACAATGGAGTTGTGATCCCTACCAAGGTCAGGTGTACCAGACACCGTTCTGCTGTCGTTGAGGTGCAAGAACTACAAGTCCCTTGTGTGGAGCAGAGAGCCAATACTACCGCCGCTCATCCTTCTGGTGAACTGGCAAGCACCAGCGGCCTAGTACATCTTATTCATACATCCAGCACTGCAGTAACACTTGGTGACGTGGCAAGTCCCATAAGTGCAATTCAAGCTGGCGTGTCCTGCTGCCACCAAGAAGAAGACAAAACAGGCCCGTTGAGCCCATAGTGCCCGTCTTGCTACATTCGCCAATCCTAATTGGGAACCTACCACTTCTGCAGCACCCGTACTTCCCCCATTCACTGGCCAACCGGGAATTCAGGTGGGAACAGTTGATTTTATGTCACTTTATTTTCACTGAAAATCTCTATAGATCTATTGTGGACCAAAGCAATTTGTATGCTGGTTAATTCATCGTCGCTAATCCCCATTTGACCCTTGCCAGAGATTGGAAACCAATTACGGTTTCCGAATTTAAGACCTTTCTGGGCCTATCCTTCCTCATGGGCATAACTAAAAAAAGTGAGTTGCAGTCATATTGGTCCACTGACTGACTTGTTCGGCGAACAAGATCAGCATACCACCCCGTTAACGGCCGGCATATCCTGCTGTTTCATGCTGTTATAGAGTGGCGCACTGATGGCCCATGGTAATGTGAGTACCCTGTGTGGGATTTTTAGTGTGTTTGCAATAAACATTCTTTATATACTACACTATGAAGTCCTCCTCTCTCTATTGATATACCGAGGCACAAGAGAGACCGCACTGGTACACTGAGGGATATGTGAAGTCCACCTAGGATTCCAGCTATATAACTGCACCATTTTGGGTTCCAAAGCGTGTATTGACGTAGCCTAAACAGCGGGGTGACACGCTCTAAGGTGAGCAGCTAATACCTAGGGGGGACGCCGGAGTGTGAACACGGCACTTTAATATTGAATATGATTGCACAATATCCACTGAATCGCATAAAGGATTTTGCAGCACTTGTGGACTGAAATGTGAAATTTGCACAGTGTATGCTAGTACTTTTTTATATATATATTTTTTTCACATGTTTAATATATGTATGAATTTTTAGATTGGTATTTTATATCTATGTGGACTTTTTCATTATAAGGATGTTATGATAATTTTCACGTGAACGCACTTTATTTGCAGCATTGCATGTATATTGTAGCATTATTGTCACTTTATTGTGGATGATATACAATATATTTCTTTTGGAAATTTTATTTATAGCAGTGCATGGATATTGAAGCGCTATTGTTCCGTTATTGTGGATGATATGTAGCACATTTTTGAAAATTTAATTTTGATAGCGCAGCGCACTATAGTATATTGGAATGAATTTTACATGACTTATGAGACATGTATAATGCTAGCAGCTAATTCAAAATAGGAACAGTGTTTGTTAACCCTATAGAGGCACACAGTGGTGGCTCACAGGACATTGCACTATTTACTACCACACACTAGTTGAGTATTAGCACTGAATGTACAGCACCACACAGTCCTAGGCACACGTACACAGGGTCTCGAAAGATGTGATGGCCATCATAATTTGAGAGACCCTAATCTGCAATGTTCAGTTTACAGTTTTTTTTTACAGTTTTTATAAAAGTGAAAAAAGTGAAAAAACAAAACAAAACAACAACAAAACACACAAAAACACAAAAAAAATTTAATAAAAAATCCAAAAATAGTTGTGGTTGTATTTTTCTTCTCTCTCTCTATTGTTCTCTCTCTTACGTTTACAAAGTTTTTATTGGAAGATTCATTGACATACAAAAAACAGCTTGTATATAAGAAGCAACACATCTGGTTCTGGCACAACAATGAGGTAGCTGCGCCATACCTCGGCTTCCGCAGCAGGACCCCCTCCACAGCTTATAAAATTGGCCTGAGTGGCCCTATGCCTCCATCCACCATCTCCGGGTGCCCCCCTAGCCCCCGTGGAGAAGATGGATCGGTTAGTTGAAAAAAACGGAACCCGCTCGTATGCGGCCACAGCGGCTCTGCCGGACAAGCCGCAAATCGAGGCCCTGGCTTCTGCCTACACACACGCCATAGGGGAACCACAGGCGGCTGCCATGGAAGTGAGTGGTCACCCCTCACAGCACACCACCGCCTTGGCCATCCCATCTCAGGGGCCACCCTCTTTGTCCTCTCTGCCTAGCTCTCCAGGGGATGCCAGCACTATTACCCCCCAGGGGAAGAAGGCCACACACACCACATCGCACATGCTGTGGCAGCTCTCCTCTCCCCCCTGATTGCAGCCTCGGTGGAGAAGGTGGTCAATACGGGCATGAAACAGATTAAAGCCCAACTTAATGATGCACACCACCAGGTTGAATGATGTGGAACATCGCCTGCCGGGGGGGGGGAAAGACGAACTTTACCAAGCGCAGGCTATGGAACAGTTGCAGGACAAAACCAACCAATACATTATCCAAAAATTGGAAGACCTCGAAAATAGATCCAGAAGGAGCAATTTGCCCTTTGTTGGCGTCCCCAAATCGCTATCATCCGCAGCTCTGGCAGATTTTTGCTCAAAACACATTCCAGAGGCCATGGGCCTACCAGGTTCATTCACAGTGGAACATGCCCACTGCATGGGCTCCTTTAATGCCGAACGCAAATCGCCACGTCCCATCATTGCTAAATATCTCAATTACGCTGACAAATCTTTAATCTTGCAGAAGTTCCGGCAATCCCCATCTCTCCAAATCGAAAGGGTAAAAATACAAATTTTTGCAGATTACTCGACTGAAGTCTCTAAGCCCTTGTACACACGGTCGGACATTCTGACGGACCGCGTTGTTGGATAATCCGACCATGTGTGGGCTTCATCTGACTTTTTCCATCGGAATGTCTGACCAACAAAGTTTGAGAGCTGGATATAATTTTCCCACAACATTATCCGATTGGACTTTGTCCGATCGTTTGTAGAGGATTCCGATCGGACTAAGTGCCACGCATGCTCAGATCAAATTCCTAGACCAAAGCTATTGGCTACTAGCCTGAACGTAGTCCCGTCGTAACGAAATAACGTCATCACGTTACGAACGATCGGATTTTCCGAGAACTTTGTCAGACCGTGTGTATGCAACACCAGTTTCGGACAAAATCCGTCAGAAAAAATCAGACGGATTTTGTTATCGGCATGTCCCACCGTGTGTCAAAGGGCTTAGAAGAGAAAAGCTTTTCAACCGTTCTGCTCCGAACATTTCAAGCAACAAATAAAATTCACCCTGGCTTTCCCTGCAACTCTTCACCTCAAATCACCTAAAGGGGAACAACTATCCTTTCAAGACCCCTTGAAAGCAGAAACCTTCATCCGTTCCCTAAAGGCAGATTCACTCCCTCACACGCCTTCTAAGTCTGCTGCAAGCCTCCGTTCTCTGGAACAAAGAAGTCCCCGTAAAGACTCTCCCAAAAGGTTCAGACCCTCTGCTCCAGATCATCGCAACAATAACTCCCTATGTTGAGGATCTTTATACAAATGCTTGGACTTCCCTGTAGCCATCTCAGGTTGTATGTTTTTTTTTTCTCTGCCACGCCGGTAGACTGGGATGTTCTGCCTTGAACGCGTAGTCCCTTCAGGGGTCACTCAGGGTTTTCTTCAGGGCACTGGCCGCTGGACGGACTCTCCAAGGCTTGTTTCTCTTTTTTTTTTCTCCCGTCATTTATGCTAACTCACTGTTTTATTTTGTATGTTCTACAATGTATTATTATTCAGCTCATTGCTACCAGGTAGCTCATTGTTATACCATGCCACGCTACACATCTCTTCGCTTATATTGTAGCTTCCATCATGGCCTCGCTGTGCAATTCACCTGGCTCCCTACCCCGGTCTCCCTCTGGGTGTCTCTTACGCCTGGATCTGCTCACCTAGGGCATTTAGGCATATCACTGTTCTCCCTATCCCTTGCAGGGTCCTGCATGGGGCGCCACCTTGCACAGTGAACTCATGGGGAAAAAAGTGAAGTTCACTCTGTTTGCTCTAGTTATTGGGTTAGTCTTGCCTTGTTTTCCATCCCCCCTCCACCTCCCTTTCCATGTCACCCTGCATCCTCCACCCAAGGGCTCCACATTCAGCCTTTCCTGTGCCTAAACTGGGTCTCTCCAGCATCACCTCAACCCGTACAGATACAGATCCTTGCGTGAAGGGCCTTCGTTCTCCTAACAAGAGAATGAGGGTTCTTCGCCATCTCAAACGGCTTAAATCCGACATAGCCCTGCTACAGGAAACCCATCTTCCACTTAGTTATAACATGAGGGTAGGTTGGTGTCATGCTGTTCTAGTTTAAGGTATTACATGGGAGGGGATAGTTCCCTATATTTCTCACTCAACAAATATGAGTGAGAGAGGTATTTCTCACTCAAAGATACAGGTGAGGGGTATTATCCCTTAACACAATATGAAACTCTTCCCCTCTAGCTAGAAGTGCATATAATATAGTTATATTTATATAAATTATCAGACACTGAAATGAACCCAGGCTATTAAAAAAAATAAAAAATTAAAAGATTTTTTTTTTATTAGTAAACGCACTACAGGGGTGCCTGCACCTAGACCCCACACAAGAAATATAATACTTGTTTGACCAGAAAGGTAAGTTCAGTGTAATCGTGGTACACCAATACAAACAATAAGTAAACGAACTGCAGAGCCAGCTATGGTCAGCTGACTAAACATGCACCAGAATGGAAATATGAGCTTAGCTCCGTCACCTTCAGCAGACCCAGCAAGCAAAAAAGTGCTATGTGCTAATAAAACCAGGGTAAATAATACATGCCTCTTGGTGCAATGTATAAAACTTAATTTAAAATAAAAGTGAAATCAGGTGACAAAAATAGATTTAAAAACGTGCTTATCATAAGATAGAATAAACATAATGTGAGAAAAAATTATAAAATGATAAAATCTGTTTCCAAACGAAAAGTAAATACCTTACAGAGCCTCTATATCAGGTATATAAGGTTTAACTCGTTGAGAAGTGCTAAGTGAAATAAATTAATAAACATGAATTTCATAAGGTAGACCAAAACATAGTGTGGGAAAAAAAAATGATAAAAGTAAATACCCTACAGAGCCACTAGATAAGTATGTTAGGCTTTTTTTTTAAAACACATAATTCCAAAAGTGCTAAGTGCATAAAGTTTAGGTACCAATACGCTAAAGAGACTCTAGAGCAACATATGTGAAAGCAAAAGTGCATAAGTATCAAAATAATAAACACACTACAGAGCCAAGTTCATATGTGCAGTGAGCTGCACGTGGATCAGCAAGCTGCTGAATCTACTTTAGCAAATTAGTCCAACACACAGGTGATGGGAGGGAACAGTGAGGGCACTTCAACGGTATATAAATATAGTTCCTCAAGGTGCTCGTATTTTTGTTGTAACTGTGCAATCTGATTGGAGAAACACCGCTTCCCAGTGGATTCCTTTGTTCGTGACCATACACTCAGGTGGGCAGTGGTCCCTTACCTTATGGTAAGACAAAAAAACGCCTTAAGCTGGAGGTCTCTTTAAGGTTCTTCCCACCAGGTTAAAACTTCTTCTTTCCAATGTGTTTGGAACTCCAGGGGACCATAGTAAATTAATACAAGAGGGGTACCATAGTGTAGTAATTTTGAAGCTAGTAATTAGGAAGCTAAACATTAAGAAATACGTTATGGGAAATTCTTACAGTTACAAAACTGTTGAAAATGAAGGAGATAACATAGTGCACAGTACATTGAGAAACAAATCCACCTTCAACCTGCAAATAAAAGACAATAAGCATATAGAAGTTTTAAAAAAAGTGGTGACAGAGGAATTAAGAGATCTGAAAACAAAGAAAAAAGAAGAACCAAACTTTTTAAAAAAACGGTATCCGTAAAATTGAACAAAAGAAAAGAACTGGTAATTCGACCAGCAGATAAAGGTGGCGCTATTGTTTTATTGACAAAAGAACAATACCAAGAAGGGATGAGCAAAATGCTAAATGAAGAAGAGACATACAACAAGCTTATAGGAAATCTGATGTTTAAATGCAGAAAAGCATTAGAACAAATAGTACATCTGGGAGTAAAGAAAAATATATTGAACAAAAAGGAAGCCAGATATCTGGTACCAGACTCATGTCGTACACCGATTATATATGCACTCCCAAAAGTGCATAAGAGCAAAACAGATCCCCCTTTCAGGCCAATTGTGAATGGGATAGATTCTCTAACATCTAGAATGGGTCAATATATAGATTCTTTTCTACAGCCTGCGGTTCAAAAGATGGAAGCCTATTTGAGGGACATGAAACCACTGCTCCAGATCATAGATAATATCCCAGAAGAAGAAGAATCTTGGATCATAGCTACCGCAGATGTATCCTCCCTATACCCCACCACCGAGCTTGTGAAGCCAGCACATGGGGTCTAAGGACTCACACCCAACTACCATGTTCACAAAGAAAATTTATTATAAAAAGTTTGGATTTCTGTCTGAAAAAACAACTATTTTTGGTATGAAAAGAACTACTACCACCAGCAGACCGGACTTGCAATGGGAGCTAAGTTTGCTCCCAGCGTAGCGGGCCTCTTTATGGCAAAGTGGGAGGAAGAAGCAGTGTTTGGCGATAGACCCCCAGAATTAATAATTTATAAAAGATATATAGATGACATCTGTATATTCTGGAAAGGTGATCAGGATAAACTGATTTTGTTCCTTGAAAGATTGAACCAAAATGAGAGAAATATTAAACTCTCATGGGAAATAAGTAAGGAAAAAGCGATTTTCTTAGACCTGGAAATTTTACAAGAAGGAACAAAATTGAGAACTCAGACGCACTTTAAAAATGTTGACAGAAACAGTTACCTTCCAGTAGAAAGCTGCCATCACAAGAACTGGATCTTCAACATACCAAAGGGACAATTTATGCGACTAAGACGGAATTGTTCTAAGATCGACAGTTTTTTAAACCAAGCAGAAAAAATGGGAGAAAGATTTATCTCGAAAGGATACGAAAAAGAGTTCATTAAAAAGAAGATAGAAGAAGTACAAGCACTAGACTGTAAAATCCTGATCCAAGACAAAGAGAAAGAAAAACAAGATATGTTTAAAGATGTCCCCGTAATCTTAGATTTTAATCTGCAATATAAAAAAATTTAGAAAATAATAAGGAAACACTGGCATATACTATTGGCCGATAAACATTTGAGTGAGAGTCTACCAAAATCCCCAAGATTTATATATAGAAAAGCACCCACAATGCGAGATAAAATAGTAAGAAACATACCAGACCCCCCCAAAAAAAACATTCACATTCTTTACGGGAAAAGGTTTCTTCCCATGTAAAAGATGCTACGCATGCCTAAGAACTAAACACCCCAATCAAAAGAAGTTTGAGTTCAAATCTACAAGCACAGGAAACACATACGAAATAAAGAATTTCATCTGCTGCAACACAGAGGGGGCGGTATATATGTTAGAATGCAGTTGCGGTTTGCAATACGTGGGACGAACAAAAAGACCACTTAAAGTGCGAATCAAAGAACACGTTCAAAATATCCTTAAAGGATACGACAAACACAGCGTGTCAAAACATTTTCTATTATACCATAACAGAGACCCCTCACAGCTAACATTTTGGGGGATAGAACCATATATTAAACATTGGAGAGGAGGACATAAAGTAAGAACACTAAGCCAATTAGAGTCAAAATGGATCTTTACATTAGACACATTTGCACCATGAGGTATGAATATAGAATTTGATTTAAACTGTTTTCTGAGCGATTTTTAAATTTTAAACCAACTTCCAAGCGATTGTATGACATCTGTAAGAATCCCGATTTGCTATATCCAGTAATATATATATTCACGATAGATCCCTTTCTTCTTATTCATTTACATAATTTCCCCATGCAATACCTCCCTAGTTTATAGATATAGATTTTATTATACACTTATTATTTTTCCTATTTTTTATATAAATATATATATATATTTATATATATATATATATATATATATATATATATATATATATTTTTTATTATTTTTTTTTTTTTTACTGTCTTTATCCTATTTTTTATTCTTATTTTTTATTAATTTTTGTATTTGTGTATTGATATTGCCAATCTTATCTCAATATTGACTTATTTTTATCAATTTTTAATTGTTTTCTACATAGATATTTTATATTGTGTATAGGAATATGCGGCAGCGGTGGGCTTCCTTCCGATTCTTTTTTTCCCCCTTTTTCTCTCTGTAATCCAATTTTATTTTTTAGGTCTTTATACTTAAAATAAAAGTTTTTTTAAATTATTTATAACTTATCACTGGCACCAGTACAAGTACCTATATGGATTGTAAATACTTCAGGTTTCGTCTCTATTTGTGTATGAGCTGCCTGATAATTAGATAATAACCTATAAAATGGCAGCGGCAACATGTGTGACATGTATAAGATAAACACTTCTTTGTAATATAGATAGAAAACCAACAAAATGACGGCGCCCTGTGGGCGCGACATAAAATGGGTTAATCTAAGGTTATTGCTAGGACGAGGGCAATGTACTCAAGCGCGCCGCTCGTCCGGGCTTCAACAAAATGGCGGGTGCCAATGCTATCCATAGGAGTCAACTGGAAAATGGCCGAACACAGCAGGTGTCCACTGGAGACTATTTATATGTTCACAGCATCCTTTCCCAGCATCCCCTGATGAAGTCACGTGATGTGATGCCACGCATAGGGACAGGAAGGACGCCCTCTGCTGCTGCATAGAGATATGAGTTTCGCTACTCGTTTTTACACTGATATTTTATGAATGAAAAATTGTGAGTACCTTGTGTAATTTTCTTTAATAAACTGGTTATCATTTAAAATTACTACACTATGGTACCCCTCTTGTATTAATTTACTATGGTCCCCTGGAGCTCCAAACACATTTGAAAGAAGAAGTTTTAACCTGGTGGGAAGAACCTTAAAGAGACCTCCAGCTTAAGGCGTTTTTTGCCTTACCATAAGGTAAGGGGCCACTGCCCACCTGAGTGTATGGTCACGAAAAAAAGGAATCCACTGGGAAGCGGTGTTTCTCCAATTAGATTGCACAGTTACAACAAAAATACGAGCACCTTGAGGAACTATATATATATATATATATATATATATATATATATATATATATATATATATATATATATATATATATATATATACTGTTGAAGTGCCCTCACTGTTCCCTCCCATCACCTGTGTGTTGGACTAATTTGCTGAATCTACTTTACTCACGTATATTAATTTATTGCACTTAGCACTTCTCAACGAGTTAAGCCTTATATACCTGTAGGGTATTTACTTTTCGTTTAGAAACAGATTTTATAATTTTATCATTTTTTCTCACATTATGTTTATTCTATCTTATGATAAGCACGTTTATTAATCTATTTTGGTCACCTGATTCACTTTTATTTTAAATTAAGTTTTATACATTGCACCAAGAGACATGTAGTTGTTATTTATTTACCCTGGTTTTATTAGCACATAGCACTTTTTTGCTTGCTGAGTCTGCTGAAGGTGACGGAGCTAAGCTCATATTTCCATTCTGGTGCATGTTTAGTCAGCTGACCATAGCTGGCTCTGCAGTGCGTTTAGTTTTCTGATAATTCTTCTGACTATATTGTTCGTATTGGTGTACCACGATTACACTGAACTTACCTTTCTGGTCAAACAAGTATTATATTTCTTGTTTGGGGTCTAGGTGAAGGCACCCCTGTAGTGCGTTTACTGGGTTCATTTCAGTGTCTGATAATTTATATAAATATAACTATATTATATGCACTTCTAGCTAGAGGGGAAGAGTTTCATATTGTGTTAAGGGATAATACCCACTCCCCCATATCTTTGAGTGAGAAATACCTCTCCCACTCATATTTGTTGAGTCAGAAATATAGGGAACTATCTCCTCCCGTGTAATACCTTAAGCCAGAACAGCGCGACACCAACCTACCCTCACGTTATAACTAAGTGGATTTGGTTTGATCCATCTCGGTGAACGCAGCAGTTCCTCAATCTATCTCATAATAGTGGCAGCGCAGGAATAACTATCCTATAAACCCATCTTCCAGCCTCCGACTTTAATCGTATGCAGAAACTTTGGGTAGGGACAGTCCTGGGTGCAGAATCAGTTGGACGAAAAGCCGGTGTCCTCCTCCCGATCCACAAAAACCTCCTGTGCACTGTCCTTTCCACACATGCAGTTGACCAAGGGTGTCTTCTCTCATCAGGGTCAAAATATGTTCTAAAGAATTAGTGTTCTCTAATATATATGCCCCCAACATTCCCACAAAGACGTTTTACTTCAAACTATCCTCCTGGCTCCTTACCACCTCCCATCTACCCCATTTAGTCGGGGGAGACTTCAATGATCTCATGTATCCAGCAGACGATAGCTCCTCTCCAAATGCCTCTCCCCGGCACTTAACACATCTGCACCCACCCTATTTGCCTCCACTATGGAATCCCTCCATCTCACTAACCTCTGGCAGCTAATGCATCCAGCAGATAGGCAATTCACTTTCTACTCCAACCCTCAAAAGATCCTTTCCAGGATCAACTACTTCTTCGGGTCTGACAACCTTATCCCTCTAGTATCGGACTCAGAAGTGGGTGACATAGCCATCTCTGACCATGCCACAATAACCCTCACTCTAGACAAACTAGATCTTCCTCCCCATCCCAATCTTTGGCGTTTTCCCTCCTTCCTCCACAATAATTCTGATTTCAGCAATTACATGGAGCGCTCATGGGCAGAATTCTCCTCTGTAAACGCTCCTCACGCAGGTGACCCGAGCCGTCTGTGGGATGCTGGCAAAGCGCACCTGAGGGGTCGGATCATCTCATACGCCACCTCCTTCAAAAGAAATGCTTTATCAAAATTTAAGTTAGGTAGCGAGCAACTTCATCACGCACAACGTACTCTCACCACCTCGACATTGTCAGCGAATAGGAACGAATGGTCAGTGGCGAAAGCTGCATTTGGCACTTGGGCAGACACCCTGGAACTCACCAAAAACCACACCTAGATGCCACCTTACACAAGCACAGTGGGCAGCACAGTGATGTAGTGGTTAGCACTCTCACCTAGCAGTAAGAATGGTCGCTGGTTCGTATCCCAACCACGACACTACCTGACTGGAGTTTGCATGTTCTCCCTGTGCCTGCGTGGGTTTCCTCCAGGTACTCTGGTTTCCTCCAACAATCCAAAGACATGCAGGTAGGTTAATTGTCTTCTGTCCAAAATTGGCCCTAGTATATGAATGGGGACCTTGAATTGTGGGCTCCTTGAGGGTAAGGACCAATGTGAGTGTGCAGTGTACAGGGACAATTGTAGACACTCAGGTTGAACTGGATGGACTGGTGTCTTTACTCAACCTTACTATGAAACTATGAAACAAGCATGGAAATAAGGCCGGTAAACTCCTTTCCAGGCTCTGCAAGGGCATGGTCCGTCCGACGCACATCACCTCCTTGCGAGATCACACAGGAACCATTCATTCAACCCCACAACACATAAACAAAATCATGCTTGACTACTACACGGCCCTCCTGACCCTCTGGACGGCAAGTCAGCCCATGCCTTCCTACAAAAAGTAATTCTCCCGTCTATTTCTCCCACCCAGTTGGAGACTCTGAATACTCTGATCACAATTGACGAAATAGAGCACACCATTTGCACTCTCCACCCTTCTAAGGCTCCCGGCCCTGGCGGCTTTACAAGCGAATTTTATAAAACGCTCCCTAACATAACGGTACCCATGCTCCACTCGGTTTATTAAGGTATCTGGGCAGGTGGCCCTTATCTCCCAATGGGCAAACAGGCAGTCATTAAACTACTTTCAAAAAAGGGCAAGGACCCTCTAGAGCCGGGCTCATACAGGCCCATTTCAACCTGGATGTTAAAATCTTGTCGAGGATAATGGCATCCAGGCTGGCGATTATCCTCCCCGACCTCATTCACCTCACCCAATCTGGCTTTGTGAAGGGACGCACAGCCACCCACAATATCCACAAGTACTTTTGGCCCTTGAACAAGCTAAACAGGATCCTAAGGGGGACTATGCCATCATCACCCTAGATGCAGAAAAAGGCTTTGACTGGCTATTGCTTGCGCTCTCCAAAATGGGGTTCTCAGGCCCTTTCTGTCACCTCATTAACTGTATACAGCGCCCTCAGTTATGCTTGTCGCAGCGTGTCTCATCTCAGGGTACTTCCGCCTTCATAAAGGGACCAGACAGGGTTGTCCTCTGTCACCCCTACTGTTCAACCTAGCAATGGAACCCCTCTCTAGGTATCTATCTCAGACAGCCCCCCTACAAGGCATCAAAATAGGCAGCTCAGAACTTTGCACCTCGTTATTCGCCGATGACGTCCTCATTTTCACAGCTAATCCCCCTGGCCATACATCTTGACCATTAAGAATACATTTGATGACTTTAGAAATTGTTCGGGCCTACACATCAATTACTCCAAAAGCGAAATTCTCCCCATTGGTACTCATTCCTTACCTTCCTGGTCTCAACACTCCCTATTCAAGGTCGCCCCATCCCACATTACTTATCTAGGGATAAAGATTGGGAAATTACCCTCCTCTATCTATCACCTCAACTACCCTCCCCTCTTTGCTAAACTTTCTCAGGAACTCTCTAACTGGATGGATCAGCCCCTCTCATTCATGGGAAGGTGCCATCTTGTCAAAATGGTTAGCTTTGCCAAACTGCTTTACCCTTTGCAAACCATACCTCTGCTTTTAAGACATAAAGATATCAAATTTCTAAACTCCAAAATCTCCCACTTCCTTTGGCATGGCAAAAGACCTTGGATAGCCTTCAAGAAACTGCACTTCCCAGGCGTGACGGGGGTATCAGTCTACCTCATATCAGATTGTATAACCTAGCATGTCTATTAAGGACCAGCCTAGACTGGATAGCCCATTCATCCCATCATTCTAACTTTGTCCTAGAATCTGAAATGGCTCACCCATACTCCTTAGTGGCCCTCCTACATTGTAGATGGAAAGATGCCCCCCCCCCCCCTATCAGCACAATCTTATGCTATGGGACACTGCCTTGGCTTGGAGAAAGGTCAGAAAAACCCTCAAACTCCCTCATTTCATCTCTCCCCATTTACCAATCCAAGGGAACCCTAGCTTCCTCCCCGGTCTCCACTGTAAAGCATTCTTGGTCTGGCAGAAACAAGGCCTATCCAACTTCTCCTCATTGTGTGGTGGGATCACTGGGAAACCAATGTCCATCTCAACTGTGTCAACTGTGTTCTCTCTGTCTCCCTCCCACGCATTCCACTACAACCAATGCATCAGCTTTCTTTCTAACTCCTGCAAGGACGAATCACGGAGATTTAAAACCAGCATCTCTGAGCTTTTGCTGCAAAGCGGTCACTACAAAATCTCAGACATCTACAAGCCACTTCTACGAGCCTCTTCCCCATTACTGTCCACCTCATCCATTGCTAACTGGGCTTCGGATTTCCCAGACCCCAATCTAACAGACAAAATTCTATCTGGTTTACAGAAGGTTCTTCATCTAATGCCCAATGAAATATGGAGAGAAACTCAACTCAAAATAGCCCACCGGGCCTACATCCCCTTTCTCTCCCCCAAATTCAGTAAGGATGGAGCCTCATGTCCTCATTGCAAGATCCCCAAACCTCCTCTCTCCCATCGTTTTTGTGTCTGCTTCTTCATATCTCAGTTTTGGGACCAAGTCATATCCTTCATCTTCAAAACCACTCTGCTGAAAATTCCCAAAGAAATCTACTACTAATCTTTGGCTATTGGGAACCCCTTCTGCTGCCCTGGTCTCTGTCCCCAGCTGCTTCAAAACCCTCCGAGACCACCAAAAACCCTTCTTCCAAGGACTGGATCCTGATATGCTTACTTATTGCAAGAAAACTCATTCTTAGACACTGGATCTCTCCTCAAGGTCCGTCTATCACCCAACTCAAAAAGGACTGCCTTAACCTCTTGTACAAAGAACGATTTCTTGCAGACTTCAAAAACCCCAGATCTAGAGCTCACTTCTTCTGTAGATGGCAATCGTTCATTTCCTCCACACTCCCTACAGCTGACCAAGAGGCTCTGGACCAGCTTTCATTCTCCTATGATGAGCCAACCTCAAAGGATCCGTGAAAGACATGGATGTTTCCCCGACCCTAAACTTCTTCGGGACTTACTATGGATGCTCGCCCTCGGGCTCTATCACATTTTGGAACTGATAGCCCGCCACCAACCCCCTCCCTCCTCCACCCTTCCTCCCCTTCCTCCGCCCATCCTGTTATGACTCCCCTCCTGTTCCCATTTTCAACAACAGGGGTTTGTAGACAGATCCCTCCAGTCTCTTCCTTCTTAATATATGTCACTCCAGCATTTTTTCTGTAGGATGTCTTTTATAGCCTAACTAGGCGTAAATTTATGTTTATACAGCGTTTTCTACCACCCCATTTGTTTAGTCTTTGTATCAAGATGTATCTCTTGTGTTTGTCCTTTTCAATCTATGGAACTCACTAATCTCTGAATATGTGAAGCATTGTTCAAAAATTGACTGACGATTATCTGTGCATTTGTCTTTGTTCCCCATAAAAACTTAAAAAAAAAGAAAAAAAAAGAAGCATTATACGTAAATGTTACAGATAGGCGCAATTGTACCTTTAATACGAAAACATTAACTACACAATTGAGCTCTGTGAATATTGTATGCAGTCAGAATAACAAAACGAATGAGATTAGTAAGGGACATCCCAACGCTCCCATTTCCTATCAAAGAGCTGAATTGTGTCATATAGGGTATGGTGGATGCACTCAGAAAGCTTAATTTTTTCCATTCTGGCTAGAACCTGAGGCCAGGATACCAAAGAGGACTGCCAGTTCAGGGCTGTCATCCAGTGGATGGCTACAAACATTGTGTGAATTAGTCTCTGACAGGGACCTGGAACATCTGGAATTGTCATAAAGAAGATGCATATCTGTACTGTCAGAGTGAGCTGGTGACCCACTATCATGGAAGCCTTCGTGGCTGTCTGTTGCCAAAGTGGCTTGAGGTGTCTGCAACTCCAAAAAATGTGAAGGAGAGAACCGGGTTCTGAGCAGCCATGAAAGCATAGGGTAGATACAGCCGGGTAGATGGTGTGAAGCTTAGTGGGTGTCATATACCATCTAGTGTGCAATTTAATAGCAGTTTCACGGGTAGACATCGACTTTGAATTGTTGAACATATTTGCCAACATTTCCTCCCACTCGAGGGGGAAGAACGTGAAATTTGTGTCTTGTTCCCATTTAGTCATTGGGTTAGTCTTATTTACTAGGAATGTTTCATTCAGGTATCTATATATGTGTGAGATAACTCCTTTCTCTCTGGATGTGTGCTGGTAGATAAGTTCAAACTGGGTATGCTGAACACTGGATGATAATGAACCTCTACTCTGGTAGAAGTGCCGTATTTGAAAATATCGGTAGTGCTCAACTGGCTCTATGTCATATTCAGTGTGGAGTTGGGCAAAAGATTTCATTTGTGTGCCATCTTTGAAGGCAGTAAAAAAGGTTAAACCTTTGGCGCTCCATGTGGCCATATTGTCTCTGTGATGGAAGGCTGGAGGAAAGTCAGGATCTCCTATAAAGTAGAGAAGAGGCGCTAGAGCAGAAGCTAATTTGAATTTAGCACGGTAGAGGGACCATAGATGCAAGGACTGGCCTGTGATAGTGTTGAGAGGAGCTATATTACACATTTTAATGGAGCTTGCCCATAGCAGTCCGGGAAGGTGATATGGTAAAACTGTGTGCATTTTAAATCGTAGCCAAGGGATATCTGACATTGGGGCGTGCCATTGGGCTATCTGGGTGAGTCTGGCGCCATAAGTGAGGGAGGCCTAGACCTCTGAGGGGCTGGGGTCTGTACAGTAAAGATTTATTAAATCTTGGGTGTTTGGCATGCCATAAAAATGGATTAATATCTTTTTGAATGGATTCAATATAGGTTTAAGAAACGTAAATGGCAAGTGTTCTAAAAAAAACAGTAACTTAGGCAAAACTGCCATTTTGATGGCCGTAATTCTACCTTAAAAGGATATGCGGTACAGGGCCCAGGTCTTTAAGAGGGTTCTAATTTGGACAACTATCGGGCTATAGTTAAGGTGAAAAAGGTCACGGAAAGTGGGAGTTAGCTGAACTCCCAGGTAGCGGAACGCTTGTGTGCACCAGGTGAAGTCAAAGTGCAGTTGTAGGGAATTGGCTAAATCATCAGGGATGTTAAAGAGGAAGTAAACCCTGATGAGTTTACTTCCTCTTTCATTCCCTGCAAAGGCAAAGCATAATTGACTACTATGCATCGCATAGTAGTCCATTATGTGTCACTTACCTGACACAGGAGCCAGCGAAGTCGCCGCTGTCCCCTGTAGTCCGCCGCCTCCATCTTCTTGGTGGGGTCTCGCAGCTCCACCGCTGTCATTCGGCGAAGCTGCGATGACGTCACTCCCGCGCATGCACATGGAAGCCGACACGCGCGGCAGCTCAGTCGTTGAGAATGCCGCGCTCAGTCGCCTGCGCGCCGCTGTCTACGGCATATGCGCCGTAGACAGCGGTGCCTGTTTTCGGGCAAATATCTCCTAAACCATATAGGTTTAGGAGATATTTCTTGGACCTACAGGTAAGCCTTAATCTAGGCTTACCTGTAGGTCAAAGTGGTTTGTAAGGGTTTACAACCACTTTAATTTGCATGGCAGTGCATTTGGACAAGTTAACCCCAACACCGGAGAACAGTTGGAATGAGGTTAGAAGGGACATTAGATTGGGCAGGGCAATTAGGGGGTTCATCAGGAACAGGAGTACATCCTCTGCATAAAGGCTAAGTTTAAATTCCTCAGGGCCTTTACAGTAGCCCCTAATATCAGCATTATTCGCGATGGCTCTGGACAAAGGCTCTATCGCCAAAGCGAATAGGAGAGGGGATAGGGGACAGCCTTGTCTTGTTCCTCTCTGAAGTGGGAAAAATTGGGAGTAATTGCCTGGCAACTTAATGCTTAATTGGGGATTATGATATAGGGCATGGAAACCTTCCACAAAAGCTCCTGTAATGCCAAATCTAGGCAAAAAGTGTTCTGAGTAAGTCCAGCTCATACTATCGAACGCCTTGCGTATGTCAAGGCTGAGTAATTATACCTGGGAAGAATTTATATTGGCGTCCTGAATAATATTCGTGACTAGCCTGATGTTATCAGTTATTTGCCTACCTGATATGAAACTGGTTTGGTTGGGGGAGATAAGAGTAGTAATTATCGAAGCCAGTCTGACTGCCAGCAACCTTCCAAATATTTTCAAGTCATTATTAATAACTGAGATGGGTCAAAAGTTTTGGGGGGTAGAGTGATCCTTATGTGGTTTTGGGATAAATTACATATTTGCCAGCAGCAGCTCTGATGGAAACTGGTTAACTTTCAAGATGAGGTTATATAGGATTACTAACCTAGGAGTGAATATAGGGGAGAATTTCCTATAGTAAGTGGTCATGTATCCATCTGGACCGGGAGCTGTAGATGCTTTAAGGGACTTAATAATGTCAGTGACTTCTGAACTGGTACATGGGGCATTCAAGAGTGGGTAGTGACAAGTCTGCAAACCAAGCTTCTGAGGCAGGGTCCGCTGCTGACTGTGGTTTGGAAAATAGTTTCTGGTAATAGTTGACAAGTATATCAAGAATGTCACTTGGGTGGGTTACCAGTGAGCCAGTTGAGTTACACAGTTTGTATACATGTGGAGGTTTAACTGCCTGGTTAAGTTTTCTGGCAAATATTGTTGAAGCAGAGTTACTATATAGCAAAAATGTTGCCTTGACCACCTCAAAGCCCTTTCCGAATCTTCTGAGAGCAATGTATCTAAAGCGCGTTTCTTAGAGTTGATTTGTTCAAGGAGGTCGGGGGTGGGGGAGTGATTGTAACGGTTATATAGACGGTCTAGCATCTTGGTGAAGGATGGTATAGCGGGATCCCACCGCTATAATTAGAGATCTCGGAGTAGGCAGCAACACCGGGGACCAACCTCCTTGGGCTGATCTGGGTACTGTCATCAGACTGCTGAGTGGCGGTTGTTGCTACCTCCTCTTCCTGATCCAATGCCAAGAGTGGCTGCGCATTGGCAATGTCTTGTGATGGATTGGAAAATGATTCCTGTGACTCAAGCGGAGGGTATATGGTGGTGGTGGTGTTGGTGGTAGTGCCTTTGGGGGTGCACACAGTAGAGAGTGAAGAAGAGGGTGCAGATCGAGAGGATGAGGAGTGTGCAGAAGAGTAAGGCTGAGTGAGCCACTCAACCAAGTCTGGTGTGTCCTTTGATGTAATCGAATGCACCGTCTGCAATTTACCACTTTGGCTCAAGCCTGTTGCTCCTGCCCTACCCCTACTACCACCCCTGCGGAAGGGCCTGCCTCTTCCTCTGCCTGTCATTTTTTAAATGTCTCTGTGGCAAAAGTCTCTAGAGAAGTGCAGTATATGTGGAAGAAGGTATATAACACCCCGCTTCAATCTGTCGTTTTGGGGGGTCACTGGTCTATCACACCAGTTATAATACTTTTTTCTAATTGCGTTTATCACTCTTTGTAGTATCGCTGCAGAACCACTCAGCAGTCACAATGCTGCACAGTGGAAATGCACTATACTATACTATATTTGAAAGTATTTTATATGTGTATTACACCCCTATATACTGCACACCAAATAGTACACCTATACCAGTCCTTAAAAGGACCTTTGTGGACCTAATAGTAGCTAGCTAGTAGCTAGTGAATTGGAGACTGTCCCTGCTCCAAACGCCAAACTGTCCCTCCCTACACTGAGAAACGACAGCTGCAGAATCAGTCAGCAGCACTGCATGCAGTGCACTATAATATGCTTTCTATATTTGAATGAAAGTATATTATACGTGTATTACAACCCTATACACAGTACACCTATACCAGTCCTTAAAAAGACCTTTGTGGACCTAGTAGCTAGTGAATTGCAGACTGTCTCTGCTCCAAACACCAAACTGTCCCTCCCTACACTGAGAAAAGACAGCTGCAGAATCGGTCAGCACTCAGCAGCACAGCAGTGCAGTATAATATACTTTCTATATTTGAAAGAAAGTATATTATAAGTGTATTACAACCCTATATACTGTACACCTATACCAGTCCTTAAAAGGACTTTTGTGGACCTAATAGTAATAGCTAGTGATTAGACTGACTGTCCCTGCTCCACACAGCGTCCTTTCCCTACACTGACAAAAGACAGAATGTAAAATGGTCGCCAGATCAGGTCTATTTATAAGGTAGGGGGTATGTCTATGTGCTGAAATGTCTCAATTGGCTGTCCTGTACCCCATGATGAATGTGTCATGGGTCAAAGTTCTTCACAATGCAAACGCATATGTCCCCCGTGAACAGCGCCAGAAGTCTGCCGGTTTGGCGAATCGCAAACAAGCAAAGTTCTCTGCGACTGTAGACTGCTTTTATAAGCAGTGGGATGGAACCCCCCCCCCCCCCCCCCCCACCATCTTCCATGGTTTTCTCGGGCTCTCCTGTCCCAACAGGGAACCCACCCTCCATTTGAATCTTTAGGCCCTTCGCTTTAAAAAAAATATATAATGTTTGGGAAGTAAGTTTCTTGCAAAAAAAATACTTTTTCAATATTTTTTCATGTAAACAAAAAGTGTCAGAAAGGGCTTTAGCTTCAAGTGGTTAGAAGAGTGGGTGATGTGTGACATAAGCTTCTAAATGTTGTGCATAAAATGCCAGGACAGTTCAACCCCCCCCCTCCCAAATGACCCCTTTTTGGAAAGTAGACAGCCCAAGCTATTTGCTGATACACATGTTGGAATATTTTATATTTTGCCACAAGTTTTGGGAACGTTTTTTTTTTTTTTTTTTTGCACAAAGTTGTCACTAAATGATATATTGTTCAAACATGGCATGGTTATATGTGGAATTAAACCCCAAAATGTCATTCTGCTGCTTCTTCTGAGTACAGGTATACCTCATGTGTGAGACTTTTTGGGAGCCTAGCCACGTACAGGACCCCAAAACCAAGCTCCACCTTTAGGCTTTCTAAGGATGTTAATTTTTGATTTCACTCCTAACTACCTTTCACAGTTTTGAAGGCCATCAAATGCCAAGATAGCACAACTCTAAGTTTTGGAAAGTAGATACCAAAAGCTATTTGATGAGAGGCATGTTTAGTCCTTGGAATATTTTATATTTTGACACGGGAAAATGAAAAAACATTTTTTTTTTTCGCACAAAGTTGTAACTAAATGATCTATTGTTCAAACATTCCAAAGACAAATGTGAAACTACACCCCAAAATGCATTCTGCTGCTTCTCCCGAGTATGAGGATACCACATGTGTGAGACTTTTTTGAGCCTAGCCGTGTACAGGACCCCGAAAACCAATCACCGCCTTCAGGCTTTCTAAGGGCGTAAAATGGTGATTTCACTTTCTCACTATCTATTACAGTTTCTGAGGCCCTAATATGTCAAGATAGCACAACCCCACCCCCTCCCCCCATTTTGGAAAGTAGACACCCCAAGGTATTTGCTAAGAGGCATGGGGAGTATTTTGCAGATCTCATGTATTTTTGAAAATTAAGAAAGAAAAGAAATGTTTTTTTTTTCTTTTTTAATTTGAAAACTTTGTGACAAAAAGCGAGATCTGCAAAATACTTAACATGCCTCTCAGCAGATAGCTTTGGGTGTCTACTTTCCAAAATGAGATCATTTGGGGAGGGGGGGGGGGTTATGCTATCTGGGCATTTCATGGCCTCCGAAACTGTGATAGGCAGTGAGGAGTGAAATAAAAAATGTACGCCCTTTGAAAGCCTAAAGGCGGTGATTGGTTTTTGGGGTCCTGGGCACGGTTAGACTGCCAAAAAGTTCCACACGTGATATCCCCATACTCAGGAGAAGAAGCAGAATATATTTTTGAGTGTAATTCTACATATAATCATGCCATGTTGAACAATACATCATTTAGTGAAAATGTGGTGTGTAAAAAAATAATAATAATTTTCCCGAAACTTGTGGCAAAATATAAAATATTGCATGAACTCAAAATGCCTCTCAGAAAAATAGCATGAAGTGTCTCCTTTCCAAAATGGGGTGATTTGGGGGGGGGGGGGGGTTTGTGCTATCTTGTCATTTCATGGCCTCCGGAACTGTGATAGGTAGTGAAGAAGTGAAATCATGAATTCACACCCTTAAGGCCCATACACATTATCAGATTTTTTGACAACAATGGTCTTCTGGATGTGTTTTATCGGACAAACCAACCTTGTGTATGTTCGCTGTGAATGCTCTCAAACTTTCCAGCAACAAATGTCTGATGGAGGATATGATCTTATGCACACAAGTCCATCGGACTAAAGTCCAAAGTACAAACATGCATGCTCAGAACCACTGCTAAAGATCATACAACAATAGCAGAAGTTGCCCAAAGGGTGGCGGTAAAGAGCTGAAAAACCACGTGATTTGGGAAATGTTGGCTGAAAAAGTTCCACCGTGTGTATGCAGAACAAGTTCACAGCCAATATCCCTTTGGGATGAAAAAGTCAGATAGAAGCCCGATCATTTGTACAAGGCTTTAGAAAGCCTGACGGCGGTGATTGGTTTTCCGGGTCTTGTACACTGGTAGGCTCCCAAAAAGTCTTACACACGTGGTATCCCCGTACACAGGAGAAGCAGCAAAATGTATTTTGGGGTGTAATTTCACATTTGCCCATGGCATGTTTGAGCAATATATCATTTAGTTACAAGTCTGTGCAAAAAAAAAATTATAATTTTCCCACAATTTGTGGCAAAATATAAAATAGTTGCCCTTATGTGAACAGGCACTAAGGGCTGATGATTATGGAAATACTATACTACTTGCTGAAAATACTATTATAAACATATCTAGTTCAGTCTGTTGGTGAGTGTACATTTCTCACACACTGCTGTGGAGAACGGTTTAAAGAAAATGAATCAATTCTTTGAAGATTGTGCTATTGCTTATGGAACTTTTCACCACTTTGGACTGTTTGATTTATGTTGATTATTACACTTTAGGCTACTTTTTTCATATTTTTTTTCATACTGGCACCACCACTTATCACTTGTTTTAAAATTTGTAGTCACTCAATTAAACATACTCACCAGGTGCATGGAGAGTTGCAGCGGCAGCAGGAAGTCCTCCCCTTGGCTATGAAATGTGAGTGGCACTGAGAAGGAGCTTCCCTCAGCTTGTTCCTTATTAATGAGCCACAGGGAGATTTGTATATAAATGGGCAAGTGAAGCTGCTGGGTTATGCATATGCAAATCATACATTGACTCATTTATATGCAAATCTCTTGGCAACATAGGAGCAGAGCCTTTGTGGGAAATAATTATGGACCATTTCTATTTACAGAATATATAGTATTATACTAAAATTATGATATTACAATTATTCTTACATTTTTATTCAGCAGGAATTGTATGTGTGACTGTATCATGTCTTAATAATTATATCATTAAATTAATTAAATTTAATTATTTTAATTAAATAATTATGTATAATTTGTGTGTTTTGTGGTTTCTCTGGTTATTTTTTATTGTAATTGTTATTTTTTTTTCCAAACCAAAGTTTATTGGGCAAGGAAGAAAAAAAGGGAAGGAGACAACTCATTTTATTTTATTATTTATGCACTTTTATTTTAGCACTTTTTTTTCATCCTTTTTTTTTTTTCAAGGTCCATGCAGATATTTATATTTTTGTCCAGCATGCACCACTGGCAATAAACTTCCTAGTGGTTTGGCAGGAAGACAGTAATATTTATAACTCAGATTATTGTATCGTCTCAAGCTATTGATGAAACAATACCTAACAGCATAGCTCCCAACTGTCCCTGATTTGAAGCAATGTCCTTCTGCCCCCCTGTCCCTCTTTCCCCCTCATTTGTTCCTCATTTTGATCTGATTTATTTGGTCTATATAGTTGTATATAAATTGCACTTTTTAGCTTTCAAAAAGTGTTTCCCAGTGTTAAACCTTTCATCCAAATTGTAAATTTCTACATTTGTAAATTTTAAAAGCCAATATAAAGGAATAATAGCGGTAAAAAAAAGCCTTTGTGGATTTAATGAACCTTTTTTTTGGGTTTAATTCTCCTTTAACCACTTCAGCCCCGGCGTATAGTCATATGACGCTCGTAGATGGGATCTCCCATCCTGGGTGGGTGTCATATGATGACCTCTGATTCCCGGCCCTCTAGGGGGCATCGTTCGGGACCTGGTGTGTGTGCCAGGCACCCACGATTGGCCGGGGGCACAGCAGGACCGTGGATCTGTGTATGTAAACACACAGATCCACATCCTGTCAGTGGAGAGGAGACAGATGGTGTGTTCCCAGTCAGAGGAACACCGGTCGGTCTCCTCCCCTTGTGAGTCCCCTCCCCCCACAGTTAGAATCACTCCCATAGGGAACATATTAACCCCTGCCAGTCACATTTACACAGTAATCAGTGCAATTTTATAGCACCGATCACTATGTAAATGTGAATGGTCCCAAAAATGTGTTAAAAGTGTCCAATGTGTCCGCCATAATGTCGGAGTCACGAAAAAAATCACAGATCGCCGCCATTACTAGTAAAAAAAAAATTACATAAATCTATCGCCTATTTTTAGATGCTATAACTTTTGGCAAACCAATCAATAATCACTAATTGCGATTTTTTTTTACCAAAAATATGTAGAAGAATACGTATTGGCCTAAACTGAGGAATTTTTTTTTTTTTTATATTGGATATTTATTATAGCAAAAAGTAAAAAATATTGTGTTTTTTTTTCAAAATTGTCGCTCTTTTTTTGTTTATAGCGCAAAAAATCAAAACCGCAGAGGTGATCAAATACCACCAATATAAAGCTCTATTTGTGGGAAAAAAAGGAAGTCAATTTTGTTTGGGTGCAACATCGCACGACCGCGCAATTGTCAGTTAAAGTGACGCAGTGCCAAATCGCAAAAAGTGCTCTGGTAAGGAAGGGGGTAAAATCCTCCGGGGCTGAAGTGGTTAAGGGGGTGCAACAGGGGGCGTGTCCTATGCCTACATAAGTTTGCTAGTAGATGTCCCTCATTCCCACCTCAAAATGTTGGGAGGTATGCCTAAAAGTAGGCAGACACAAACTGAGCTTAGGAAAAAATGCAGAAGGAATGCAGAACTATTAATTTACCTACCGTCTAGCAGCACTACCTTTAGGCTATTTACCCTGCTTAGGGAAGAGGAAACGGTGTGGTATGATAAGGGGCAGTATATGCAAAAGAGGTGTCAGAAGTATACTGATGTTAATATGTGCTGAAGAAGAGTGTGGAGGGTATGACAGAACCATTCATCTTTCCACTCTGATCTTTCCATAATTAGTAACAAAATCACAAAAAATATGGTCTTAGCCATACAGGTGAATGAAAGTGACTTGAAAAGTGGAACCTAACTGGGTTAACCTAAGTGGGTTAACTACAATAAGTCACATTCTTTAAACTCTGTTCTCAACAAAACCTTTTTTATAATTTCTACTATATGTAGCAAGGTATGAATGTAGCAAGATTCCTGGGTCCCAAGAGGTCTAATGGTGACCTCAAGGGTTAGGGAGAGCTGACAACCTCCCTTGTAAAGTGGGTTACCGGGCATGGTGGGTGTGACGCAAGAAGAAATGATGGGCGTCAATCACTTTTGGATGTGAACGAGAGATTTTTTTATCTCTTAGAAGAACTGTGGGAGAGAGGGTTAGGGCCAGGGCACCCTTGAGTAGATGCAATGATAATTGGAGCCTCCAAGACTTCTATAGGTAGGCCGCTATACAGTGGAAGGCCTCCAGCCAGATAACAGTTATGTATAGGTAGGACCGCTGTCTCCTATAACAACTAATCTTGAAACAGTCTCTAAGGGTAGTTTTACATATCTCTTGGTAACACAGAACAGTCCTTTACTTATCTCACAGTATCCCACTGTGAGTATCCACCCTTCTGGGTCCCTGGCTTGACATTGCTGATGTTTTTCCACTTCCTCGCAATCCCTCACTGGTGAGAAGACTGCTCAGGTACTTCCTTCAGCTTACGCACAGTAGTCTCTGGTAACAAGATGGATGGTCCCTTAGTGGCGATAGCTTCCCCTCTACCTCTGACCACAACTGGTTCCTCGTCCGGCTAAACCTTTACAACTCCCAACCCTACGCTGCCTCTCCTGGATAGGCCTCAGGCAGCCTAGCAACCAGGTGTCCCCGGGATAGGTCTCAGGCTTCCAGCCTAGCAACCTGGGGCGACATAACACACAACCACCCAGACAGCCATCCAGGTGGCACAGAACCCTGATCATCTAACTCCGTCCAAATAAATCGTCTCTCCCAGCAGGCCAAGAGACTAAAGAAACCCCTGCCAATTGGCTGAGATGCCCCATCAATTCATGATCTGACCTTGCTAAGCCCCTGTCATTCTAGTGTCACCAGCCACAGCATCACCTAGTGACAGAAGAGAAAAGGTGCAGCAATTCCAGAATTTAGAGAGGAATCAATTGATCTCTAATAATTAACCAGGACAATTGCCACCTGTCAACCTAAATTTGTTAGCAACCCTGCCTAAACACCAGGGTGCTACATCCCCCCGCCTAGGGAAGGACATTTCTGAGTTTGCAAAAAAAAAAAAGAACTCTCAAGCCTGAGAGTGGATGTCCTGGCAAAAACTGGGATAGGCGGAGTAACAGGAAAGAATAAACAAAATAGCACATATACAGATGGAAATTGTCCCCACTCCATTGAGGTGCCATCCCTTTCCATGACAATCCTAGGGAAAAAATAAAACGTAGTAGCGCCTATTAAACATTCTACATAACGTGAACCATGACTCACTTAGGTTGGCACTCTCACGTCACCTGGTGGTCAATATATCCAGCAAGCAGTCCTTATGTGTTTGTATAGTCATTTTGTTTTCATTTAGTCCATTATCAAGTTTAATGTGAGAACTTGCCCTTTTTGCCACAGCTTAATCTACCTATTTAGCTAAACACTCCAGTGTCTTTGGAACCCCAAAGTCCATCATTGGGTCACTCCCTGCAACTGCCGGTAGAACACAGCCCGGCAGCACAGCTAAACAGGAATGTCCCCATCCATAATGATTTTTGTAACTTCAGTAGTATTTACCAGTAATACTTGGGATCTGGCAGCTGTACAGGTTTCCCATTTGTATCAGTAGTAGTGATGTAGTGCTGAAGTTCCTTCTTATTAGGCCTGCGAATGATCACACAGTCTGGAGTAAGATGCCACCATAGTCCCAAGTTTGCAAAACAGAAGAGTACCTTTTGGCATACCTTAGAGTTATATTTTTAATATCAAAGTTCAAAGGGATCTTAACCACTTCAGCCCCAGAAGGATTTACCCCCTTCCTGACCAGAGCACTTTTTACAATTTGGCACTGCATCACTTTAACTGCTAATTGCGCGGTCATGCAATGCTATACCCAAACTAAATTTGCATACTTTTTTTCCCACAAATAGAGATTTATTTTTATGGTATTTGATCACCTCTGCAGTTTTTATTTTTTGCGCTATAAATGGAAAAAGACCAAAAATTTTGAAAATAAATGATATTTTCTACTTTTTGTTATAAAAAATCCAATAAACTCAATTTTGGTCATACATTTAGGCCAAAATTTATTCGGCCACATATCTTTGGTAAATAAAATGTCAATAAGTGCATATTTACTGGTTTGTACAAAAGTTATAGCGTCTACAAACGAGGATAAATTTTCTGGAATTTACACAGCTTTTAGTTTATGACTGCCTATCTCATTTTTTGAGGCTCTAAAATGGCAGGGCAGTACAAACACACCACACACACACACACACCCCCCCCCCCCCATTACCCCATTTTGGAAAGTAGACACCCCAAGGAAATTGTTGAGAGGCATTTTGAACCCATTGAATATTTAATTTTTTTGTGCCAAGTGATTGAATAATGACTAAAAAAAAAACATTTACAAAAAGTTGTCACTAAATGATATATTGCTCACACATGCCATGGTTATATGTGGAATTGCACCCCAAAATACATTTAGCTGCTTCTCCTGAGTATGAGGATACCACATGTGTGGGTCTTTTTGGGAGCCTAGCCACGTACAGGGCCCCGAAACCAAGCACCACCTTCAGGATTTCTAAGGGCGTAAATTTTTGTTTTCACTCCTCACTACCTATCACAGTTTTAAAGGCCATAAAATGCCAAGATGGCACACACACATACACACACACCCCCCCCCCCCAAATTACCCCATTTTGGAAAGTAGACACTCCAAGCTAGTTGCTGAGAGGCATGTTGAGTCCATGGAATATTTTATATTTTGCCACAAGTTGCGGGAAAATGACAAACTTTTATGTAATTCATTATTTTTGCACAAAGTTGTCACTAAATGATATATTGCTCAAACATGCCATGTGCATATGTGGAATTGCACCCCAAAATACATTCTGCTGCTTCTCCTGAGTACGGAGATACCACATATGTGGGACTTTTTGGGAGTCTAGCTGCGTACGGGGCCCCGAAATCCAAGCACTTCCTTCAGGATCTCTAAGGGCGTAAATGTTTGATTTCACTCCTCACTACCTATCACAGTTTTGTAGGCCATAAAATGCTAAGATGGCACAAAACTCGACCCCATTTTGGAAAGTAGATACCCCAAGCTATTTGTTGAGAGGCATGTTGAGTCCATGGAATATTTTATATTTTGCCATAAGTTGCGGGAAAATTACAAACTTTTTTTTTTTTTAAAGTTGTCACTAAAGGTTATATTGCTCACACATGCCATGGGCATATGTGGAATTACACCCCAAGATACATTCTGTTGCTTCTCCTGAGTATGGGGCCCCGAAAACCCAAGCACTGCCTTCAGGAAGGTGTACATTTTTTCACTCCTCACTACCTATCACAGTTGCCTCTAAGCAAATAGCTTGGGGTGTCTACTTTCCGTTTGAACTGTCCTGGCATTTTATGCACAACATTTAGAAGCTTATGTCACACATCACTCACTCTTCTAGCCACTTGAAGACAAAGCCCTTTCTGACACTTTTTTCTTACATGAAAAAATATTTTTTTTTTTGCAAGAAAATTACTTTGAACCGCCGAAGATTATATATATTTTTTTTCAAACACATTTTTGGGGAAAAAACACACTTTTTTACATTTTAATGCACTAAAACACTACTTTGCCCAAATGTTTGATGAAATAAAAAAGTTGATCTTAGGCCTTGAACCACTTGTACGTGCTGACCTTCCGGTGGGTGGGGGGTCCGATCGGACCCCCTCCCGCTGGATGCGGTGGTCCATTTCGCTGCAGGAGAGATCCGGGATGAGGGGATGGCCGTTGGTTTCTGGCCATCCCCTCTCGATCACTCCTGGCGAATGAGAAGCTTCCCCCGCTGTGTATAGTAAACACAGGCAGGGAGGAAGTGATGTCATTCTCCTCGCGCGGTCTTTTTGACCGGACTATGAGGAGAAGACAGAAATGGTTTTAACCCCCTGATTGCCCCTAGTTAACCCTTTCACCCCCTTTTGCCAGTGTCACTAAGCAATCGTTTTTCTGATCGCTGCATTAGTGTCACTGGTGCTGCTAATTAGCTAGTTATTTTTTTAGGTTCACCGCCAGGTTTTTATAGCGCTAGGTACCCCGATATACTACCCAATAACGGTTTTAACCCCCTGATTGCCCCTAGTTAACCCTTTCACCCCCTTTTGCCAGTGTCACTAAGCAATCATTTTTCTGATCGCTGTATTAGTGTCACTAGTGCCGCTAAGTAGCTAGTTATTTTTTTAGGTTCACCGCCAGGTTTTTATAGCGCTAGGTACCCCGATATACTACCCAATAATGGTTTTAACCCCCTGATTGCCCCTAGTTAATCCTTTCACCCCCTTTTGCCAGTGTCACTAAGCGATCGTTTTTCTGATCGCTGCATTAGTGTCACTGGTGCTGCTAAGTAGCTAGTTATTTTTTTAGGTTCACTGCCAGGTTTTTATAGCGCTAGGTACCCCAATATACTACCCAATAACGGTTTTAGCCCCCTGATTGCCCCTAGTTAACCCTTTCACCCCCTTTTGCCAGTGTCACTAAGGGATAATTTTTCTGATCGCTGCATTAGTGTCACTAGTGCCGCTAGGTAGCTAGTTATTTTTTTAGGTTCACCGCCAGGTTTTTATAGCGAAAGGTACCCCTATATACTACCCAATAATGGTTTTAACTCCCTGATTGCCCCCAGTTAACCCTTTCACCAGCGATCACCGTATAAGTGCCACTGGTGATGCTGGTTAGCCAGTTAGTTATTTAGGTTCCCCGTCAGGTTTTTATATAGCGCCAGGGACCCCCATATACTACCTAAAAAAGATTTTAACCCCCTGATTGCCCCTAGTTAACCCTTTCACCAGTGATCACCGTATAAGTGTTACGGGTGACTCTGGTTAGTTAGTTTGCTTTTTATAGCATCAGGGCACCCACCATTTATTACCCAATAAAGGTTTAACCCCCTGATCACCCAGCGGGTGATATCAATTAGGTTTTAGGGTCAGGGTCTGCATCGCCCCAGGCAGCGCTAGGTTAGTGCCAGTACCGCTAACACCTACGCGCAAAGCATACACCTCCCGTAGTGGTATAGAATCTGAACAGAACAATATCTGATCTGATCAGATCTATACTAGCGTCTCAAGCAGTTTAGGGTTCCAAAAAAACGCATTGTTAGCGGGATCAGCCCAGATACCTGCTGGCACCTGCGTTTTGCCCCTCCGCCCAGCCCACCCAAGTGCAGTATCGATCGATCACTGTCACTTACAAAACACTAAACACATAACTGCAGCGTTCGCAAAGTCGGGCCTGATCCCTGCGATCACTAACAGTTTTTTTTGGTAGCGTTTTATATTTAAATCCAGAAGGCAGTGCTTGGTTTTCGGGGTCCCGTACGTGGCTAGGCTCCCAAAAAGTCCCCCACATGTGGTATCCCCATACTCGGGAGAAGCAGCAAAATTTATTTTGTGCAAAAAAAAAAATTGTAATATTCCTGCAACTTGTGGCAAAACATAAAATATTTAATGGACTCAACATGCCTCTCAGTAAATAGCTTGGAGTGTCTACTTTCCAAAATGGGGTCATTTGGGGGGGGAGGGGGGTTGTGCTATTTTGGCATTTTATGGCCTTCGAAACTGAGATAGGTAGTGAGGAGTGAAATCAAAAATTTGTACCCTTAGAAATCCTGAAGGCAGTGATTGGTTTTCGGGGTGTCGTACGCGGCTAGACTCCCAAAAAGTCCCACATATGTGGTATCCTCGTACTCAGGAGAAGCAGCAGAATATATTTTGGGGTGCAATTCCACATATAACTATGGAATGTGTGAGCAATATATCATAAAGTGATAACTTTTTGCAAACTTTTTTTTTTGTGTCTTTATTCAATCACTTGGGACAAAAAAAAATATTCAATGGGCTCAACATGCCTCTCAGCAATTTCCTTGGGGTGTCTACTTTCCAAAATGGGGTCATTTGGGGGGTTTTGTGTTATTTTGGCATTTTATGGCCTTCGAAACTGTAATAGGTAGTGAGGAGTGAAATCCAAAATTTGCACCCTAATGCCGCGTACACACGATCAAACAATCGGGTGGAAAAGTCCGGCAAACTGAAGTCCGCCTGACAATCCCCCCGTGTGTAGCCTCCGGCATACTTTTTTGACCCGAAAGTACGGCGGACTTAGAAAGTAGTTTTGCACTCCAATCTTCCCGCCGGACTCGTATTTCGGCGGACAATCTGGCCATGTGTTTGCCAGTCCACCGTACTTTTGAAATGAACGGACTTTTCCCGCCCGGAGAAAAGTCCGCTCATTCGAGCGGGTCTCCAGGTAGGCGGGCCCGCGAAGGAGACGTTGCTGGCCCCGTCACCTGGTATGGACTTAAAGGGGAACCCCAACGTCAAAAAAAAAACGGCGTGGGGGTCCCCCCAGGTCCACAACAGACCCTTGTCCGAGCACGCTACCCGGCCGGCCAGGAAAAGTCCACAACAGACCCTTGTCCTGAGCCGTACCAGGCCGCGTGCCCTCAACATGGGGGTGCCTTGGGGAAGGGGGGGCCGTGCAGCCCCCCCACCCCAAAGCACCTTGTCCCCATGTTGATGAGGACAAGGGCCTCTTCCCGACAACCCTGGCCGTTGGTTGTCGGGGTCTGCAGGGGGGGGCTCATCGGAATCCGGGAGCCGGATACCGGCCCCCCACCCTATGTGAATGAGTATGGGGTACATTCACCTGTAAAATAAAGTAAAATAAAGTAACTGTAACGGTTCTAACGGTTCTAACCGTTGCAACGGTTCCAGTGGTTTGGGTCTCTCAAAATGCGATGGTATCTTGGGAGACCCTGTGAAAAAGTGTGGCTAGCCTGTGCAATGCTGTATCCTACGCTAATACTCAACTAGTGTATGGTAGCATTCAAAGCATTCACCAATGCAAAGATCAGGATTGTCAGGACAGGAGGGACAAAAATAACGTGTGTCATGCCTATATCTGCGCTTGTTGCAGTCACGACATCTTCTTTGGGGGGCTGGTTGGGTAGGGGTACTCGGGAGGACATAAGGAAAATACCTCTCATGCAGCCGGCTTACTGCATTTGGTTGGGGAAGGTGAGGTGGAGCACCGACTGGAAACAGAAGGGCTCTGACGTTCTCTTCCTGGAATTTAAAGTGGTTGTAAACCCTCCTATAGAACTTTTCTACATTCAAAGCATACTGTAATAACTTACATGTAGCTTGGTTTTATTTTCCCCACAGCTGCACCGTTCCTGAGAAATCGACCTCTGTCCCTTGCAGTGACCTCTTTGACACATGCGCCGATTCACACTTAGAGGCTATCGAGCCCTTCACAAATGTCAAGGAACGCAGATGGGCCTCCAAGGGATAACGAAGTGTTGGGCCCTGGAGCAGCCATGGAGATAGAAGGAGCAGCTTCTTCTTCTAAAGACCTCCTACTCTCAAGCTCTCTCGTCTCCTCCTCCCATGCTTGTCTCCAGGATTTCTCCAGAGCCTCTCCAATCCTCTGGAACTTGCTACCTCCACTGGTCCGACTATCCCCTACTCTTGCTACCTTCAGGCGATCCCTGAAAACTCATCTTTTCAGGGAAGCCTATCACGTCTCAAACTAATCTCCTACCGCTTCCATCAGCTCATTCTCGACACTTATAACATTTTGTACCACCTGCCCCACCCTATTAGATTGTAAGCTCTTCTGAGCAGGGCCCTCTTAATCCTCTTGTATTTTATTGTATTGTAACTGTATTGTCTCCTTTTTATATTGTAAAGCGCTGTGTAAATTGCTGGCACTATATAAATCCTTAATAATAATAATAATAAGCTTCACACACAAGCCAGGTGATAGCAGGGAGACTCTCGATGCGGTCCCCAGCTGGGATGGTGACACTCTTCTGCCAATCTGCCTGTATTGTCCACGGAGATTGGGCTGGTGAGACTACCTCAAGCAGGCACAGACAATCCAAGTCTGCAGAAGTGTAAACTTTGGGTTTGGGATTATTGTGCAGCATTAACATATACTTGGAAACAAGTTTTTTTTTTTTTTAGCAGATTGCCTTATATTTTTTATGTATGTCCCTCTGTTTTTCACTATTCACTATTTTATCTCTTTAAACAAGTTACCCAATCCCTATTTATGAGTAATGAGTAATGCTAAAGCACTCATAACACATGATGGTTTTCACAGAATTACATTTCTCCACGCTTATCTCTTTGAACCTTGGCCAACAACATATATTTTGTTTCATCTCATAACCCATCTTGTTCCCTCATCACAGCCAAGCGTTTCTCATGTTGTGTGTGTTTTATTTTTTATTTTTTTGTTTTTTTTTTAATGCCATACTTGCTCTTATATCGTTCTTTAAAATAATGGCTATTATGGCACCACCATGCCATTCATGGAGAGCACTTGGTAAGGTTTATTGGTGCACCTTTAGTTTCAACTGCAGAGCTCCTATACCTCCTTCAAAGTGACTGCTAACCTCTCTGCAACGTCTGTCAAATTTTTCTTAGAGTTTTGGGGATAATTTTTTTGTGAGCAAAGTAATTGGGCAAGAGTAGTTTTATGTAACCTCCCTATTTTGAATATGTACATGTTAATTTTGTAGTTAATAAACATAAGTTAAACATAAGGAGCTTCAGTAGTGGACAATATTGTTCTTCCAATGAGCTGATGACATTTTTAGCCAGATCATGGTCTGTACTTAGGCACATTAAGGTACTGTATGTTTACATAGTTAAATACACTAAAAGAAAATTTGGCTTCAGTTGGAGGCATTACATAACAACTTCCACAGAAAATGTGTGTATGACTTAGGGTGTAAGACTAAATAAACGTTTTTTTTTTTTTTTGTTCTGCAAAATATTGTTGTTTCCTGCTGCTATCAGGTTGCTTTTTATTTTCATTCACTAGCGTGACCCATTAAATACTCATAAGGAAATGGTAGCACCAGGAACCAACTGGCTGGAGTCAGATTATAGGTGCCTTACATTATATATATTATTGAGACACAACTACGCAGAGATATTTTATCAGCTTTAAATTCTGAAGTGGTGTGTCATGTAGCTACCTGGTTTCCTCTTCCTGGTGTTCCCACCTGTAGTGCCTATGGGTCAGTAGACCTACTTAAAACGGTACTCATGAGCTGTCTTTTAGCTTACTGCAATATATATATATTTTTTTAAGTATGGCCCTGAACTTTTCATCACTCACTGACCACAATTCCCACTGATGAAAAGCAATGCCACACCACAAGGGTACTATTATAATGCTTAATGGTAGGTATTGTGAAGACAGAATAACATTTTATTCCACACTTATCAGTTTGAACCTTGGCCAATTGTCATGCTTACCTGTGTTTTATTTCAGCATTGTCTCTTTCCCTTTTTGTGAGATTGCCAGTATACAGCAAAACAAAAACAACGTAAGTCCCACAGCCAATCCACAGCCACAAGCCGTCTTAAAACGGTCTTGGCACACTTGAACACACTAGCTGCTCTTCATGTCTACTGTTATCCTTAGCATTTCTGCATCATAGCATCCTCTGTGGTCTCATTGCACCTCTGTAACTCTGCTAGTTGACAGGTACTGGCCTGCAGATATCAGCCAACCTGTGTGATTGTGTTGTGTCATCTCTTCGGCTGGCATGAACTCCCTGGGGACTAATTTGTATCCTATTATGGGCTCCAATCAGTTATCTTGGAGAGGCCGGTGTTTTCTATTGCATATCAAAACCACACAATCATTGACACAGAAGTGCCAAAAAAACACTTTTGGCATCATACCAGTTAACCTGCAGTGTGTGAGTAGATGAGGCAAAGAATATTATCTTGCTTTTGAAAATAGTGCTGATGGGCATTGCCTGAAAACGTGTTCAACCCACAACTTGTGCAGTGCTGTTTCTGTAAACTATCTTATATCTGTGATCATTTCATTTCTACAGTATAAAGTATCAGTTAGGCGTTAACATGTGTTGAAATAGTTTAAGCAACATGCCCACACGTTTGTCTCCAGTATTCAAGGTTCCTAGCATCATCTGTGTTCCCTGTGCACATCTGTTACTCCTTGACTAACATGTGACTGTTGCACCCTATGGTCCTGTGTGCCCCGCACTCCAGTGCCAAAAGAGAATCTCCTGTGTTCCCAGCATTCCTGTGCTACCAGAAACTCTTTTAGGTTTGTGTGAAGCCCAGGAAAAAATTGTTCTCATAGAATCTACTATGTTTCCGTGATCCAGTACTCCAGTAGACTTAGAGACGCTCCTGCAACCTGGTAATCCCAGTACCCTAGAGACACCCCTTTGTTTCTGTGACAATGGCACCCCTGAGCTTCTAGAGACTCTCACCCTTGCTCTAAACTGCCTGCTCAGGTGAGGCAGAGAGTTGCAATTCAGACATGTCTTGCAGCAAAGCCCAACAGCTCTTGCAGGGTGCTCTGCTGAAAACAAGGCGACTCTCTAGAACCTTAGGGCTTTCACCTCTGATGAACGTGCAAGCATTTAGCGTCGTATTCTTCCTAAATGCTTGCATTTTCTTCTCCCTTTATCTGGTGTCACTAGGTGTCATGTCAGCCTCTGTAGTCACTCCCTATCTCCACATTCTCCTGTCACTCCATGACCCAAGCTTCCAGTATCTCCTTGGTAACTCTCTGTGAACTGATACCTCTTAGCCCCTGTACACACGGTCGGACATTCTGCCAACCAAATCCGTCGGATTTTGTCCGACGGATTGTGTCCGAAACTGTTGCATACACACGGTCGGACCAAGTTGTTTGATTTTGCGGTTGCCAAGAACGCGGTGACGTAAGCCGTGTATGGCGGGACTAGAAAAGGGAAGTTCAGTACCACCTCCAGCACCCTTTGGGCTCCTTCTGCTGATCTCGTGTCTATTGTGTGTTAGTAGAAGTTTGGTGAGAGACAATTCGCGCTTTTCAGATTTGTGATTCAGATCGCTACCGCTCTTCGGTTTGTGCTTGTCTTTGCGTATCTGATAATCAGTGTGTGCAGTCAGTAAGTATTTGTTGATCATTGTGGACTATATCTTGGTATAGTATGCTTTGAAAGGCATTTTTTATTGTCTGCTTGCTTCTGCTATTCGTCGTTCTTTCAGGCCTTGCTGTTTATCGGTGCTTTCTGGTGTCCGTTCTGACAAGCCGACCGTTTTCAAACCATGTTTCGTCTACGTACTCGTCGTAGAGTATATGCTGTGCGGGGGCTTCATGTTGGGGTTGTTACTTTGACACAAGCCCGGTCCATGAACAGGGAGGGGAGGCGTTTGTGGACCAAGAATTGGTTGCGCCAGCGTGACCAGTTCTCGCACATGCCTTTGCCTGATGATTTCAGGAATTATCTCCGGATGACGGATCCCATTTTTCACCGTCTGCTGGCTTTGCTGACCCCTTATATCAGCAGGCAGGATACCTGCATGCGGCAAGCCATCACTCCTGAGCAGAGGCTCATCGTCACGTTGCGCTACTTGGCGACTGGGAGAAGCCTTCAGGACCTCAAGTTCTCTACAGGCATTTCCCCCCAGGCTCTGGGGATCATTATTCCAGAGACCTGTTCTGCCATCATTCAGCTCCTGCAGAAGGACTATATGAAGGTAAGTTTTATCCTTTAACATCACATTGTATGTATTTCATGATTGCTAATGTCTTGCATTTCTTTCCTCATTCCCTAATTACCATCATTGCAATATGCTCTAATTCATATGCTCTGCCCCTTTGTCCTCATGCAGATTTGCCTCACTAACTTCCCCACCATGCTCTTCTTGGCCCATAAAACTATAGTCTAGTCACTTACCAATGTCTTTTAACAGCTCCATAGTATTGCTTTCGCCTAAACACCCCCTAAAATGTCTACAAATGTTATGTGTGTGCTTCAATTCATGCAGAGTGACATTTTTTTTTTTTGGTTGTGCCAAACTCATTAGGAACCCCCCTCCCCCCAACTGCTAGCTCAGCTGATAGCAATCCTCGAACTGCTGACTTTACCAAACCCAATGCCTACCTTTTTGATGCTCACATATATGGATGAATTCACCTAAGCATGTAGTGCAAGGGCCTGCCTCAATACTTTCAAATGCTATTTTTTTTTAACCTATTAACCGGCTCCCGACCAGCACACGCCGATGTACGTCGACAGAATGGCACGGGCAGGCATATTGGCATATTGGGGTACATCCAATCTTCAATGCCGCCCTGCCATCGGGAGCGCGCCGCCGGCAGCGCGGCTCCCGCGCTGGTCGGGACCCCCGTGAGTCCGGTCGCGGGACCCGCGGACTCGATCGCCGCGGGCATACCCGCGATCGTCTCACGGGACGACTGAATGGAGGAAATGCCGTGTAAACAGCATTTCTCCATTCTGCCTAGCAACTAGTGACGCTGATCTCTGCTCCATGTGATTGGAGCAGAGATCAGTGTTCACTAAATGAAAGCCAAACCCCCCCACAGTTAGTAACACACCCCTAGGAACACTTAACCCCTACACTGCCACCCACTGGTTAACCCCTTCACTGCCAGTGTCATTTACACAGGAATCACTGCATTTATATAGCAGTGATTACTGTATAAATGACAATGGTCCCAAAAATGTGTCAAAAATGTCCGATGGGTCCCCCACAATGTCGCAGTCACAATAAAAATCGCTGATCCCCACCATTACTAGTAAAAAAAAATATATAAAAAATTATTAATAAAAATGCTATAAAACTATCCCTATTTTGTAAATGCTATAACTTTTGCGCAAACCAATCAATAATCGCTTATTGCGATTTTTTTTTACCAAAAATATGTAGAAGAATATGTATCGGCCTAAACTGAGGGAAAAATATTTTTTTTTATATATTTTTGGGGGATATTTATTATAACAAAAAGTAAAAAATGATGCGTTTTTTTCAAAATTGTCGCTCTATTTTTGTTTATAGCTCAAAAAATAAAAACCGCAGGGGTGATCAAATACCACCAAAAGAAATCTCTATTTATGGGAAAAAAAGGACGTCAATTTTGTTTGGGAGCCACGTCGCAACGACCGTGCAATTGTCAGTTAAACCGACGCAGTGCCGAATCGCAAAAAGTGGTCTGGTCTTTGACCAGCAAAATGGTCCGGTATGTAAGTGGTTAATTATCTGGATATGTAATAGCAGCATGTTGCAAAGTGCTTCCATTTTGGTTTCTTTTTGTTATTATGACACTTCTTACCTGTCCGGTGGGCTGCCAATAGTGTAACTAAGGAGGGGCTTCCCAAAGTAGCACACATTATTTAGCCATTCATCTCTCAATCAAGTGTAGAGGGTTACCTGTCCTAAACACCCCCCCCTCAATTTTTAGCAAGGGCCCATCAGATGGGGGATATGGGGGGTGATGACTCTCATAAGGGGACATTAGACTTTAGGCTTTAAATACTCAGTTCCCAAAATGTTATACTAATTTTGACCAAAAATGTTGGTGTCTAATCTGCTTGTAATGTTGATTTGTCAAATTAATAATTTTTGTTCTTGTTTCACTCCACAGTGTCCTTCAACGCCACAGGAATGGCAGACTGTGGCCTCCCACTTTGCCAGTCTTTGGGACTTTCCCAATTGTGGAGGAGCAATAGATGGGAAGCACGCCCGCATCGTCCCACCACCCAACTCGAGGTCGTACTATTATAACTACAAGGGGTTTCATAGTATCATGATGTTGGCGGTGGTGTCTGCGACATATGAGTTTTTGTATGTGGACGTGGGGCAAAATGGACGGATGTCAGATGGTGGAGTCTTCGCACGGACGGAGTTCTACTGGCATCTCCAGAGTGGCAGTCTGGGCTTGCCACCCCCAGAGGAGAATCAGGAAGGACTCCCGTTTGTCTTTGCAGCGGATGAGGCGTTTGCCCTGGCGAACCATCTGATGCAGCCTTTCCCCATGAGGACCCTCACCCCAGACCAGAGTATTTTTCATTTCCGCCTGTCCAGAGCCCGAAGAGTGGTTGAGAACACTTTTGGTATATTGGCCAGCTGGTTACGCCGTTTTCTTACGCCTATTCACATGGCAGAATACAAACTGAATCACATAGTGCTGGCGTGCTGTGTTCTGCACAATTATTTGAAAAAAGTTTCTGTGAACTATGCGGTCTCAGTTGGCCAACAAGAAGCAGACTTGATGGAAAATGCAGATAACCTCACGGGCCTTGAACATGCTCATCCTGGCTTGCCCCCCCCCAAAGCGCCCGTGAGGTTAGAACACAATACATGGACTAATTTGTGGGTAGGGGGGCCATTGATATGCCAGACAATGTCTGAGCAGCATTTTATTAATAAATTTTGATCTGAAACTCCTTCATTTACTGCTTGGCTTGGTTTTAGGTGTCTCCTAGGTATAATTAGGTTTTTTCAAGTTGGGCCTTTTTCACCAACAGTGCAAACCCAAGTTCAGAGCGAGATGAGGAGACAGTCTCTTCTTCAGATAATGTTATTATGTTGTGGGTCTGCTACACACACACCTTTTTGTAACTAATGTATGTAGTGCATTACTGACCAAAATCGTGCTCATTTTCAGCACCATGGCAGGAAAATGGCATGATTGTCAAAATTTACACCTCACTGTGGGTGTTTTTTACTTTCAAAAGATTTTATTGTAATATATCACAGTAACAAATATATGACATCAACAATTGTACATAAGTTGTAGGGAGATGATGAATAGATAAGCAAGTAGTGCCCAGATACATTGAACAACATGAGTTACTAGCATAACGGAATATGGGCCTGGTGCCCATCTGCTGTATACTACGCATTCCGCATAGTTAGGTCCGGTAGATCCGGGGGCATCCCGTCCCCCCCTGACACCCCAATGGGCTGTGTCCAGTGGGGACGCCATGCCGAAGAACAGTGACAAGGTAAGATAGAGTGTGAGTGGAACTTAGTCCCATAATGAGAAAAAAAGGAAAAAAAAACAAGTAGAAAAAAAAAAAAAAAAAAGAGATAACTGAGTCAAGTAGTCAGAGCTTCAGGAGAATCACAGCTAACTTACATATGACATATAAGAAATAGTACATTAAACCAGTGACTTTCACTGCCGGCTCCATCTGGTCTGGGGGTGATGCACCACGAGGTTACGCAAGCTTAACACAGCTTGGGTGTGTTAACCAGGAGGACCACTGTTTGTTGAATCTAGATTCTGTCATGTTTATTCTGGAGAAAAGAAATTCCATGCGGCAATGAACATTAAGTGTATTTATAAGCTCAGTAAGTGTTGGAGAGAGGGGATTTTTCCACGCACGAGCTATGAGCAGGCGTGCTGAGATTAGTATGTGGTGTACTACAGGTAGACTAGTGGGGGGCCAATATTGGGAATCCAGACCAAAAAGAGCCATTCGTGAAGTCAGCTGTTGGGGAGAGTTGGTCAAAGTCTGGACCAGAGAGGAGACTTGAAGCCAAAAGGACACGATAACCGGGCAGCTCCACCAGATGTGGAACATGTCTCCGGTGGAATTGCAATTCCTCCAACATTTTGGAGAGTGGGAGGGGAAGATGGTCGCCAACTTTTGCGGTGTATAATACCACTTATGAAACAGTTTCATGACCGTTTCCCAATGCGTTACATTTTTGGAGATGACTAGTAGGGTGCGTAGTACGCAATGCCAATCTTCCAGAGGGAAAGAGCAATGCAACTGGGATTCCCAATAGATCATGTTCGAAGGTTTCGAGGACGTGGTAGGTCTGGAGAGAAGCTTGTAAATGAAGGATATGCCTTGTAAAAATGGAGAAGTTCCTTGGAGGTGGGTTCTGGAGATGTCAAGCTTTGAGAGATGATGTGTCTGAGCCTGAGGTAAATGTAAAAGTCCTTATGCGAGAGACTAAATTCCGATGTCAGTTGTTGAAAACTTTTTAGATCTACACCAAGAAACAGGGCTCCAATTGTTTTGATTCCGGCTTCATGCCAGTGCTTGATCGAGAGATCTGGAGAGAGAAGTTGTAGCGCTAGTAAGGGGAGATTTTTCAATGCGTCTCTATGAATGCCTCGGTGATCTTGGCGTATTGCAGTCCATTGAGCTAGACAGGCACGTACTGTGGGAAGGATGGATCGTGTGATAGGGAGAGACAGCCAGATCGCAGCTAGGGTTAGTTGTGGGTCAGCTGAGAGAGTTGCTGCTTCAATTTGGTGCCACCTTGTGTTTGGGTCTTGCGACCACAGTTGCTTCCCTTGGTCTAGAATGGCAGCCTTGTAGTACTTTTTAACGTCTGGTGATCCCATCCCTCCTAAGGCAGAGGGAGTGCATAGGACAGAGGATTTCAAGCGGGGTTTACGTCCTGCCCATATGAATGAGTCTAAGGTACGCTGTAATTTATAGACATGTGCAGAGTAAAATATTTCGTTTCGGAATTTCGTTTTCGTCCGAAAACTTAATTTATTTAGTTACTCCCGAAATTCGTTTTTATTTATTTCGTTTTTCGTTCAAAAATTGCATTCGTCCGAAAATCCACATGAATTACGGTCGAATCTGTCTTGGAAGGCTTATGGTGTCTGTCGAATGTATAAAGAAGATTCGACGGAGCTAACTATATAGCATACTTTAGAACCCTATTAAAGTCTATGGGACTCCAACGTTCAAAATCTAAAGTGCTAATTTTAAAGGCTAATTTGCAAGTTACTGTCCTAAAAAGTGTTTGGGGACCCGGGTCCTGCCCTAGGGGACATGTATCAATGCAAAAAAAAGTTTTAAAAACTGCCATTTTTTCGGGAGCAGTGATTTTAATAATGATTAAAGTGAAACAATAAAAGTGTAATATTCCTTTAAATTTCGTAGGGGGGGGGGGTTGTCTATAGTGTGCCTGTGAAGGGGCGCATGTTTCCCGTGCTTAGAACTGTCCCAGCACAAAGTGTCATTTATGCAGGAAAAAAAGTCCTTTAAAATCACTCGCAGCTATTATGAATTGTCGGCTCCGTAATACAGAGAACACTCATTGAAAGTCATTGATAAAAAAATAAAAAAATAAATAAATAAAAAAAGCGTGGGGGTCCCCCAAATTCAATTACCAGGCCCTTCAGGTCTGGTATGGATATTAAGGGGAACCCCGCGTCAAATTAAAAAAAAAATTGACGTGGGGTTCCCCCTAAAAATCCATACCAGACCCTTTATCCGAGCACGCAACCTGGCAGGCCGCAGGAAAAGAGGGGGGGGCGAGAGAGCGCCCCCTCCCTCCTGAACCGTACCAGGCCACATGCCCTCAACATTGGGAGGATGCTTTGGGGGTCCGTGACCCCTCAAAGCACCTTGTCCCCATGTTGATGAGGACAAGGGCCTCATCCCCACAACCCTGGCCGGTGGTTGTGGAGGTCTGCGGGCGGGGGGCTTATCAGAATCTGGAAGCCCCCTTTAACAAGGGGACCCCCAGATCCCGCCCCCCCCTGTTTGAAATGGTAAGGGGGTACAAAAGTACCCCTACCATTTCACAAAGAAAGTGTAAAAAATGGTTAAATAAAACAAACACACTTTTGAAAAATTCCTTTATTAAAAATAAAAAAATAAAAAAAAGATTCCAGCGGCGGTAATCCACTCTTGCTATCCAGCGACGGACGGTCATCTCTCCAGCGATGTCTCATCTCATCCAGCGCAGCGAATACATCCTTCTTCTGTCTCCTCCACGGAGACACTGCAGGCATTCCGGCGGCTGACGTTTCTTATATACGGAGGGCGGGGCCACCCGTCACCTGACCCCGCCCCCTCTGACGCAAGGGGAAACCCGGGGTTCCCTGTGACGTAGGGGTGACCCGCACCCCTCTGATGTAACACAGGCAGGTTTCCGTTACATCAGAGGGGGGCGGGGTCACCCATACGTCACGGGGAACCCCGGGTTTCCCCTTGCGTCAGAGGGGGGCGGGGTCAGGTGACGGGTGGCCCCGCCCTCCGTATATAAGAAACGTCACCTGCCGGAATGCCTGCAGTGTCTCCGTGGAGGAGACAGAAGAAGGATGGATTCGCTGCACTGGATGAGATGAGACATCGCTGGAGAGATGACCGTCCGTCGCTGGATAGCAAGAGTGGATTACCGCCGCTGGAATCTTTTTTTTATTTTTTTATTTTTAATAAAGGAATTTTTCAAAAGTGTGTTTGTTTTATTTAACCATTTTTTACACTTTCTTTGTGAAATGGTAGGGGTACTTTTGTACCCCCTTACCATTTCAAACAGGGGGGGCGGGATCTGGGGGTCCCCTTGTTAAAGGGGGCTTCCAGATTCTGATAAGCCCCCCGCCCGCAGACCTCCACAACCACCGGCCAGGGTTGTGGGGATGAGGCCCTTGTCCTCATCAACATGGGGACAAGGTGCTTTGAGGGGTCACAGACCCCCAAAGCATCCTCCCAATGTTGAGGGCATGTGGCCTGGTACGGTTCAGGAGGGAGGGGGGGCGCTCTCTCGTCCCCCCTCTTTTCCTGCGGCCTGCCAGGTTGCGTGCTCGGATAAAGGGTCTGGTATGGATTTTTAGGGGGAACCCCACGTCAATTTTTTTTTAAATTTGATGCGGGGTTCCCCTTAATATCCATACCAGACCTGAAGGGTCTGGTTATGGATATTTAGGGGGAACCCCACGTCAAATTTTTTCTTAAATTTGAGGCAGGGTTCCCCTTAATATCCATACCAGACCTGAAGGGCCTGGTAATTGAATTTGGGGGACCCCCACGCTTTTTTATTTATTTTTTTTAATTTTTTTTTATCAATGACTTTCAATGAGTGTTCTCTGTATTACGGAGCCGACAATTCATAATAGCTGCGAGTGATTTTAAAGGACTTTTTTTCCTGCATAAATGACACTTTGTGCAGGGACAATTCTAAGCACGGGAAACATGCGCCCCTTCACAGGCATACTATAGACAACCCCCCCCTACGAAATTTAAAGGAATATTACACTTTTATTGTTTCACTTTAATCATTATTAAAATCACTGCTCCCGAAAAAACTGCCGTTTTTAAAACTTTTTGCATTGATACATGTCCCCTGGGGCATGACCCGGGTCCCCAAACACTTTTTAGGACAGTAACTTGCAGAATCTTTTCTCTCTGTCAAATCTTTTTTCTCTGTCGAATATTTTCTCTATATAATCTTGGACTAATAGAGGTAAGGTTAAGCACATTCGACCACAGGTTCTATAGACACAGATTGTTGTCAGAGTCATGTCGAATCTCCTATTCTATATCGAACTGTTGTAACAATGAAAACGAAAATAAAGCATTTATTTATGTCGGATCTTTCGTTTTTCGGATTTTGTGCTTTCATTATCGTTTGTCAAAACGAAAACGAAAATAGCTGAAATTCGGACGAAAATGCATTCGGACGAAAACGAATGCACATGTCTAGTAATTTAGCTAGGTCTGCTGAAAGAATTGGAAGCGAGAGGGTCCGAAAGAAATAAAGTACATGTGGGAGGAGAAACATTTTGGTTAGGGCTATCCTACCAACCCATGAAGCTTTTAAGGAGGTCATATTCGAGGTTAAGTTGTTCAATTTCGTAAGCAAGGAGACAAGGTTATTTCGTAACAATGCAGAAGAGGGGGAGACCAGTTGAATGCCCAAATATTGCAAAGAGGAACCGGGGGCCCAGGAGAAGGGCGATATTTTAGCAATTTCTGCTTTAAGCGCTGGCGAAATCTCAATGCCAAGCATGGCAGATTTCGAGTGGTTCAATTTGTACAATGATGCTTCGCTAAAGTTATGGAGAACTTCAGTCAGGACAGGTAAGGACTTCACTGGGTCGGAGATAGCTATGATGACATCGTCCGCATATAGACCTATCTTATGACAGGTTTCTTTCACATTGATACCATAAATATGAGGGTGTGAACGAATGGATTGCGCCAATGGTTCCATGACTAGGGCAAAAATCAATGGTGAGAGTGGGCAACCCTGGCGAGTGCCGTTAGTGATTCTAAAGGGGTTGGAAAGAATGCCTGAAGTGCGGATTCTCGCAGTAGGAGAGGTATAAAGGCCTAGGATAGCTTGTAAGAATTCGCCCTCTATGCCGAATTTCTTTAGGACTGCCTCGAGGTAACCCCAATGGACTCTGTCGAACGCCTTCTCTGCATCCAGCGAAATCAACAGAGAAGGCATTCGACTGTGTTCTGCCCAGTGGATAAGATCTACAAACCTACGGGTACCATCTGAGGCCTGTCGGCGGGGAATGAAACCCACCTGGTCCGGGTGTATGAGGGAAGTCATGTGTTGTGAAAGTCGGGTGGCAAGGAGCTTGGCATACATTTTCAGATCGGTGTTAAGTAGCGAAATAGGGCGGTAGTTAGCTGGGTCCTGCGAGGCCTTCCCTGGTTTGTGGATGGTGGAAATGGTCGCTTCTAAAGATTCTGTGGGGATCTCCCCGGTGGCCAACATGTGATTAAAGGAGTTACATAAATGCGGGGTCAGTGCATCAATGAATGTCTTGTAATATTCGTTTCCAAAACCGTCTGGTCCCGGGGCTTTATGTAGAGGAAGGCCTTTAATTGCGTTTTTAATTTCCAGGGGGGAGAAAGGTAAGGCTAAGTCAGCAGCTTGAGAAGGGGACAGGGAGGGGGGGGCTACGTTAGAGAGAAATGTCTGGATAGTCGCCTCAGTGGGCTGCGTCTCAGTCGTGGAGTCTTTTAAGTTATACAGTTGTTGATAAAATGCGCCAAAGCAGTTGGCTATGTCTTTGGGATTAGTCAATCTGTTGCCTTTAGAATCTATTAGGTGGGAGATTGTGGATTGGGCTGTCCTGTGTTTGTATTGTTGGGCCAGAGCTTTCCCTGATTTATTACCTTGAGAGTACCAGGTTAGCTTAAGTTTTCGTAAATAAAATTCATGTTTGTTCTGAAGGTAAGTACTCAGTTCTGACCTCAGTTTACTGAGTTCTGCGTGGGTAGAGTCAGAGGGCGAATTCATATTACTCTTCTCTAGAGACTTTATTCTATCTAGAAGGGCGTTAAGGGTCGCCGAGCGCTTTCTCTTCTCCTGAGCCCCTAGCTTCAATAGAATCCCTCGTAGGACCGCTTTATGAGCGTTCCAGCATGTGGTGGGATTGGGGACAGATTGTTGGTTTAGAGCGAAATAATCTTCTATGGCAGTTTTGACCTGTTCCCTAATGTCCTTAGCGCTGATCAGGTTGGGGTTCAGACGCCAAATTGTGAATGGGGTGGTAGGAGGGGAGTGATTGACAACCATAGAGACGGGGGCATGATCAGACCATGATATTACGCCAATATTAGTGGACGCAACTGCTTGTAGTAGCACTTTGGATGTCAGGAACAGGTCAATCCTAGAATATGATCTCTGAGCGTAAGAGTAGAACGTATAGTCTCTCTCAGTACCATGTTGACACCTCCAAGGGTCATAGAATTCTTCCAGGTGTAGAAAGGAGGAGAGGGTGGAGGATCTTCTCCTTTGGGGGGATGAGGAGTCAAGTGCGTGATCTGGTACCGCGTTGAAATCCCCGCATAAAATAATTAGATCTTTCGGGTAATGTTGTATTTTGGCAAGAATGGACTTAAGAAAGGGCTTTTGGTGAGTGTTAGGAGCATAAATGTTCACAATTACCAAGGGTTTGTTATTAAAACAAGCGGCCAGAATTAGGAACCTTCCTTCGGGGTCTTGCTCTACATTGGAAACCGTGAGCGCCACCGTGGAGCGTACTGCTATCAGTACTCCTCCTTTTTGTCTGTGCGGGAATGAAAGATATGGGGGTATCATTTATTAGTACATTGCGGAGGGTTTCGGGAGGATAGATGGGTCTCCTGTACGCATAGTATATCAGATCGGGAAGTCGCTGCTTCCCTCCATAAGAGGGATCGCTTGAAAGGACTATTTAGTCCCTTAACATTAAGGGATGTGATTGTAAGGGACATGAACTGCTAAGGTCAGTTGTCAAAATGGTACTGAGGTTGACGGACCTTTACAAAAAAACAAAAAAACAAACAGTAGCTCTGTATACAGAGAATGAACACAAAAACCGTTGACTTTGAGTAGAGATAATCAAGTATTGTAACAGTAACACAAGAAAAAAGAAGAACAAGAACGAAATTGCAATATATAAAACAATCAGTGTTGACGCTTCTATATCGTTGACCGGGAGATATAGAGGACTAAACCACAAACTCAGATAGTTCCTGGAGGAACAAAAAGTGGCTGGAAACTTGCTGTGATGGTGAGTTGGGAGTACAGGTATGGGTAATGCCGTGTGCGTGGCACACAGTGGCAGTTCGGCGTGGGGGGTTCAAAAGAAATAAAGCAGTCATCCACTTTTACCTGTGAAGTCAAGCACCTGTTAAGAAGGGGGGGTGCCCAGGGGGGAGGCCCCCCAGTTCTCGGAGATTCATGATTTAATTTTTGTAGCCCATTTAGAAGGGATCTTTGTAGATCTAGTATTCAGAGGCGGAGCCGGGGGTACGTGAGGGGAGATGCCCCAATTATGTAACTGTTTGAATCCATCTTTGGGAGTCAGAAATACGACTTGTTGTTGCTGGTAGTTTACAAGAAGCTTGGTGGGAAATCCCCATTTGTATGCGATTTTATGTTCTATGAGTATCGCAGTAATTTGTGAGAAGGCCTTGCGTGCCTGTGAGGTGGCGGCTGAAATATCATTATATAGTTGAATCTTAGCAAAGGGATCAGGGAGGTTGCGTATGGTTCTCGCGGTCCTCATAATCTGCTCCTTAGTATTAAAGAAGTGTATCCTAGCCAGGATATCTCTGGGTATTGAATCAGGCAGGTGCTGCGGTTTATGGATTCTATGCGCTCTATCAATGAGGAGATCCTGCGGCGTAAGGGCCGGTATGATCTTGTGAAACAGCTGGTGCAAGTAAGGGACTATATCATGGGGTGACACAGTCTCTGGGACTCCCCGGATCTTAATATTATTCCGCCTCGAGCGGTCCTCGAGGTCTGCGACTTTAAGACGCAGTTGGCGGATAGCTGTGGTATGTTCATCTTGAATGTCAACCACAGTGTTATGGGAGCTAGTGGCAGCAGAGAGATGGTGCTCAATGTGATCTATGCGGTCTTCCATGTCGTCTACTCTGTCCAACAAATGGTTAATGGAGGATCTGAGCTCTTTCTGCATGTCTGCTTGTAATGAGAGCAGCATGGCTTTCAGTGTATGTTCAGAAGCAGGGCTGTCTGAGGTATTGTAAGCAGCCAGCGAGGAGTTAGAATCACCTAGTGCTGCTGTGGAACTACAGATGCCAGTGCCATGTTGCTTCTTCACTAGGGGAGGCTTAGAGGGAGAGTGTGCTGGGGAGATTGCTGCTCTCTTACCTCTGTCAGCCGGTGATATGGCGGGCAAATGCTGCTGTTCCCCAGATTCCTCCATATCAGAGAGGTGATCCTCTATGGATGTGGGGGCCGCCGAGGCCGCGGGTGTCTCCTGAGGCGTGTGGCTTTCATCCCGGTCGGCGCCATCTTGGGCCTGTACGCCGGCCGGCTTCATGTAGAAATCGGTAAGTTTCCTCGCTCCGTGGGCGGCGGTTCTGCCGCGAGTCATGTCCCCGGTGGTGCGGGGTGATCCCTGGAGCTCCGTGGGATGGATTGCGGTATCGGATGGCGCTGGATGCTGATCGTAGCTGCGTGGATGTGAGGAGCTCAGCACTTATGCGGCCATTCCGGTCAGCAGGCAAACGCCACGCCCCCTCACTGTGGGTGTTTTTTATTGGCACATCCACTATGCACTACAAGTGCACTGCAAAAGTACACATGAAACTGCACTTGGAGTGCAAATTGGAGTTGCCTTTAGTAAATCACACTCCTTCTCAGCACAAACTTAAATTTTACTCCAAATACATTTTTGGTGCCATGAAAAAGGAAGCCACACATTGTTGATAATTTAACTTTTTAATCCAAGCACATTCACATGTGCGTTTCGAAAAGGTTTTTACAACAAACCAAGAAATTGTGTGTTTCAAAAACAGAGTTTAATAAAAATTTGGTTTACTTGGTGTTTTTGGGTAAAGAGGCATGTATCTAACTGTAAAATACAGAACACAGGAACTTACAAAGTTCAACTTTGAAAAGTGAAGACAATATCAGACCGGAGTACGTACAAACTGGGCTGATATTGCCTTCATCACATGGGGTGTCACCCCTGAAAAATCAAAATTTGGAAGATGCACACAGTGTGTCAACATGTGCTATCTCCCATCATGGGGGATCAATGTACATGCTTTGGGGCTGCAACCCCTTCATCTCAAACACTTTACACAAAACACATTCATTGATCCCCCATGATGGGAGATAGCTCATGTTTACACACTCTGCATCTTCCAAATTTGTAATTTTGAGAAATACTACATTTTGTTTTTTAAAAGAGCAAAAATAAGACCCCATCTAGTTTTTGGTGTTTCACACTCTCCCCAAAACATCAATGATGTTCTTCATTTTTTTTTTAACATCATTGATGTTTTGCAGGATATTTTCAAAATCCCGATTGCACCCCATTATCTTCCCAATCTGGTTCTGGGCACTTTCACTGGTAAAACGGGAATCTTCTTCCACATCACCTACAAAACTAAGCAAAAAAAAACACCATGTAATATAAATATGGTGGCATACATTGATGAGCTTATCGGAAGCTGTGTTCTCCCACACTCACCTGTTGCGGTGACAATTTACCCAACCTCCACGATCTCTCCTTCCTCCTCCTCCTCTGTTTCTGCTTTTGGAAGTTGCCCTTCTTTGGGAGGGGTGGGGTCCCTGGTGTCCTCATACTTGCCGAGTCTTCTCTCCCCTATGAGAATGGAAAAAAATAAACAATTAGCACACTGAGGGCAGAATTAACAATATGAAACATTGTTTGGAAGTGTTGTTCAATTGTTTATTTTGGCCGAGCTTCAAGGTCATAACATTATTGGGCACACTGTGTTCAGCTGGAATACTTGCCGGAAGAACGATGTTTTCTACGAACGAATGAAACCATGAACTTGAAAGTGGCCATTTTAAAATGCACAACATGAACTCAAAGCACATGGAGCAGTATGCAAGCAATAATAATCATATGAACACACGACAACTACTTACTTTTGTCAAGAACACGCTTGATCCTTATGTACTGCTTGTGCTCCCTCAGTTTCAGGTCTGACCAGTGTTTTCTCAGTTGATCCATGGATCGGTGTACCCCAAAATTCTTATGAAGACTCTTCACAACTTTAGTCATGATCTTGGTCTTTCTGATATTTGAGTTTGGGTAAGGTCCATGCTTCCCATCATAGTCGGTCCTGTTCAATATGTCGACCATCTCCAACATCTCTCCAAAAGACATATTTGAGGCCTTAAATCTTGTCTTCCTGGATCGGGACGTTTCAGGCTCCGGGCTTTCCTCGCCCTCCTCCTCGTTAGTGGAACTATTATTAGTGCGCACCTGTGTTCTCTCCACCATGTGCTCTCCCCACTGCGCCGGAAGTGAAGGGGAGGGGAATAGTCTGGAAAGAACGTCAGGGGCGGGCGGAGTTTCACGCATGCGCACTGTATATAAAACGCAACACGCGTGTGTCGTCCGTACAATCTGTGAACAGAGGGAGAAGCTGAGGCCACGAACGCGCAATGAAGGTAACATTTTGAACTTGGTACATCACTAGGCTACACTGCTTCTAGATTGAGGCCTGCATTAGTGGAGTTTAGCCTGACATTAGGGTATGTCTTGTGTTGTGTCTTGCAGACATTATGGACGGGTTCAATGACCATAGCTTTCTTCCTCTGTTCATCGATAAATACCGAGACATGCCCATCCTGTGGCAATCAACACACCCACTATATAGTAACAAACAAAAGAGGCAGGCAGCACTGTTGCAACTGGTTGAGTTTGTGAAGCCGGTGGTCCCCAGGGCAGATGACAAATATATAAAAAAGAAAATTGGGAACCTCAGGAGTACATATCTGAAGGAGAGGAAGAAGGTGCTGAAGTCCGTGAAATCTGGAGCTTCAGTAGATGACGTTTATGTCCCCACCCTGTGGTATTATGACAGGATGCATTTTCTGTCAGACCAGGCTAAGGTCAGAGAATCCCTCTCTACTCGTCCTTCTATGCTCCATTCCACACCCGCTGAGTCTTCTGACGCCCAACCTGGGCCTTCCACTCAGGAAGAACTGGAGGAGCCCAGCTTGAGCCAGGTATAGTATTGTTGTACATATTTGTGGAGTCAAAATGAATGATGTTAGCTTGATTTTTGCTCCCTAATTGCTGAGTTTAGAAAGTGTTTCACATAACAATAGACAGTAGTGGCCAAAACCTTTGGGACAAGAAAGAAAAATGCTGGGCTCAGAATGATAGTCTTTTCTATTGGTTAAGAATTTGCAACAGTGTTGATGTGAAAATTGTGTGTGTGTGTTTGATGAACCAAAAACTAAAACTATGTCCCTTTTTCATACACAGGAAGAACTCTGCCAGGACCAGGAGGGTGTGGAATGCAGCAGCCAGGAGGTGGCTGTGGAAAGTGGCAGCCAGGAGGAGGCGGGGGTAAGCGACAGCCAGGCGGTGGGCAGCCAAAGGAGCCTCACCGAATGCCAGGTCCCTCCCCTCCGCCTACCACTCAAAAGGGCGAGAAAGGGGGGGAATGTTGAGGAGTCGGCCCTGAGGCTGATTGGTGAGGCTTCTGTGGCACTCCAAGCAAAACCCACCTACCAAGAGGCCTTTGCCGTCTTGGTGCGTGCAAGCTTGATAAAATGGAGCAGGGGCAACAGATCTTGTGTGAGGAGGTTATTCTCCACACCCTCAACACGAGTCTGTTGGGCCAAATGACACAAGAAACACACTTGTGTGGTTTGGCCCATGCCCCTGCTCCTCCTCCTCCTTCTGCCACACCTCCAGCACCACAGCCACAGCCTGGAAGGAAGCGTGGAAGGCAGACCAGAGAGTGATGACCTGGGTTCAGTCTGGTCTGACAGAAGATGCAGCCTGTTGTAGTACCACAGCCTGGGAAAATAGATGTCATCTGCTGCTGTTCCGGGTTTCATGGACTTCAGGACCAGACTTCTCTCCCTCAGACATGTATTCCTCAGGCCACCAATTTTTGCATTTAAATAGTTGATGTGTGCCCTGGGGGCCAAAGGTTTCACGAATCTCCCCAGTTTCAACATTGCTGCATGTGTTTTCCTTCCAAAAGGCCATTTTATTTGTGAGCAGCCAGGTACATTTAAAAAATACAAAGTGAAATAAATAACAAGGGGTACCAACACTAAACAACCTCCTGTAGATTAAAAAAGAAAAACTAAATATAAAAAATAGAATAATGTTGTTGTGGTAAGTTTACACACCAAAAAAACAAAAAAAAAGGAGAAATGAGCAAACTGTCTTTAAAGGAGATTTTTAGGGAATCCCCAAAAAAAAACATCCAAAAAATAAAAAAACAAATCTAAAATTGTGTAGATGTGATGCAAACTAAAATTGTATTGCTGAAATGGTTAAAAAAGAGTAATGAAATCCGTTCGGGAGAAGTGTGTGTGACTATGAGCATCAAAAGAAGTTCGTTCTGACGGCATTGTAAAGAACAAGAGAATGCGCTTGATGAAAAGATTTTTTAAAATTGCAGCGTGACGAATGTGCTATATCGCTTACGAGCAGTAGTTTTACCTGAACGAGCACTTCCGTGTCGGAATTTGAATGTGGGCATGCGTGGCACCTTATCCGTCCGAGTCGGCTACACATGATCGGAGTATGTCTGATCGGCCCAGTTGGCTGGGAAATATTTCCAACAAGTTGGAAAATTGGGTCCGACGGATATTCCGACGGAATCAGTCCGATGCATACCACACGCAGTCGGATTATCCAAGAACACGGTCCGATAGGACACATTCCGACAGATTTTCCGACCGTGTGTACAAGGGCTTAGTGTTTCCTATGAAGCCTGTGCCTCCACTCAGACAAGTTCTGAAATACAGGTTAGCTTGCTCCTAGAGGATATAGACTTCTGTCCAAAACACCAATGATATATATTTTGTCTTATCCCATAAAAAATCTTGTTCCCACATCACTAGTGAGGTTCATAAGCATTTTTACTGGAAAACACCACACGTGCTATTTTATTGTTCTTTTTAAATAATGGTTCTATGGTGCCACCCTTCCACAAGGTAACAAGTGAATCTCTTGGTATAGATGACTGATGACCCTTTAATCTCAGATACTGAGCTTCTGTGCCTCCTTCAAAGTGATTGCAAGCCTCTTTGTGACTTTTTTCTATCATTGACATAGCCCCTGTTCACACCGGGTGTGACTTGTCATGTGACTTGACAGATCAAGGTTGCATAACAAGTCACATGCTATTTTCTTCTATGGAACCTTTCAAATAAGTGTAACACGGGTTGCAGAGACTTTGAAAACGTTTCCTGCACTATTCTTGTGTGACTTGCAGTGACTGTGTCACTTCATACACAGATGTCAGCAAGCAATGCATCATAAAGTGATCGGCAGCTTTGAAATTGCGCTAGTAGCATGACTTCAAAGTCCCACCCGGTGTGAACCGGGGCTTAGAGAAGGATTTGTGGGACTTTTTTTTGGGCAAGAGCAATTTGATGTAACCTCCTTTTCCATTCCATTCAACCAACTGTGTCCCGATACAGGGATGCCATTTAACCAAGAGTGTCCAAACACTAGAAAACTCGGCTCAATTCACTAAAGAATATGTCATGAGATAATTGAATCACATGACACATTTTTTTCCAATTATCTCACAAGATGCTGAAAATATCAATTCACTATCAATTTGGTAAATAACTCTATAAATTGGTGTTAAAGTCAACTAAAATAAATAAGTACATTAATGAATAGTGGTGGTCCAGGCATGAGGTATATAAGGAATGTAAAAATAAAAAAAGCTAATTTGGAGTAGTCTCAATCTTTTGGATCAGTTCTCTCAACAGTAATGCATAGACATCTAAATATTGAAAAACACAGAATCATTAGGGTTGGTTTACTGAAAGTATAAATAAAGGCAGATCCTTTTTTTTTTTTTTTTTATAGTTTGGATTGAGCAGAGTAGGATTAGAACCACTGTCAGGTTTTTATTGCTGTCTGTGCCTCTGTTAGGGAGATTCACCCTCTCTATTTGTCCTGTTTACTGTTATCATTGAAAGTGAAAGTAAAAGAAAATAAAAATGTTAAGTTTGTCCCCAGTAAAGTAATAGAGGGGAAATCTTCCAATGGGGGCAACTGGGGGTCCCCAAGGGATTATTTTAACTACTTCAGCCCCAGAAAGATTTACCCCCTTAATGACCAGGCTTTTTTTGCGACATGGCACTGTTATTTAACTGGTCAATTGTGCGCACTTATGACATTGTATCCAAAAAGAATTGATGTTATCTTTTCCCACAAATAGAGCTTTTCTGACACAAGCATGACAGCATACACGTATGGGATAGGCTCCGCCTCTCGCCCAATCAGGACTGGTTATACTATATTAAAATAAGTCGCCTCTCCTAAGCAGCATTCTCTTTTTTTTCCTCAAATGCTCAGATGGTTATAACTACAGAAAGAAGATTTTTATTTTTACCCTCACCTTGCCGGATTCATCTGGCTAGCTACACTGGTTCAGCCTCTTTCCTGTGGCAAAGCCCCTCTGTTTGCTGTAAATCTTCCATACCCTCCCAGATGCTGGGGGGGCTGGGATACTGGTCCCTAGTGGCAGGTAGAACACGATTCTCCCCCCTTCATACATTCGGGCAGCATGGTTTCCATTACTCGCACTACTCTCCATGAGCACAGGGCATCCCGCTTATGGAGTAAGGGGCCTGGGACACTTGCCAAACTGCCAGGAGGCTAGCAGACAGCAAAGACACGAGAACCAGTGCAGTGCGGTGGATGACTTCCGTCGGCTGGGCTGTCTATCTAAGATGGCGTACAACAGATGGGAGGTGTAACAAGATGGCATCAGGCCAACTTCCGGTTCACTGTGAACGGTCGAAGGAGGCTGTAATAATCAGTGGACACCTGGAAAGGGGATAGGCCCCCTCCCATGCCATTATAATGAAGGAAACACAGCAAAACGGTGCACAAGCAGGACAGAGTGCACACAGAGGATGCCAGGTAAGAGGGTGGACTGAAATCCTCAGAATGTAAGGCCCCTTGGATCTCTATCATGGAACAATCTTTTTTCTTATATTTTCTTTCTTCTTATTTTTATTTTATTTTTATTTTTTTTCATTTTGATTTTTATTTCTATTTTTATTTTAATTTTCAATTTTTTGTTTTTATTTTTATTTTCATTTTTATTTTCATTTCGCTTTTATTTTTATTCTTATATTTTTTCATCACTATTTTTATTTCTATGTTTTTAATTGTTTATATATTTTTTACTATGTATTGGAAATCTTTTTGCATATTATATATTTAATTGTAGTTTTATAGCCAAACAGGCAATTTTCTCTGTTTGGGCTTCTGTTTATATTAAAGTTTTATATTTGGCAACAGGAAATGATGTAAGAGGAGGAAGTCAGTGTTTTTTCACACACTGATCATAATCCGTCGCTTTGTCCTGCCCAAAGGGAGGAGTGATCTTCCCTCAGATATAAATAGATTGTAACAGAACCCGAATTTATGTCCTTTGATGACGCCCTGTAGGAGGGGTGAAACGCGTAAACATACTTCCGGTTCGTGCTAAACCAGTGATGCAATTTCCGGCCCAAGTGGAACGCATGCCACACAGTGAGGTCACCGAAGGGGAAGCCACTTCACTTGTTTAAAGTTTTGGAGCACCATTGCACTTTTTACAGAAGTACCAAATACTTTTCAGATTGATGTAATCCATTTAATGCATGTGCTTCCATTGTGGAGATGCTTATAAACTCATTAGCGTTAGGACTGCAAGCATACACAGGGTGCCATGAAGAGGCCTTGCAGCTTATGCATGCATTTGCAAATGTGTGCTAACTAAACCCCTGTTTTTAACGCAGACTGTTGGACAGGACAGGACAATTTCGGCAGTTAGTCGACTGGTTGGTGAGTTGAGCTATGGTATGTTCTGTCTTTGTTTTTCATGTGTCTGCCCTCCCATGTGCTCCTTGCTGGGAAGGCCAGTTATAGGTGGGGGCAGGGACCTTTTGGTTTGTTACTGGTGTATAATATGGTCCGGAGACACACTGTACACCTTTGCTGCCACTGTGCTCTTGCTGGGTGTCCAGTGTGCTCCTGGTCCTTTAAGGCGGATTGGTCTTCCTCCAGGTCCACCTGCCCCTCGTCTATCCATTTAATGCATATGTTTCCATTGTGGAGACGCTTAGAAACATAAATTCATTAGCGTTAGGACTGCAAGCATACACAGGATGCCGTAAAGAGGCCTTGCAGCTTATGCATGCGTTTGCAAATGTGTTGGTGAGTTGAGCTATGGTATGTTTTCTCTTTGTTTTTCTTGTGTCTGCCCTTCCATGTGCTCCTTGCTGTGAAGGCCAGTTATAGGTGGGGGCAGGGACCTTTTGGTTTGTGACAGGGAGAAGTCTACAGGGCCTCTAGTTCTCTACAGGCATCTCCCCTCAGGCTTCGAGGATCATTATTCTAGAGACCTGTTCTGCCATCATTCAGGTCATACAGAAGGACTATATTAGGGTAAGTTTTATCCTTTAACATCACATTATATGTATTTAATGTTTGCTAATGTATTGTATTTATTTCATCGTTCCCTAATTACCATGATTGGAATATGCTGTGAATGTCCCTTTATCCTCATGTATGCGGTAAGCTTTTAAAATGCTCCTTTTTTGGCCTACATGCATATTTGCTTTCATTAACCTCCCCAGCATGCTATCCTGGGCCCATATACACCTATAACCTAGTCCCTTCACAATGTATTTTGTCAGCTCCATTGTAGTACTTTCTCCAAAACACCCCCTAAAATGTATACAAAGGTTATGTGTGTCCTTAAATTCAGGCAGAGTGCCAGAGGCTTTTTTTTTGGGTCCCAAACTCAGCTCGAAGCCTCCCCCCCCCTCCTAAATTTTTTACAATGGGCCATCAGAGGGGGCGAGGAATCTGATCAATGGACTTTATATTTTTGTCTTGAAATACTCATTAAAATAAATGTTATACTGATGTCAGCCAAGAACGTTTGTGTCTAATCTGCTTGAAATGTTATGTTCAAAAGTACTTATCTTTTTTTTTTATGTTTTGACTTTACAGTTTTCTTCAACGCCACAGGAATAGCAGACTGTGGCATTCCATTTTGCCGATCGTTGGCACTTGTGGAGGGGCTATAGATGGGAAGCACATCCAGTTCATGGCACCACCCCATTCGGAGTCTTACTATTATAATTATAAGGGGTTTAATAGTATAGTGTTAATGGCGGTGGTGTCGGTACAATATAAGTTCCTCTATCGGGACGTGGGGAAGAATGGCCAGATGTCGGATGGAGGAGTCTTTGCCCAGACAGAGTTTTACCAAGGTCTCCAGACTGGTGGTCTGGCATTGCCACCCAATGCAGACAACTTGGAAGGACTCCCATTCTTTTTTATTGCTGATGAAGTGTTCGGTCTGAGCAGGCACCTGATGAGGCCATTCCCCCAAAGGACCCTCACCCCAGAGAGGAGGGTTTTTAACTGCCAGCTGGACAGAGTGAGAAGAGTCATTGAATACCTTTGGGATAAAGGCCGGCCGGTTCCGCCTGTTTCTGACAGCAATCCATATGGCGGAGTACAAAATCCACCATACCATCTTATCCTGCTGCATATTGCACAATTTTTTAAGAAATGCCCAAAATTATATTGCCTCAGTTGTCCCTGAGGCGGGACTTCCCGAGAATCTCCTGATGGCCTAGCTAATGGCCATCCTGGCTTGCCACCCCAAAGTGCCCAAGTAGTTCGACAGAAATATGTAAATTATTTTACGGGTAGAGGGCCCTTGCTATGCCAGACAATGTGTAAATATTTTTTTAATAAAAAAAAAAAGATGTGATAAAATCTTGAATTTTCTTCTTCTGTCTTCTAGGTTCTCCTAGTGCACGTGTAGTGCCAAGTCGATTTTCCTTTAGTAAATAAGCCCCATTGTCACTGTAAACACAAAATTGTTTCAAAAACTGGTATTGAGCATTGAAAGAAGAAGCCACACATTGTTAATTAGCAAAGTTTTTACTCTGTGCACATTCACATGTGCGTTATAAAATTTTGAGTTAAAATAAAAAAATTCTCAAGTTTTTTTCAACTTTTTTTTTTGTATAAACACACATGTTTAGAAACATAACATACCAAACATTGGAACTTATGAAGTTCAATGCAGAAAAACTGAAGACAATATCAGGCATTATAGTGTCAAAAATGTCTTGATATTGCCTTCATCAGATGGGGTGATGTCACCCCTGAAAAAGCCAAAATTTTGAAGATGCAAACAATTTGGGAGTCAAAATGGGTCTTTCCCTCCTGGTCCCATGACTAATGTCAACATGTGCTATCTGCCATCATGGGGGGACAAATTGATGTGTTTTGGGGGTACAACCCCTTCCTCTCACTTACTAGAGTTACTAGGAAGGGGTAGCACCCACAAAACACATACATTAATATCCCTTGATGGCAGATAGCACATGTTGACACACCATGTGCATCTTAAAAATTTGGCTTTTAAAATTTTAAACACATTTTTAGGAAAGTCCACAAAAAGTGAAAATGGTGCCATTTGGAAGAAATTAAGATTCTACCCAACACATCAATCATGTTCTTCATTTGATGTTCCATAACATTGAGTTTCTTCCTTATGCTGTCGATTTCCCCATTCCCACACCATGATGATGTAGATTAGCCTTTTTGCACTTGCACTTGTAAAATGTTCAGCTTGCTCTTCAACAACTAGCACATCACCTAACAAATTGAGTAAAAACATGTATTTGGAAATATACAGGCATACATATAGTAGTACCTGAAGCTGGGGTGTCAGATATTCACCTGTTGTGGTGACAAGCTCACCGACTTGCTCCAGTTTTCCTTCCTCCAAAATCCTTGGACTGTGTTTTTTTTCCGAATTCCGCTTCTTTCTCATGTGGGGGATTCCTGGTGTCCTCTGAGTGGTGTACTCCGAAAAAAGGTATACTTAGCACACAGATATTTGAGTCCAGAAATAGGAATATAAAACATTGCTGGGAAGCAGGGTATAATTGTCTGTTTTGGGCAGAGTTCCAAGCTGAAGACCTGATTTGTTACCTTACCCAAGCTGGAATATTTACCTTTTTCTGTCAATTTTCACAGGTGGAGACACCCCAAGTATCCACTGGAACACCTGTGTGGGACACCTTCAAAAGTTTGTTCATGTGTCCCACACTAGTGCTCCTGAGTCCAGATGTATAAACAGCTGCTGAATTAAGCTTGCATTTCATTCTAATTCCAAACACATCTAGAAATCAATGTCCCAAACTTATTTTTAGACAAATAAGCATGACCAAATGTATGTAACCTGTATCTGCCCAAAACATCATATTTAATTAGCAAATAATGTTTCCTATGCCTGATTAATGTGCCCACGAACATGAAAGTCACCATTTTAAACTGTACAACAGTAATGAAAATAACATGGTGCAGCATGCAAGTAATAATAATAATTGGAACACATGACTACTACTTACTTTTTAGAAGAACTTTCTTGATCCGTCTATACTGATCCTGCTCCCTCAGTTTCAGGTCTGACCATTGTGTCCTTATTTGCTCCTTTGATTGTCGCACCCCAAAATTTGTGTGTAGACTCTTCACAAATTTCATCATGATTTTGTCCTTTCTCACATTCGGGTTGGTGTACGGTCTATTCTTGCCATTCTGACTCCAACCACACACTTGCTCTATCTCCGTCATGTCACTCCTACTGCGCACCAAAGAGAAGGGGAGGGGTATATTCTCTAAAGAACGTCAGGGGCGGGCGACACTGGCGGAGTTTCACGCATGGGCAGTGTATATAAAGTTAACACGCGTGTGTTGTATGCACGTTCTGTGTGCGGAGGAAGGAGGACGAATGTTCTAACGAAGGTAACATTTTAACTTGGGCCATCAGTGGCCTATACTGATTCAAGATTGAGACCTATATTGGGAAAAGATTATGAGAGTTCAGGCTGACATTAGCGTTTTGGTCTTGTGTATTGTCTTATAGCAAATATTAACCACTTTAAGGACCCAAAATTCATGACTAGTTTCATAGACAAATACAGGGAGATGAGGAATTTGTGGGAGGTGAAACACAGCTTATAATATAATAAACAAGCTAGGAGGTCAACGCTGGAGAAACTTCTGGAATTTGTGAAGACTCAGGTCCCCGATGCAACCATTTTGTTCTTGGAAAAGAAAATTGGGATCTTGAGGAACATGTATAAGCCCTTGTACACACGGTCGGACATTCCGACAACAAAATCCGTCGATTTTGTCTGAAACTGGTGTTGCATACACACGGTCGGACAAAGTTGTCGGAAAATCCGATCGTTCGTAACGTGATGACGTTATTTTGTTACGACGGGATTATGTTCAGGCTAGTAGCCAATAGCTTTGGTCTCATAATTTGATCTAAGCATGCATGGCACTTTGTCCGATTGGAATTCTCTACAAACGATTGGACAAAGTCCGATCGGATCATGTTGTCAGAAAATTTTTATATCCAGCTCTCAAGCTTTGTCGGTCGAATATTCAGACGGAAACAGTCCAATGGAGCCTAAACACGGTCTGATTATCCGACAACACGGTCCGATCAGACATTTTCTATTGAAATGTCCGACCGTGTGTACAAGGGCTAAGAAGGAGCATAATAAGATCCAGAAATCACTCCGATCAGGAGCATCAGCAGCACAAGTGTATGTACCCAGGCTGTGGTACTTCAACAAACTGTGGTTTCTGGATGACCAGACTGAAGCCAGAGAATCACTTTCAGCCTTCCCTCCACCCTTTCTTGAACCCCAGCAGAGGCTGACGAGGAACAACCTGGGCCTTCCATTCTGGAAGAAGTGGATGTGCCCAGCTGGAGCCAGGTATATTATTTTTAGACATATTTATTGTCCTAATAGTAATGATGTTAACTAGATGTTATAATTGATAACAAATTAATGATTTAAAACAAAGACATTTACATATCAATAGACAGTAGTGGCCAAAAATGTTTGGGACAAGAATGAAAAATGCTGGGGTCAGAATCATATTATTTTCTATTTATTAACATTAAATTTGGAAGTCATGAGCTGAAAATTGTGTATGATTGATGAAGCAAAAACTAAAACTATGTCCCTTTTTTATACACAGGATAAGCTTAACGAGGAGGGTCTGGAAAATGGCAGCCAGGAGGAGGCTGTGCCCAGTGGAGGGCCAGGAGGAGTCTGGGAAAACTGTCAGCCAGGAGGTGGGCAGGCTCAGTAGGAGCCTCACCCAATCCCAGGTACCTCCCCTCCGCCTTACAACAAAAAGTCCCATGAAGGGGACGATGACAGAGGAGGCAGCACTGGGCCTCATTAGGGAAACAAGTGATGTCCTCAGAAGCCCCCCAACGCTGAAGAGGCCTATGGCTGCTATCTAGTCACAAGATTGCTGAAATTATAGGCGGGCTAATGCCTCATCTGTGAGGGAATTATTGGTGAGGCCCTTCAGAAGGGGATGAGGGGCCAGCTTACTGAGAACAGCCACATATATGAGCTTTCCCATCCTCCTCCTCCTCCTCCTGCCACAACTCCACCATCAGAGGCACAGACTCCAAGGAAGGCTGCAGGGAAGCATGGAGGGAAGGCTGCAGCGAAGAGAAGAAAGTGATGACCTGGCTTCAGTCTGGTCTGACAGAAGATGCAGGCTGGTGTAGTACCACAGCCTGGGGACAGATTTGTCATCTGCTGCTGGTCCTAATCTCTGGGATTTCTGGACCAGATTGTGCTCCAAATTATATGGACTCCTCAAGCTAACAATTTTATTTTCCACAGACTTGATGTGTGCCCTGGGAACCAAAAGGATTCACAAATTCCAAAAGTTTCTCCAGCATTGCCCTCCTCTTTATTTTGTTATCAGCCAGAATAAATGGAAAATTTATTTTCTGAAAATACTTGCCTATGTGTTTTTCTACAAAAAGGACAGTTTGTGAGTAGGCAGGTACATTTCTAAAAGACAATGTCAAATTAACAAAAATAAAATAAAAAAATAAATAAAAATAAATAAAAAATACAATATAATAATGTTATTGTGGTAACTTGACACACAAAAAATAAAATTACATTTGGAATCACTAGAAAATAATTTTTCAATAATCCAAAAAAAAAGGAGATCTTGTTGAAATAAAAAAAAAGACTATAAAAATTAATTCTAAACATTATTATGGAGATCAGGCTTTTAAAAATTAAAAGATTATTCATGAGATCAGGAGAAATAATCAAGAAATAAGTAGACATGTGCTGAGTAAAATATTTTGTTTCGGAATTTCGTTTTCGTCCGAAAAATTAATTTATTTAGTTACTCCCGAAATTTGTTTTTATTTATTTCGTTTTTCGTTCAAAAATTGCATTCCTCCGAAAATCCACATGAATTACGGTTGAATCTGTCTTTGAAGGCTTATGGTGTCTGTCGAATGTACAAAGAAGATTCGACGGAGCTATTATATAGCATACTTCGTGTGAACTTTAGAACCCTATTAAAGTCTATGGGACTCCAACGTTCAAAATCGAAAGTGCTAATTTTAAGGGCTAATTTGCAAGTTACTGTCCTAAAAAGTGTTTGGGGACCCGGGTCCTGCCCCAGGGGACATGTATCAATGCAAAGAAAAGTTTTAAAAACTGCATTATTTTCGGGAGCAGTGATTTTATTAATGATTAAAGTGAAACAATAAAAGTGTAATATTCCTTTAAATTTCGTAGGGGGGGGGGGTGTCTATAGTATGCCTGTGAAGGGGCGCATGTTTCTGGTGCTTAGAACTGTCCCTGCACAAAGTGTCATTTATGCAGGAAAAAAAAGTCCTTTAAAATCACTCACAGCTATTGTGAATTGTCGGCTCTGTAATACAGAGAACACTCATTGAATTCCATTGATAAAAAAAAAAAAATAATAATAAATTTAAAAAAAAGCGTGGGGGTCCCCCAAATTCAACTACCATGCCCTTCAGGTCTGGTATGGATATTAAAGGGAACCCTGTGTCAAATTTTAAAAAAAAATGACGTGGGGTTCCCCCTAAATATCCATACCAGACCCTTCAGATATGTGTATCAAAACAACTTCATTATTCTGGCATTAAAAGAAGAAAAGAATGTGTTGCATTAAAAGATCACAGAATTTGCTGCGTGAGGAATGTGCTAGCTCCATTACGATTGCTGCTTTGATGCTCCGTCTCATACCTGCTTCAGAGGATGCGTTGTTTTTGGGATGTCGGGACAGCATACAGAAGAGCGATTTTCCCGATAGGAATTGGTTCAGTCGGAAATATATAAAACATGTTCTATTTCTAGGTCCGTCAGAATTTTCAATGTAAAAAGTCCGATGGGGCATACACACGATTGGAATATAAGATGAAAAGCTCCTATCTGACTTTTTCTGTTGGACATTCCACTCGTGTGTACACGGCATTAGATATTGGGGCCACGCTGAAGACATACGTACAGAGGACAACCTCTTTCAGAAGGGCTGAGAACCTGTTCATTATTCCAGCTGGGATAAGAAAAGGGCTAGCAGCATCCACAAGGACTCTGGTAGGACCATCAAGAGAGCTTATGAAGCAAGAGCCCTGGAGCCTCCAATGAATGTAAGAGCGCACTCGACTAGAAGCCTGGCTCCATTGTGGGCAGAGTTCAAGGGTGTATCCCCAGAAATTATTTGCAGAGCCGCAACGTGGTCAACATATGACTAGGGATGAGCTGAACACCCCCCGATTCGGTTTGCAGCAGAACATAGAAACATGCAAAAAGTTTGCTTGAACACACAAACACTGTTAAAGTCTATGGGACACGCACATAAAAAAATCAAAAGTGCTAATGTTAAAGGCTTATATGCAAGTTATTGCCATAAAATGTGTTTGGGGACCTGAGTCCTGCCCCAGGGGACATGTATCAATGCAAAAAAAAGTTTTAAAAACTGAAGTTTTTTCGGGAGCAGTGATTTTTAAGAATGCTTAAGCTTGAAACAATAAAAATTAAATATTCCTTTAAATATCGTGCCTGGGGGGTGTCTATAGTATGCCTGTAAATTGGCGCAGTTTTCCCGAGTTTAGAACAATACCACAGCCAAATGACATTTCTAAAGCTACTCTTGGTGAGTGCAGGAAAGGGCCCTGCTGTGAAATACTATATCAAAAATTGTAATTACATGCCCCTGTTAAACAGGGGCAGAAAAATTGGGCCTTTGGTGGTGGTAGTGCCACAACAATGTAAGCCCTCTCAGTTACTCTTGGTGGACTCAGGAAAGGGCCCTGCTGTGAAATATCATATCAAAAAGTTTAATTACATACCCCTGTTAAACAGAGGCAGAAAAATTGGGCCTTGGGTGGTAGTGGTGCCACAACACTGTAACCCATCACGTTTACTCTTGTTAGGCGCAGGAATGGGCCCTGCTGTCAAATATTATATCAAAAATTGTAATTACATGCCCCGTTAAACAGGGGCAGAAAAAATGTGCCTTTGGCGGTGGTGGTGGTACCCTAAACCAAAAATATTGTTTGAAGCTAGCATAATCAAGATTGAGGAGGAATAGGATAGTCACTCAGCATAGGCAGTCTTCAAGGGATCCCACATCCATTTTAAAATCAATCAGTTACATCGGGATCAGTTGCTTTATAGCTGCTGATCCAAGACTGATTCATTTAGATGAATGCGAGACACACTCTATGATCCGTTACAAACCTTCCAGCAGCACAAGACAGTAGCTTAATTGCATATTGAGCAAGTTCTGGTCAGTGGTCCATCCTCAAGACCCAGTAACCCAGTGGATGGTCTGTTGGAAAAATCTCCAAGTCTGCTCTTGCCCTTAGCTATTCCTGCACCATGTAATGCAGATGCTGGCGATGGTTGCTTGAACCAATCAGACCTTGGAGCTGAGGACTGAAAAATTGTCTAAAAGGCATCGGTCAGCCAGCCACCTTTTCCGCCGATCTTCCTCTGACTGAACGAAGCTTCAGCAACACGTTGTCTAGCACCAGGAAATTGTAACCTCCCAGGATCTGGAAATGTATTGCACAAACCTTTCTTCAAGGCCTCCTGAAGATGTTTCATCCTTTGCTCCCTCTGCAAAGGCAGGATAACCTTGTAATGTGGATCAAGAAGGGTTGCCAGCCAGTAATGATCCCTCTCCTTGATACCACATATCCTAAGGTCCTTTTCGGTGGCTTTGCAGATTCAGGGAGGCCATGCAGCATAAGTTTGCAGAGGCAATAGATTCTGAGTCCTCTGGGTCACTAAGGATCACATGATCCATAACAACCTCTTCCCAGCCACATACAAATCCTTGGGTTTCTGGGGACTGAAAACCATCCCTTGAAGATTGCTGCTGATTGTTATCATTCACGACACAATCCTCCTCCTCCTCTTCTTCCTGTGTGTTTGGCAGGCCCACAGGAATACTATCTGGATAAAGGGGGCCTTGAGAGGTAAGGAAGTTCTCCTCTTCCTCCCTCTATTTAGCCTCAAGTGCAATGTGTTTTCACTTAGGGGTGTACTCACTTTTGTTGCCAGTGGTTTAGACATTAATGGCTGTGTGCTGAGTTATTTTGAGGGGACAGCAAATTTAGACTGTTGTACAAGCTATACACTCACTAATTTACATTGCAGCAAAGTGTAATTTCTTCAGTGTTGTCACATGAAAAGATATAATAAAATTTTTATAAAAATGTGAGGGGTGTACTCACTTTTGTGAGATACTGGATATACTTCAGCCATCACTTGAAGATGGCAACACAGCTTAAGTTACAAACTGTTCAGCATTATTCCTGAGAGATATAGCATGACAGGATAGACAAGAGGCCTACTACTCATAAGAGGGGTGTTCCTGAGTTTGGCATCCAATGACAAGGGGTGCTAGTAGTCTCAAAACTGCATAACATCCTTACACTGCTCCAGGCTTTACCTTTAACCACTTCGTGCCCACGCTATAGCCAAATGACGGCTGCAGCACGGACGCCAACTGCTGGGAGGCCGCCTCTGGACGTCCTCCCTTTATCTTCTGTAAGTTCTGTGCTGGCCGTCTCCCCCGGACACAGCCAGTCACAGATCGCTGTAAATGGCCAATCACAGCGGCCATTTACAGCGTGATCGGCGTGCCCAATGAGAGATGATCTCATATGTAAACATATGAGATCATCTCTCATTGCCATCTTTCCCTCCTCACACAGACAGCGTGTGAGGAGGGAGAGATGAACCGCTGCATCTCTGCAGCGGTCAGTGTAAAAAATAAAAATAAAATAAAAATGCACTGCCCATCTGTCCCCACTGCCACCTGTCCCCACTGCCCCCACTGCTATCTGCTCCCACTGCCACCTGTCAGTGCCATCTGCCCCCACTGCCACCTGTCATCAGTGCCATCTGTCCCCAGTGCCACCTGTCATCAGTGCCATCTGTCCCCAGTGCCCCCTGTCATCAGTGCCATCTGTCATCAGTGCCACCTGTCCCCAGTGCCATCTGTCATCAGTGCCATCTGTCCCCAGTGCCACATATAAGTGCCATCTGTCATCAGTGCCACCTGTCATCAGTGCCACATCAGTGTCATGTGCAATTAGTACCACATAGTGCCATCTGTCATCAGTGCCACGTGTCATCAGTGCCACATAGTGCCATCTGTCATCAGTGCCATATCAGTGTCATGTGTCATCAGTGCCACATATTAGTGCCATCAGTCATCAGTGCCACGTATCAGTGCCATCTGTCCACAGTGCCACCTGTCAGTGTCACGTGCCATCTGTTATCAGTGTCATGTGTCATCAATGCCAGGTATCAGTGCCATCTGTCATCAGTGTCACGTGTCATCAGTGCCACGTATTAGTTCCATCTGTCATCAGTGCCACATATTAGTGCCATGTGTCCTCGGTGCCACGTGTCATCAGTGCCACGTATAAGTGCCATCTGTCATCAGTGCCACATATTAGTGCCATCTGGCTGTAAAAAAAAATCCCACACATGTGGTATCGTAATACTCAGCAGGAGTGGCAGAATTTATTTTGGGGCATTATGTGTGGTATACACATGCCACATGAGAGAAATAACCTATTACAATGACAATTTTGTGGAAAAAATTTAAATAAAATAAAAAATCTTCATTTTGCAAAGAATTGTGGGAAAAAATGACAACATCAAAAAGCTCACCATTCCTCTTACTAAATACCTTGGAATGACTACTTTCAAAAAAGGGGTCATTTGGGGGGTATTTGTACTTTCCTGGCTTGTTCGGGTCACAAGAAATGAGATAGGCCACCAGTACATAAGATGTGATCAATTTTGTGTGATTCGCTTCACAGCTTGTAGACTATCTAACTTTCACAAAGACCAAATAATATCCACTAATTTGGGTTATTTTTACCAAAGATATGTAGCAGTATAAATTGTGGCCAAAATGTATGAAGTAAAATTAATAATTTGCTAAATTTTATCACAGAAACAAAGAAAAATGTGTGTTTTTTTCAAAATTTTCGTTATTTTTTCATTTATAGCACAAAATACCACCAAAAGATCAAATACCACCAAAATAAAGCTCCATTTGTGGGGAAAAAAGGACAAAAAATTCATTTGGGTACAGTGTTGCATGACTGAGTAATTGTCATTCAAAGTGCGAGAGCACCGAAAAGCTGAAAATTGGTCTGGGCAGGAGGGGTATTTAAGTGTCCAGTAGGCAAGTGGTTAATGGGAAATGAAAAGAATAAGCCCCAACTGCATACATATTGATCTGTAACAAAAATGGACCTGAAGCACTACACCACTGCTAAGAGGATACAGCTTTATCCAAATAAAAGTCAGCAGGACAATCCAAAAAGTAATCAACACATTTTGGGATTCATGTGCTCATGCGCAAAGGTGAACACAAGCACCGGTCTCGTGACATATGTAAACAGCAATTGTTTACAATATGTAAACAGTTCGTGGTGAGGTATGTCAGATTGAGGGCAGCAGACCTCTTCTGTAAATATAAAGTAGTAACCTGTAAAGGATTTTAAAGGCTTTTAAAAATGTATGTAGTTTGTTGCCGATGTACGGTTGTGCGCAATTTTAAAGCATGTACAGTAGTGTTTGGTATCCATGTACTCAGCATAAGATCGTCTTTTTTTTTTCATCCAACATTTGGGCAACATAGTATGTTTTAGTGCATTAAAATGAAAAAAAGTGTTTGAAAAATCGCTGCACAAATACTGTGTGAAAAATAATTGCAACACCCACATTTTTAATTTGTAGAGTTTTTTGCAGCTCTCATTTGTTATTGAAAATTAAGAAAGAAAAGGAAAATGTTTTTTTTTTTTTTCCTTTTTAAATTTTCAAAACTTTGTGACAAAAAGCGAGATCTGCAAAATAATCAACATGCCTCTCAGAAAACAGCTTGGGGTATTTACTTTCCAAAATGGGGTAATTTTTGGGGGTTTTGTGCTATCTTGGAATTTCACGGCCTCCAAAGCTGTGATAGGCAGTGAGGAGTGAAATCAAAAATTTACGCCCTTAGAAAGCATGAAGGTGCTTGATTTTCGGGGTCCTGTACGTGGTTAGACTGCCAAAAAGTCCCACACATGTGGTATCCGTGTACTCAGGAGAAACAGCTGAATTTATTTTGGGGTGTAATTCCACATGTTTGAACAAATATATCATTTATTGACAACTTTGTGTAAAAAAAAAAAAAATAATAATAAATGTAATTTTCCCAAAACTTGTGGTAAAATATAAAATAGTTCATGGACTCAACTTGCCTCTCGGCAAATAGCTTGAAGTGTCTTTTTTTTCCAAAATGGGGTCATTTGGAGGGGTTTTGTGCTAGCTTGACATTTCAGGGCCTCTGAAACTGTGATAGGTAGTGAGGAAGTAAAATCACCATTTTTTACGCCTTTAGAAAGCCTGAAGGCAGTGATTGTTTGTTTGGGTCCTGTACATGGCTATGCTCCCAAAAAGTCTCACACATGTGGTATCCCCATTGTCAGGAGAAGCAGCAAAATATATTTTGAGATGTAATTCTACATCTACCCATGGCATGTGTGAGCAATATATCATTTAGTAACAACTTTGTGTACATTTATAATTTTTTTGTCATTTTTCAATCACTTGTGACAAAAAATGTAAATATTGAATGGGCTCAACATGCCTCTCAGCAATTTTATGGGGGTGTCTACTTTCCAAAATTGGGTCAAATGGGGGGGGGGGGTTGTACTGCCCTGTCATTTTAGCACCTTAAGAAATTAGATAGACAATCATAAATTAAAAGCTGTGTAAATTCCCGAAAATGTACTCTAGTTTGTAAACGCTATAATTTTTGCGTAAACCAATAAAGATCCATTAATGAAATTTTTTAACCAAAGACATGTGGCTGAATAAATTTTGGCCTAAATGTATGACTAAATGAGTTTTTTTATAACTAAATTTGTGTCTTCTCTTTGTGAATAAAAGAGGACGCAAATTTAGTTTGGGTACAGCATTGCAAGACTGCGCAATTACCAGTTAAAGCAGCGCAGTGCCAAATTGTAAAAAGTGCTCTGGTCATTAAGGGGCAATTCTTCCGGAGTTTAAGTGGTTAAACTTGCTCACGGCTGTAATGTATTGTCGACTTCCGGCAATATAGATGAAAAATCAATAAAAAAAAATGGCAAAATGAAAAAAAAATGTTTGCGTGGGACCCCCCCAAAATCCATACCAGACCCTTATCCAAGCATGCAGCCAAGCAGGCCAGGATAGGAAGGGATGAGTGAGCAGCAACACAAAACTTCAGCGCTAAAATTTACAGTCATATCTAAAGCATTGTCCTTTCAGAATCAAATCAAAAATGCAATTTAATTGAGCATCCAGTGCAGCTGAAAAAACTTCTGGAGAGAGGTTAAAGTGGAAGTAATCCCATGGATTTAAACAGTTAATAACGAATCACATGTGCAGCACCATAGCATTTGAAGATTAAACGGAGGCAAAGATGGCAGCTTCCTTGGCTGAAAACGATAGGGGAGTTTACTTTAACATACATTTTTACTTTAACATAAATACAGTACTAAAATCTGTGCTCCATGGAACTCAACACAAATAGTTTAAAAATAGATTAAATTTAAAAAATGTAATTTAATCAGAAAAAAAGCACAGAAACAAGTTCATAAATGTCCAACACAATAGTGAGGAATACACTTATTGTTTGATCAAATAAAGATCCAATGTGGGAATAAAGCAAAAATCAGGAGGGGATGAGTGAGCACCCTCCCCTCCTGAACCATACCAGGCCATATGCCCACAACATGAGGGTGGGTGCCATGTTGAGGGGCACAGGGCCTCTTCCAGACATCCATGGCCAGTGGTTGTCAGGGTCTGTTGGAGTCTGGGGTCTTTAATAAGGGGGCCCCCAGATACTGCCCCCCCATGTGAATGAGTATCGTGTACATTGAACCCCTACCCATTAACCAAAAAGAGTGTAAAAACACAATGGACAGTTTTTCAAAAATCCTTTATTAAAAAAAAGGGGAAAAAAAGTGTCCCGCAATCTACATCCACCATCCATCATGCCACCCAACAGACCCAAAAAATAGAAAAGTCCATGGAAGGCCTACCGGCGACTGCTGTATTTTTGCTTTGACAGCTCTTATATAGGCAAGAGCAAGGCCCCCCGCTGATGTAACCAGATGACCCCGCCCCCCTCTGACATCACAGGACATCAGAAGGGAGCGAGGCGACTCGGTTATGTCACTCGGTGGCCCCGCCCTTGCCTATATAACAGCTGTCAAAGTCAAGAGACAGCAGTCACCGGGAGGCTGAGCTTTTTAAAAAATAAATACATTTCGGGTCAGTTGGGTGGCGTAATTGAAGATGGATTTACATCTTTTTTTTTTAAATAAAGGAATTGTCAAAAATGGTGTCTTGTGGTTTTTATTTTTTGGCACTTTTTTTGGTGAATGGGTAGAGGTACAATGTACCCAATACCCATTCACATGGGGGGGTGGGATCTGGGGGTTCTGGCTTCCGGATTCCGAAAAACCCCACCCGCAGTCCCTGACAACCACTGGCCAGGATTGTTGGGAAGAGGCCATTGCCCCCATCAACATGGGGACAAGGTGCTTTGGGGGCACCCCAAGGCACCCTCCATATATGGGGGCAAGCAGCCTGGCATGGTTCGGGGGGACGTCCATCCAAACAGCCATCCAGGTGGCACAGAACACCGATCACCTGACCTCACCAAAATAAATAGGCTCTCCCAGCAGGCCAAGGGACCCAAGAAGATCCCTGCCCATTGGCTGTGATACCTTATCTATTCCTAATCTGTCCCTGTAATGCCCTTGTCTTATCTAATGCCAACAGATACCCGGCCATCTAGTGACAAAAGAGAGAAGTGCAGCAATTCCAGAATTAGTGTGGAATCAATTGATATGCTATCAATTGGCTAAGGAAACTTTACCTGGCAGGTAAATTTACTAGAACAAATGTATATAAACTAAATATAAACTTGCACTCATGATTTAAAAACAAAATCAATGATGTGAAAACAATTGCAGCTGCTATACACAAAGTGCTAATCACTTGAAAACCATAAAATATATAAATACATTGCTCGCAAACATATGTGAGAAAAAATGATATATAAGGTGAAACAACATAAAGTCCAAGAACAAATCACTGAAAGTGCTCCAATCCAAAGTGTTTTTATTCACTTTGGATTGGAGCACTTTCAGTGATTTGTTCTTGGACTTTATGTTGGTTCACCTTATATATCATTTTTTCTCACATATGTTTGCAAGCGCTGTATTTATATATTTAAGGTAAATTTACTAGCAACCCTGCCTAAACATCAGGGTGCTACATCTATACTACACTGACTGCACTATAGATGATGAACTGCATTATATATATACTACATTGACTGAACTATATACTCTATACTAACTATCTGCCAAATCTCTATTCATTTACTATATACGGCCACCATGTAAGCAGAAGCCTTATATAGTATGGGCCGTCGACTTGAGTCATCCTGCCTTTGGCCAATCATAGCTTTCACATCTAGCTGTGATTGGCCAAAGCATACAGGTCAAGTGTATGCTTTGGCCAATCAGCAGCTGTCAATGCACTGCGATCTTGAAGTGCATTATGGGGCGCTTCATGACAGGCAAAGTATACTGTATGTATATCAGGCAGTCAATTCTTTTTGTGATAATAAAGCACAGCTGTAAATGTTAACTTTGTAATGCAAAAATAAAAGCAAATTCAATAGTAGACAATATTGTTTTTCCCAATTAACCAATGACATGTTGGTCTGTGTATGATCCTGGCTTGTATTTAAGCCTAATCAAATGTCCACATGGTAAAATGCATTGGAAGAAATTTTAGACTTAAAGTCATTTTTCATATACAGAAACTTCCAATGAAACCCTAAATAAAGCATTCATGCAAAGTGTCTAAAATGTTGTTTCTTCTGCAAAATGTTGTTGTTCTAGAAATTCCTGATCTTATCAGATACTTGATTTTCATTTGCATTCACTAGGTGACACAATACATAATTCTAAATAATCATATTTGAACTATACACAGATATTTCATCACTTTTACATTTTGAAGCAGTAAGTAATTATCTGTTCACATTTTTCTTATGCTGAATCCTTATTTCTGCCTTAACACTAAATTGTATCCATCCCAATCCTCTACCCCAATCAGTTTAACAACTACCTGTCCCAATCAAGTGAAATATTATCTATGAAGCTGAAGCTTGTCAAAATCATCCTGCCTGGGTTCCCAGATGTGCTCTGTGCTCTCGTTCTTTCCCATAGAGTATGAGCTTTTACTCCAGCACCCTCCCTAGAAAGGAATGGGAGTGTATAGTGAATACAGAGGCCTGACATGAAGGAGTATGGCAAATCATTGCGAGGCCTCGCCAGTGACATCTTGCTAAATTGGGAAGTGGTAATTATAGGGCCTATGTCAATGGACATACAGTATGTTAGCATCAGAAAACAATTTGTGAAAAAAACTTAGTCCCCCCCCCCCCCCCAGATGGATTTGGAGGGGAACCCCACATCAAAGTGTAAAACAAATCCATACCAGACCCTTATCCCATCCTTAGACATACACATTAATAAAAGTAAATTAACAAATTAGTTCATTTTTATTAATTTTTTCACATACTGTCAACAGTCAGTGTTGACACTAAAAAAACAAACAAAAAAAAACATTTTCTTTAATTTCTTTTTTTTTTCAAATTGTGACAAACAAAATTTAAATTTAAAAAACAAAACAAAAAAAAAACTTTTAATGCCTCTTACTAAATACCCTGTCTACTTTCAAAATAATTTTGGTCATTTGGGGGTATTCATATTGACCTGCCATTTTAGGGCCTCAAGAAATGAGAAATGAGGCTGTCAGTTTATCAGGATTGATCAATTATCAAATGTATATACCATAGTTTGTAGACTCTATAACTTTCACACAGACTAAATAATAAACACAGTTTTTGGGTTATTTTTACCAAAGAACTGTAGCAGACTACAGTACATATTGGTATAAATTTATTAAGAAAGGTTATTTTTTTGCAAAATTTCATAACATAATCTCCCTCCTCCTCTACACTGACACACAGGGGAGACACATGAGGAGGGGAACAAGCAGTAATCCCAATACCATATCAGTCGCTAAAAAGTGCAAGTTAGGTCCAATTGGCTATCCATGCTTCCCTACCTATACTTACGTTTGTACTGATCTGGATATGACTATTTCTGCAAGCCAGTGGCGTTTTCCAAAGGGTGATCACATTTACCAGAATATTCACAGATAAGAGACATATTATAATGCCCTGTATCTCCCCCTGAGAAGGAATTTTTAGCTGGCTTGCGATAGTCAATGCATACATACTCAGTTCTTCAATATACTTCAACACCTCTACAGTAGTGATGGACGAACGTTTCGCCCGGCGGTCGTTTCGCGGCGAATTTCCGACATTCGCGGTCCGCACGTTCGAACGCCTTTTTCCGTCGTTCGCCGCGGCGGACTTACGTGTTTAATGTATACAAGAACTTTAACCTTTGGTGACACGTTTATCATGTGATACAGGACAGCCAATTGAGACATGACAGCACATGGACACTTGGACATTCCCCCTAACCTATAAATACACCCGATCCGGTGGCCATTTTACATTCTTTCTTCTGTTACGATAGGGACAGGTTCCTGTGTGGAGTAGGGAGAGATAAACCACTAGCTATTTGGTACACAAAAGTTCTTTTCAGGACTGGTATAGGTGTTAGGTGTTGATAGGTTTGCTGTGCTGCTGATTCTTGCAGCAGCCTGAGTGTCTTTTGTTAGTTTAGAGAAAGGGAAAGGACGGTGTATGCTACAGGGACAGCCAGATTAGTCTTTCATCATCATCATCATCATCATCATCATTAGCTGTTACTATCAAGGTCCACAAAAGAGCTGTTCCAGTAACCACTAATCGTTCTCTTTTTTTGCCAATTTGTATAGGGACAGGAAGGAAGCAGTGTTGTCAGGCAGTGAGGGTAATTTTAAAGACTTGCTGTTATTATTAGTTCCACAAAGGTTCTTTTCAGGACTGGTATCAGTGGTACAGTAATAGGCTTGTACATGTATAATATTCTTTCTTCCAAATATAGAAAGGATATTATACTTGACTGCTGCCCTTCTGCTGCAGTCTGCTAAACATTCACAACTCACTTGTTCCACAAAAGTTCTTATAAGGACTGGTAACTTGGTATAGGGTGCTACGGTACATAGGCTTGAGTGCGGTACAGTCTGCTGTTCTGTAAGGACCGCTATCGGTCCACAATAGATAGGGTTGACGTGCACCACTGCTGACCGCTGCCCTATACTGCAGCAGTCCTTCAGCGGTATAGGGACTGACGTACAGTCTGCTAATCACTAACACACAACCTGCTTGTTCCACAAAAGTTCTTATAAGGACTGGTAACTTGGTATAGGGTGCTACGGTACATAGGCTTGAGTGCGGTACAGTCTGCTGTTCTGTAAGGACCGCTATCGGTCCACAATAGATAGGGTTGACGTGCACCACTGCTGACCGCTGCCCTATACTGCAGCAGTCCTTCAGCGGTATAGGGACTGACGTACAGTCTGCTAAACACTAATACACAACCTGCTTGGTCCACAAAAGTTCTTATAAGGACTGGTAACTTGGTATAGGGTGCTACGGTACATAGGCTTGAGTGCGGTACAGTCTGCTGTTCTGTAAGGACCGCTATCGGTCCACAATAGATAGGGTTGACGTGCACCACTGCTGACCGCTGCCCTATACTGCAGCAGTCCTTCAGCGGTATAGGGACTGACGTACAGTCTGCTAAACACTAATACACAACCTGCTTGGTCCACAAAAGTTCTTATAAGGACTGGTAACTTGGTATAGGGTGCTACGGTACATAGGCTTGAGTGCGGTACAGTCTGCTGTTCTGTAAGGACCGCTATAGGTCCACAATAGATAGGGTTGACGTGCACCACTGCTGACCGCTGCCCTATACTGCAGCAGTCCTTCAGCGGTATAGGGACTGACGTACAGTCTGCTAAACACTAATACACAACCTGCTTGGTCCACAAAAGTTCTTATAAGGACTGGTAACTTGGTATAGGGTGCTACGGTACATAGGCTTGAGTGCGGTACAGTCTGCTGTTCTGTAAGGACCGCTATAGGTCCACAATAGATAGGGTTGACGTGCACCACTGCTGACCGCTCACCTATACTGCAGCAGTCCTTCAGCGGTATAGGGACTGACGTACAGTCTGCTAATCACTAACACACAACCTGCTTGTTCCACAAAAGTTCTTATAAGGACTGGTAACTTGGTATAGGGTGCTACGGTACATAGGCTTGAGTGCGGTACAGTCTGCTGTTCTGTAAGGACCGCTATCGGTCCACAATAGATAGGGTTGACGTGCACCACTGCTGACCGCTGCCCTATACTGCAGCAGTCCTTCAGCGGTATAGGGACTGACGTACAGTCTGCTAAACACTAATACACAACCTGCTTGGTCCACAAAAGTTCTTATAAGGACTGGTAACTTGGTATAGGGTGCTACGGTACATAGGCTTGAGTGCGGTACAGTCTGCTGTTCTGTAAGGACCGCTATCGGTCCACAATAGATAGGGTTGACGTGCACCACTGCTGACTGCTGCCCTATACTGCAGCAGTCCTTCATCGGTATAGGGACTAAGAGTTTTGTCACAGGGTCATTTAAAAAATGACAGGCAGAGGAAGAGGCAGGCCCTTCCGCAGGGGTGGTAGGGGTAGGGCAGGAGCAACAGGCTTGAGCCAAAGTGGGAAGTTGCAGAAGGTGCGTTCAATTACTTTAAAGGATGCACCAGACTTGGTTGAGTGGCTCGCTCAGCCTTACTCTTCTGCACCCTCCTCATCCTCTCGATCTGCACCCTCTTCTTCACTCTCTGCTATGTGCACCCCCAAAGACACTACCACCAACAACACGACCACCACCACCACCACCACATACCTTCCGCTTGAGTCACTGGAATTATTTTCCGATCCATATCAAGAGGACATTTCTGATGCGCAGCCACTCTTGGTATTGGATCAGGAAGAGGAGGTAGCAACAAGCGCTACTCAGCAGTCTGACGACAGTACCCAGATCAGCCCAAGGAGGAGGTTGGTCCCCGGTGTTGCTGCCTACTCCGAGATCTCTACTTATAGCGGTGGGGAAGGTGACGTTGATGATGACGTGTCTAGTGATGTCACGTGGGTGCCCACAAGAGAGGAAGAGGAGGGGAGTTCAGAGGGAGATATGGACCAGCAGATAGGGAGGAGAAGCAGCAATGACTTACATTGCACAGCAGGGACAAAGCAGACTGCAAATGTATCAGGAGCGAGTCATCGACCATGTACGGTCACATCTGGCGCTCCCAGGACACCGGCACATGGCTCCGCAGTGTGGGCTTTTTTTAACGTGTCCGCTGCTGACAATAGCGTTGCCATCTGCAATCTTTGCAGTCAACGCGTTAGTCGCGGTAAGCCCAATACTCACCTAGGGACGACCGCCTTAAGAAGGCACATGAGCAGCCATCACCGAGCCCAGTGGGAGCAACGGAACACACAAAGCCACACTGCAGGCTCTCACCGTCCAGCCTCGTCTTCTACTTCTCCTTCTCCTCTCTCCTCACAATTGTCCTCCACTCCACCTTCCATCACGCCAAGCTCACATTTTTCTGCAAAAAGGCAGGCTTCCGTGGGCCTAATGTTTGAGCGTAAAAAAATGATGACGCCGGATAACCCTCTTGCCCAACGGTTGGCGGCTGGCTTGTCAGAACTCATAGCCCGCCAACTACTGCCATATAAACTGGTGGACTCGGAGGCCTTTCGCAAATTTGTGGCCATTGGAACACCACAATGGAAGGTCCCAGGAAGGAAGTATTTCTCAGAGAAGGGCATCCCAGAGCTATATGGCCATGTTCAGCGGCAAGTGAATGTATCTCTGGCACACAGTGTCGGTGCCAAGATACATCTGACCACAGACACGTGGTCTAGCAAACACGGGCAGGGAAGGTATATCAGTTTTACTGCCCACTGGGTGAACCTTCTGACGGCCGTCAAGCATGTAACCCGTGGCACCCGTGTAGATTTGGTTTTACCGCCACGGATTGCATGCAGGCCTGACTCTTCTTCTCCTCCTCCTACTCCATCCTCCTCCCTCTCCTCCTCAGCTGCCTCCTCCTTTTCCGCTGCTAGCGTCTCTTCCGCTGCACCGCCCAAGCTCCCCAGAACCTATTCCACATGCCAGGTGAGACGTTGCCATGCCGTGCTGCGTCTGTTGTGCCTGGAAGCAAAGAGCCACACTGGCCCGGCACTCCTTTCAGCTTTGCGTTCACAGGCAGATGAGTGGCTAACACCGCTCAATTTGACAGTTGGTAAAGTGGTGTGTGACAACGGTGCCAATCTGCTTAGCGCATTGAAACAGGGCAAAATCACGCACGTGCCGTGCATGGCACACGTCTTAAACTTGGTCGTGCAGCGATTCCTTGTCAAATACCCTGGGGTCCAGGACATCTTGCGGCAGGCAAGGAAAATCTCGGCCCATTTCAGAAGATCTTACACGGCCATGGCTCGCCTTGCTGACATTCAGCGGCGACACCATCTGCCGGTCAGACGTCTTATTTGCGATTGCCCGACGCGATGGAACTCAACCTTCTATATGCTTGATAGGCTGCTCCAGCAGAAACGTGCAGTTAACGTCTACCTGTATGAACTCTGCGAAAGAAACGGTTCTGGGGAGCTGGGTTTTTTTTCACCGCGCCAGTGGCTGCTCATGCGCGACACATGCAGACTTCTGCGGCCATTTGAGGAGATCACCAAACTGGTCAGTCGCAGCCATGGCGCCATCAGTGACATGGTACCTTATGCCTTCTTTCTGGAGCGTGCATTGCGTCGTGTCATTGATCAGGCTGTGGAGGAGCAGGAGCGGGAAGATGAGGAAGTCGCAATGCTGGATGAATTCCCAGGGGGGGCTACTCTATCTGAGACAAGTCAACAACAGGAGTCTGATGAGGAGTCAGAGGAGGATGGTGCCGGGGCGGATGAGCAGGAGCAAGAAGAGCATGCTTTAAACCTTTCTGGGATCCCTGTTGTGCGAGGATGGGGAGAGGAGAATGAAGAGGACGACATTATCCTGGATGATGAGCAGGAGCCAGGCCACCACACCGCTTCCACTTTAGTGCAAATGGGGGCCTTCATGCTCCAGTGTTTTAATAGGGACCCCCGTATAAAAAGCATGAGGGTCAAGGACCAGTACTGGGTGGCAACGTACTTAGACCCCCGGTACAAACACAAAATGGCGGAAATGTTACCGCCGTCGCAGAGGGCTGTCAGAATGCAGCACTTCCAGGCCTTGCTTCGAGAAATGCTGCATTCTGCTTTTGCGTGCGCTGGCAGAGGAGCAATTCCCACTCCCAGAGAAGGATTTGCGGGTACCAATCCAACAGCGCCTGCAAGAAGAGGCCGGTTTGAAGATGTGTTGGTGACTTCGGATATGAGGTCATTCTTTCAGCCGACCCATCGACAGGTGTCATCCGGATCCAGCATCAGGGAACGCCTAGACCGTCAGGTGTCCGACTACATTGGGTTAACGGCCGATGTGGACGCTCTGAGGAGTGATGAACCCCTAGACTACTGGGTGGGCAGGCTTGACCTCTGGCCAGAGCTTGCCCAATTTGCAATCGAACTGTTGGCTTGCCCCTCATCCAGTGTCCTGTCCGAAAGGACGTTCAGCGCAGCAGGGGGGATTGTGACCGATAAGCGTACTCGCCTAGCTCACGACAGTGTTAACTACCTCACATTTCTAAAAATGAATGAGGCATGGATCTCGGAGGAATTCAACACATGTGACCAGTAGACCATGTATATGTCTATAAACTATTTTTTTAATCAAGCACACAGACCTTCTTAATTCATTTGGCTCACTTCCTTGACCCAAAAAAGCACACCGTACTATATGCCCCTACCCTCCTCTTTGAAGAGGTTGAGCGGTGTCATATTTCTACTGGGGCTGCTTATGATATCCCTGTGCTGTGCTGACTTCCTCCTGGGGGTTCTTATTATGAAGGGATCACACTATCCCTGTGCTGTGCTGACTTCCTCCTGGGGGTTCTTATTATGAGGGGATCACACCATCCCTGTGCTGTGCTGACTTCCTCCTGGGGCTGCTTACGGTGCTGCTGTCAGTGCTGTATGTCACGGTGCTGCTGTCAGCGCTGTATGTCACGGTGCTGCTGTCAGCGCTGTATGTCACGGTGCTGCTGTCAGCGCTGTATGTCACGGTGCTGCTGTCAGCGCTGTATGTCACGGTGCTGCTGTCAGCGCTGTATGTCACGGTGCTGCTGTCAGCGCTGTATGTCACGGTGCTGCTGTCAGCGCTGTATGTCACGGTGCTGCTGTCAGCGCTGTATGTCACGGTGCTGCTGTCAGTGCTCTGTATTACGGTGCTGCTGTCAGATGCCTCTATCACGGTGCATGTGTCATTCCGGTATGTCACGCTGCTGGTGATCATCTCCTGCACCCTCTTCTTTGCCTACCCTGGTCCCTGACCTTCCCTCTCCTCCATTGCCTTCATTAGCTCCATAGTCCTGAATTGTTAGAACAATTTCCCAAATAAAATAAAAATGCTTGTAGTTATCGATCCCAAATTCACCTCATACATGTATTATGTCATTGTCCAGATGGTGGGACTACGTTTTACCCCCTAATAATTACCACGTGGCCGCAAATTCGACATGAAGGTTTGCAAAGTTCGCCTCCCATTGAAGTCAATGGGGCCCGCGGCGAACGTTCGGTTTCGCGAACGTTTGGGTCCGTTCGCATTTCGCTTTCGCGAAACGTCCCGTCGGAAGTTCGTCCATCACTACTCTACAGTATTTACCCGATGAAACTGATTGTGAGATGTGATGGACTGCAACACCTATACTCTGTGTATTGTAGAAGTTTTATGCAGCGACTCCTATAGTAGAATGACATTATGTAACAAGGTTGATATACTTTTACTGTGGCATTCCATATATGCTAAGATAAACAATATATGTTCTACTTCAAAAAGTTTTCTATTAACACAGGAAACATACAGTGCATAGAAAACTGCATCTTGTCTTGTACACAATGAAAGAAATAATGACAAAATGTACTCAAGACCACGTCAGGTTACAATAAGGTTGACAAAATAACAACGTGATTTGGATTAGCCTGAAACCTAACTTATATTCGGCCTAGACACTAGAACAATTAGCAAATGCGTGTAACTTACGCACAGGCTAGGACTTTATCATATAGAAAAGTGCAGAATATCTAGTTCTGTGTAAACGAAGAGCTGCAGAACATTCAAACCATAACTAGTTTTGCCCAAGGTCACCGTTAGGGTGAGCGTCTATTGCAATTGGGTACATCAAGAGGGCAGAAATTAAAGTACAAGGCAAAGAGAGTAGGAGGAAGAGAAAAGAGAAAAAAAAGGGGGGGAAAAGAAGAGAGAAAATGAAAAGAGAGAGAGAGAGAGAGAAAGGGAAGGGATTAGAGGAGAAATAGAGGAAGGAGAGGTCGGAGAGGCGGGAACAGTGGTCAGTCGGCTCCCACTAAACATTTGAAGGCCAGCAGTAGGCTGCTGACCGAGGGAGGTTAGTTGCTATGGTTCAAGTAGATGGTGATCAAAGTGTGGGGGTAGATAATGGTCAACCGATGGTTGCCAGATTTTAAAATGTCGGGGGATAGCATCCTGGACCGTTGCTTCGATTTTACTGTGTATCATTGCCTGCGTAACCCTATTCTTGACTTCAGTCAGACGCAGGGTGGAAGTCTTCCAGGCTTTAGCTATTGTTTGTTTGGCTGCAGTGGTGACCTGCAGAGCAAGGCGCATCTGAGCCCTGGTGAAAAAATTTGGGTAAAAATTAAGGAGGGCCAAAGCCGGGTCAGGGTCTAATGGCTTGGTGATCAGAGTGGATAAAGTCAGAAATACTTCAGTCCAGAAGCGTTGAACCACTGGACAGGTCCACCAAATATGCAAGTGTGTACCCCTCTCGTCACAGCCACGGAAACAGTTTGAAGAGTAAGAGGGTAAAAATTTTGCAATTCTATCTGGCACTAAGTACCAACACATGAGAACTCTGTAGCTCGCTTCCAGGGCCACAATGTTTTGCGAGGAGAGTTTAGTATGTAGCCAAACATCAGACCAGTCGTGTTCATCCAAACTTAAATTCAGGTCCCTGGACCAACATTGCGCATATGTCGGAAGTGTCGACGGCTGGGAGGTGAGGTGTGCATAAAGCTGTGATATGCTTCCCGGGGCGTGTGGATCAGAGTTGCATATTTTTTCAAATATCGTGTACGTGTTCAGTCCCCTGGTCAAGCCTACAGTCTGCTGCACGAAATGTGATATTTGGAGATAGCGGAAATATTCATTATTTGGTAATTGTGTTTGGGCTTGCAGGGAAGAGAACAGTTTGACTGTAGCACCAGCCACCAGGTCACATATGCGGGTTAAGTCTGCATGTTCCCATGCTCGGAATGAAGAAGGAGAAGTGTAGGCAGGATAGAACTTAGGGTGACCAATATAGGATAGTAAAGGGGAGTGTGGGGAGATCAGATGAAATGACTTACAAAGCTTATCCCAAAGTTTGACAGAGTTAGAGGTCAAGGGGTTGGGAATGGGGCCCCGGGCTGCAGGAGGGAGCCAGAGAAGATTAGTTAGGGGTATAGGGTGGAGATCCACTGCTTCCAGACTCACCCAAATGGGAACTTCCACTTTGGCATGATAGAGCGTTATTTGGGCAAGCTGGGCCGCGTGATAGTAATGTTGGAAATTGGGTACACCTAGACCACCGGCCCTGTGGTGACAAAGTAAGGTGGATCTAGAGATTCTGGGTTTCACGAGACCCCATATATAATTAAAGACCCGGCCTTGTATTATACGGTGGAAATAAGGGGGCACTGGGATGGGAAGGACTCTGTATAGGTAAAGAAGCTTAGGGAGTAGGGACATCTTGACGGCGGCAATGCGCCCCATCCAAGAGATGCAGAGGGGATGCCAATCTTGGAGTAAGGATGAAAGATGCTTCAGCATTGGGAGATAGTTCGCTCGGAACAAGTCTGCAGGATCACTGGTAAGTTTTATGCCTAAATACGGGATAGAAGAACTAGACCATTGGAATGGGAAATTAGTCCTAAAAAGTGCTAAGGTGTCATCTGGCAGTGATACATTAAGGGCTTTGGATTTTGTCTGATTAACTTCTAGGCCAGATATTTTAGAGAATTTGTCAAGGAGATTAATTAGATTAGGGATGGTAATGTGTGGGGAGGTAATGAACAGTAGAGCATCATCGGTAAATAGGCATAGCTTATGAGTAGTAGAGGCAACCTCCAGTCCCCTGATGTCCGGGTGTGCTCTAATCAGCGCGGCCAGGGGTTCTATTGCTAAAGCGAAGAGTTGCGGCGACAGGGGACACCCCTGCCGCGTCCCTCTTCGTATTGGGAAACTTTGAGAACCGAACCCAGAGTATTTCACTGACGCCTGGGGTCGGCATACAGTGACATAATCCACTGAAGGAAGTGAGGGCCGAAACCCCAACGTTTCAAGATGAAATGGAGATAAGACCACGAGACCGTATCGAATGCTTTCCTGATGTCTAAGGATAGGAGGTGCATGGGGATTGAACGCACTTTCGCAAAACAATATATGTTCTTATAGTAAGGGATGTTATTCAGAGGTATATTTGAATGATAGAATAATGTATATTTCTCACATTCAATCCACAACCCTGGGCGCAAACCAAATTCGTTGCAAACCAAGGCAAATTTTCCCATAGAGTTCAATGTAAATCAGGTTAATCGGTTTTGAACTTTGTTTTAGTTTATCTATAAAATTATGAAATGTATGTACAGTACAAAAAAATATTTCTAAACATATATTACATATAGTCTTTTACAGTAAGCTGACTCCTTTCATGTGTACATCTTAAAAAAAAAAAAAAAAAAAAAAAAAACGATAGCGCCTCTTTAATTCTTGTTTGATACAATCCCAAACCCCAATTTAAATGACTAATCTAGGGGCCATAAAACAGCACTGTGCAGCCAGGAAAAGATCATCTGAGGGGATGATAAAGTTGTAGAATTCATATGAACTGGTTTTCCATGATTCCCAATCAAGTGAGCCCACCCTCATGGTAGTCAGGGGGCAGAAACCCCTATCTGGGTGGACTGGTTCTCCCAAGACTCTCATCTTGTACTGCTCTTCTCAATATGAGCGTGTCAGAGCAGGGAAGATGGCTGTGGCTTGTGTACATGAACCAAAGCGGAGTTCGCGTACCAAAGCAAATTTTTGGGAACTCTTCTGTTTCGTGAATCAAGTTGTTTGTGATCAGAAGTGTTCGTGAACCGAGGTATCACCGTGGAGCTTTCTTTTGGTGGTATTTGATCACCACTTTTTATTTTTTGCTATATAAACAAAAAAAAAGACCAAAGACCAAAATTTAAAAAACTTTCTGTTATAGAACATATCCAATCAAATCTAATTTCTTAATAAATGTATGCCAAAATGTATTATGCTAGATGTCTTTATTAAAAAAAAAAAAAACAATGAGTGTATATTATTTGGTTTGTGTTAAAGTTATAGCATCTACAAACTATGGTATATATATATTTGAAAATCGTTCAATCCAGATGTAATGATGGCCTATCTCATTTCTTGAAGCCGTTAAAATGCCAGGACAGTACAAATTCCTCCAAATTGACCCATTTTTGTAAAGTGTACTGTCTGAGGCATTAAGTAAGAGTCATGGCAAGTTTTTTGAAGTTGCAATTTTTGTCACAATGTTTTGGAAAATGAAGAAATTAATAATTTTTTTTCACATATTCTTTTTGCATACTGTCACCAGTGCAGTACGGTGTCATTATATGAGTGCTGTGGCGGTGATTAGGGATACTGACTGGTGACAATATGTTAAAAAAATATATATATATCATAATTTTTAAACATTTTATTTTCTTTTTCTAAACTTTTTTTACTTTTGTTTTACATATTCTCATTAGAGTAGTTCAGTGTTACCATAGGGAAAAAATTGGGGAAATTACTGCAATAAACCAAATACAAAGAAAAAAGCTGTTGACACTGAAACAAACAAAGTCCCAACCAAATGTGAAATAACAAAGTATAGCGCTAACTATAAAACAATACGACAGCAATAAACTGAAGTGGTTAGTATGTGAAACATGTAAACTTGTAATGCAAACATGCAAGGTGCAAATCCAATATACACACATGTAAATACATGTGAAAAAAAAGACAAATCAGTGAAAGTAGAGTTCAAATAAAAATAGATGAACTTCCAAAGAAGTGTGTCCATCAAATATGTGACTATGAGTCCTCAATAGAGATGGTGATGGTGCAACAATGTAAGTCTGGCTATGAGACTGTTGGGACAGAGAGTTCTTCCGTTAAAAAGATGCAGATGGGTACTCTTACCAGATAAAGTGGACCCACTTGCCAGCGACAGTGGGTGTCAATATCGAGGTAAGGAGGCCGAGATGCTGAGAGGGCTCCCCTTGCGGCCGAGTGCAGTACAACCCTGAAGGTGACACAGGGATGCAGTGCCCACAGTAGCACAGGTTGCCGGGTAGCAGCAGCAGGTGGAAAGCTGAGTAGACAGTCTCTGGAGGCAACTGTGCAAGGAAGTCCAAGGCAGGGTCAGGGTCAAGCCGAAGGTCAAACACGGGAGATCAATCCGGAGGTGAGAGCAATGGATCCTGAGCTGGAGACCAGGAAACGGAAGCCAAGCCGAGCCGAGGTCGGGTGCCGGGAGTAGACAAGGAATATCAGGGACAAGCCAGAAGTCGGAGCCAGGAGAGTAGCAGAAGCAGGTCAAACAAGCCGGGTCGGTAAACAGGAGATCAGACAGCAGGGATAACAGGCACAGGTACTCAGGAGAAGCTGACGATAAACCAGCAATGCGGCACTGTCAGGTGAACGTTTAAATAGGCACGGCGCTTGGGTTACGTCGTGAGCGCGCCATCGCGTTCGTACGCCTACGACGTGTAACGTTATGCGTTCGTCCTACCCCGCGTACTCGCACTTGAACAGAAGCTACATCAGGCGTTCGTCTGGGAATCACATTGCGTCTTCGTGAGCGCTGACGCGCGTTAACACGATCGTATCTTCCGAGGTAACGCCTATTTCCCTGACAGTGGGTCAGTCAGGCTTGTATAGACCGAACTCCTCAGGGATAAGCGTTGGCTGGAAGATGGTCATTCCAAACGAGGTAGGTCTGCTCATCAGCATAATACATTTAGCCCAAAATCCAGGATTTGGATTACTCTCCAGGAAAAAATGGGATTGCAACCCAATGGGAGGCGTCTGAAGGCCAGTGGTAGGTGAAGGAATAGGCTCAGTCAAACCGGGATGTAAATAAGAAAAAATGGAGAGGCTCCATATGGTGCAGGTCAAAAACAGGGAGATTTATTCTTAAAAAGTACAATGCATCATTAATAGATGAGTAAAAGAAAATACTTGGTGATCACAAGTTAAAAGATATAAAAGCAATGTGGGAAGCAAGTGCACCAATTCCGATGCGTTTCGTCCCAAACAAAGCGTCGACGAGACGCAAGGTCTGCAAAACCTGCAAAATACCTGCAAAATACTCAACATGCCTCTCAGCAAACAGCTTGGAGTATCTACTTTTCTGAAAACTCATGGAAAAATATAAAATTTCAGGGCCTTCGAAACTGTGATAGGTAGTGAGGAAGTGAAATCACCATTTTACGCCCTTAGAAAGCCTGAAGGCGATGATTGTTTTTTGGGGTCCTATACATGGCTAGGCTCCCAAAAAGTCCCAAACGTGGAATCCCCGCATCGCCTTAACTGACAATTGCACGGTCGTGCGACATGGCTCCCAAACAAAATTGACGTCCTTTTTTCCAACAAATAGAGCTTTCTTTTGGTGGTATTTGATCACCCCTGCGGTTTTTATTTTTTGCGCTATAAACAAAAATAGAGCGACAATTTTGAAAAAAAACGCATTATTTTTTACTTTTTGTTATAATAAATATCCCCCAAAGATATATATAAAAAAAATTTTTCCCTCAGTTTATGCCTATATGTATTCTTCTACATATTTTTGGTAAACAAAAATCACAATAAGCGATTATTGATTGGTTTGCGCAAAAGTTATAGTGTAGCCTAGAGGCGATTCAGTTCGCATTGTGCGCTATACAAGTATTTCATTCATTCATTCATTTACAAAATAGGGGATAGTTTTATGGCATTTTTATTAATATTTTTTTTTTACTTGTAATGGCGGCGATCAGCGATTTTTATTGTGACTGCGACATTATGGCCAACACATCAGACATTTTTGACACATTTTTGGGACCATTGTCGTTTATACAGCAATCACTGCTATACAAATGCAGTGATTCCTGTGTAAATGACACTGGCAGTGAAGGGGTTAACCAGGGGGTGGCAGTGTAGGGGTTAAGTGTTCCTAGGGGCGTGTTACTAACTGTGGGGTGCTGGGCTTTGTTTTAGTGAACACTGATCTCTGCTCCAATCACATGGAGCAGAGATCAGCGTCACTTGTTGCTAGGCAGAAAGGGAAGATGCTGTTTACAATGGCATCTCCTCGTTCAGCTGCCCCGTGAGACGATCGTGGGTATCCCCGTGGCGATCAAGTCCGCGGGACCCACGACCGGACTCACGGAGGTCCCGACTGGCACACGAGCATGCCGCCGGTGGCGTGCACGTGATGGCAGGGCGGCATTTAAATATGGACATACCTGTACGCCAATATGCCTGCCCGTGCCATTCTGCCGACGTACATCGGCATGCGCCAGTCGGGAAGTGGTTAATCACTTGTGACAAAAAAATAAAATATTCAATGGGCTCAACATGCATCTTAGCAAATTCCTTGGGGTGTCTACCTTCCAAAATTGATCATTTGGGGGATGAGGGGGTTGTACTGCCCTGCCATTTTAGCACCTCAAGAAATGAGATAGACAGTCATAAACTAAAAGCTGTACTCTAGTTTGTAGACGCTATAACTTTTGAGCAAACCAATAAATATACGCTTATTGACATTTTTTTTACCAAAGACATGTGGCTAAATAAATATTGGCCTACATGTATGACTAAAATTGAACATATTGGATTTTTTTTATAACAAAAATTAGAAAATATAAACTTTTTCCCAAATTTTCTGTTTATATTGCAAAAAATAAAAATCGTATGGGTGATCATATACCACCAAAAAGAACGCTCTATTTGTGAGGGAAAAGGGATGCAAATTTAATTTGGGTACAGTATTGCAAGACCACGCAATTACCAGTTAAAGCAGCACAGTGCCAAATTGTAAAAAGTGCTCTGGTCATTAAGGGGCTTAAGTGGTTAAACTTGCTTGCGGCTGTAATGTATTGCAGAGTTTTAGCAATATAGATGAAAAATCAATGAAAAAAATGAAAAAATGTTTTAATTGGCGTGGGGTCCTCCCCACAATCCTTACCGGACCCTTATCCAAGCATACAACCAGGCAATTCAGGATAGGGGGGAACAATCAAGCACCTTTCTCTCCTGAACCATACCAGGCCTCAACATGGGGGTTGGTGTCATGTTGGTGCCATGCTGATGGGGACAAGGGCCTCTTCCCGACATCTCTGGCCGGTGGTTGTCGGGGTCTGTTGGGATCTGGGGACTTTTATAATGGGGTATAATGTACCCGATACCCATCACATGGGGGGTGGTATCTGGGGGGCCCCTTAAAGGGGGCTTCCGGATTCCGATAATCCCCCACCCGCAGACCCTGACAACCACCGGCCAGGGTTGTCGTGAAGAGCCCCTTGTCCCCATCAACATCCCTATGTTGAGGGCAAGTGGCCTGGCATGGTTTGGGGGGGCGCTCACTCGTCCCTTGCCTTTCCTGGCCTGCCAGGCTGCATGCTTTGATAAGGGTCTGTATGGATTTTGGGGGGGCCCCACGCTATTTTTAAAAAGAAATTTGGTGTGGAGTTCGCCATAAAATCTATGCCAGACCCAAAGGGCCTGGTATGGATCGAGGGTGCAGCACACTGTTTATTTATTTTTTAATTTTGACATGGAGTTCCCCTTAAAATCTATACCAGTCCCAAAAGGCCTGGTATGGATTTTGGGAGATCCCAAGCCGTTTCTTTCTAAATTCTGTCAATGGGGTTCCCCTGAACCACTTCAATACACTGTATTATTTACTCTGCACTGCACTGAATTACATATACTGCACTGACTGCACTATAAATTCTCCCCTGTATTATATATCCCTTTCATGACTAAGCCTATTTTTGACATTTGGTATTTACAAGTTAAAATCAATATTTTTTGCTAGAAAATTACTTGGAACCCCCAAACATTATATATAATTTTTTAGCAGAGACTCTAGAGAATAAAACGTTGATTGTTGCAATATTTTATGTCACATGGTATTTGCGCAGCGGTGTTTTAAACGCAACTTTTTAGGAAAAGGGACACTTTCATGAATTTTAAAAAAATTAAACAGTAAAATTAGCCCAATTTTTTTGCATAATGTGAAAGATAATGTTATGCAGAGTAAATAGATACCAAACATGTCACACTTTATAATTGCACGCACTCGTGGAATGACGACAAACTATGGTACCTAAAAATCTCAATAGGTGACGCTTTAAAAAAAAATTTGGTTACCAGGTTAGAGTTACAGAGGAGGTCTAGTGCTAGAATTATTGCTCTCGCTCTGACGATCATAGTGATACCTCACATGTGTGATTTGAACACCGTTTACATATGCGGGCACGACTTCCGTATGCGTTTTCTTTGCTGCGCGAGGGGGCGACGGGGGGCACTTTAAAAAGACCTAAAGGACCCCTGTTTTCGGCAATTCTGAATACTGCATATATTTTTAAATCCGGAGCCATTGGCAGCCGAGTAAACTGGAAGGGACATCATGACATCGCTTCCGTGTTTACAATTAGAAGACTGGAATGAAGCTGCTTGCCACCAGAAGCGGCCGATCGTGCATCGGTGCTCCCGATTGAACGGTAAGCCCTGGTAAGAGCGGCAGGAGGCGGTGGGAAGGGGGGTGTCCCCTCCCGCTCCTCCAGCATAACAGTCGAGCGTTTTTTAGCCGCATCAGTTGTTATGGCTGGAAAGCCAATCGCCCGCTCTGAAAAACAGTACCGGGATGATGCCTGCAGGTGTGGGCATCATCCCGGTATAACCCACCGGAAGCCGAGTACGCACATCTGCGTACGCTCGGCGGCAAGGGGATATACTACAATGACTGCACTATATACTCTGCAATGTATTGTATATACTACATTGATGGCACTATATACTCTTCACCTTATTATATATACTGCACTGACTGCACTATATACTCTGACCTGTATTAATTATACTACACTGGCTGCACTAAATACTCTCCATTGTATTATATATATGCAGAAATTTGGGCCTAAGGTGTTGGTGTTGCCACAACACTGTAAGCCCTAAAAGTGACTCTTGGTGGGCGCTGGAGTGCCCTGCTGTGAACGATTATATCAAGAATTGTAATTACATGCCATTGTTGAACAGTGGTAGAAAAATTGGGCCTTTGGTGGCTGTGGTGCTGGTGCCACAACACTATAAGTCCTCACAGTTACTCTGGGTGGGCACAGGAACGGGCCCTGCTGTGAAATATTATATCAAGAATTGTAATTACATGCCCCTGTTAAACAGGGGCTAAAAAATTGGGCCTTAGGCACTGGTGCCACGACACTGCAACCTCTCCCATATACTCTAGTTGGAGAGCAGTAATGAGCCCTGCTGCAAAGTATTACATCAAAAATTGTAGCTACATGCCACTGTTAAACAGGGGCTGGAAAATTGGGCCTTAGCCACTGGTGCTGGTGCCACGACCCTGCAACCCCTCACAGATACTCTAGTTGGAGTGCAGGAATGAGCCCTGCTGCAAAGTATTGCATCAAAAATTGTAATTACATGCCCCTGTTAAACAGGGGCTGAAAAATTGAGCTTTAGGCACTGGTGCTGGTGCCACGACACTGCAACCTCTCACATATACTCTATTTGGGAGTGCAGGAATGAGACCTGCTACAAAGTATTGCATAAAAAATTGTAATTACACGCCCCTGTTAAACAGGGCCTTAAAAATTGGGCCTTAGGCACTGGTGCCACAACAGTGCAACCACTCACAAATGTTGTAGTTGAGCACAGCAATGAACTCTTCTGCAAAATATTGCAAAAAAAAATGTAATTACATGCTCTTGTTAAACAGGGGCTGAAAATTGGGCCTTAGCCACTGGTGCTGGTGCTACGACACTGCAACCCCTCAGAGATACTCTAGTTTGAGTGCAGGAATGAGCCCTGCTGCAAAGTATTGTATCAAAAATTTTAATTACCGTATTTATCGGCGTATAACACGCACTTTTTCCCCTTAAAAGCCGGGGAAAACCGTGGGTGTGTGTTATACGCCGATCCCCCAAAATTCTGAGCCTCTGGGCGGCTTTCAGCCACCTTCGGCTCTTCAAGGCGACTTTCGGCCACCTTCGGCCATTATCGGCAGCTTTCGGCCATTCTCGGCAGCTTTCGGCCGCCTTCAGCTCTTCTCGACAGCTTTCGGCCGCCTTCGGCCGTTCTCGGCAGCTTTCGGCCACCTTCGGCTCTTCTCGGCGGCCGAAAGCTGCCGAGAATGGCCGAAGGTGGCCGAAAGCTAGCGGGAAGAGCCAAAGGTGGCCAAAAGCTGGCGAGAAGCACCGAAGGCGGCCGGAGTCCCGCCGAGAACTACCGCACGCCGCCGAGATACACATCCGGCTCTGTAACTCGGCGGCGGCATTTTAAAAAAATAAAATAGACACGGCTGCAATGGGGGACAAGACTGCATAAGGCTGCAATTGGGGGACAAGAATGCATAAGGCTGCAATGGGGGACAAGACTGCAATGGTGGACAAGGCTGCATAAGAATGCAATGGTGGACAATGCGGCATAAGGCTGCAATGGTGGACAAGGCTGCATAAGGCTGCAATGGTGGACAAGGCTGCATAAGACTGCAATGGTGGACAAGGCTGCAATGGTGGACAAGGCTGCAGATGACACTGATGGGCATATAAATGTAAGTTTTTTTTTTCCCCTTAAACTTCCCTCCTAAAAGTTTCCTAAACTTGGGGTGCGTGTTATACGGTACATGCCCCTGTTGAACAGGGGCTGAAAAATTGGGCCTTAGCCACTGGTGGCGGTGCCCAGAACCAAAAATGCTCTTCCAAGCTATCAGCAGGATCATTGAGGAGGAAGAGGATAGTCAGTCAGCATAACAGGATAGTCACTCAGCATCAGCATAGGCAGTCTTGAAGGGATGTGACAAAAAGATGAAAGAACACTGGATTCAGGACAGGTCAGTAGCTCAATTGCATACTGTGCAAGCTCTGGCCAGTGATCCATCCTCAAGACCCAGTAACCCAGAGGATTTTCGGTGGGAAAGGTGTCCAAGTCTGACCTTTCCCCTAGGTATTCCTGCATGTAAATCAGACACTGGCGATGGTTTCTGGAACCAATCATACCTTGGGGGCTGCAGACTAAAAAATTGTCTGAACGCATCGGTCAGACGGCCGCCTTCTCCACCGCTCTTTCTGTGACTGACCGAAGCCTCAGCAACACGTTGTTCAGGACCAGGAATTTGTAACCTCCCAGTCTCTGGGAACGCGTTGCACAGACCTTTCTGCAAGATGGCAAGATAAGGTCTGCAACCTTATCCTTGTACCATGGATCAAGGAGAATTGCCAGCCAGTAATGATCCCTCTCCTTGATCCGCTGAATACGAGGATCCTTCCACAGGCTTTTCAGGATCAGGGAGGCCATGCAGCATAGGTTAGCTGAGGCATTTGGTCCGGAGTGCTCTGGGTCACTAAGGACGACATGATCCGCAGCCACCTCCTCCCAGCCACATACAAGTCCACGGGTTTCTTGGGACTGTAAGTCACCCCTAATAAACTGCTGCTGATGCTGAGTGCCAGGCTCCACCTCCATGCTGACACAATCCTCTTCCTCATCCTCCTCCTCTTGCTGTGTGATCGGCGGGCCAGAAGGAACACTGTCTGGATAAAGGGGGCCTTGAGAGGCAAGGAAGTCCTCCTCTTCCTGCCTCTGTCCTGCCTCAAGTGCCCTGTCCATTATTCCAGCGTGTGCACCAACAGCTGGACAAGAGGTACAGTGTCACTGATGAATGCACTGTCACTGCTCACCATCCTCGTGGCCTTCTCAAATGGTGACAGGACAGTGCATGCATCCCTGATCATGGCCCACTGGCGTGGGGAAAAAAAACGAGCTCCACTTACCCTGTCCTGGTGCCGTAGTCACACAGGTACTCATTGATGGCCCTCTGCTGGCCAACGTTGAGTTCCACCTGGTGGACATGTCACAGATTAGGTGGTTCTTGGGCAGGTTCAATTCCTTTTGGGGCTCAGCCATCCGAGCACTGGCATTATGTGACTGGCAGAAATGCACACAGATTTTCCTGGCCTGCCTCAGGACATCCTGTAAGCCTGGGTACCTGCCCAAGAACTGCAGCACCACCAAGTTAAGGATGTGAGCCACACAGGGCACATGGGTCAGTTGTCCCTGTCAGAGGGCGGAGAGGAGGTTGGTGCCATTTTTGCAAACCACCATTCCTGGCTTAATCTGGCATGGTGTCAACCACCTCTCAGCCTGCCCCTGCAGAGCTGACAGAATATCTGCCCCAGTGTGGCTCCTGTCCCCCAAGCACACCAGCGCAAGCATGGCATGGCATCTTTTTGCCTGTGTACTTGTGTAGCCCCTTGAATCCCTATGGAGCACTGCTGGTTTTGAGGACAAAGCACAGGAAGAGGCCATGGAGGAAGAAGGAGAGGGGGAGGTGGAGGAGAGAGGTGTGTCACAACCAGTAGTAGCATTTTGGAGGCGCAGTGGCGGAACAACCTCCAACACTACTGCACCTTGTCCTGCATCCTTCCCAGCTGCCAGAAGAGTCACCCAATGCGCCGTGAAAGATAGGTGATGTCCCTGTCCATGCCTGCTGGACCATGAGTCAGCGGTAATATGCACTTACCGCTGACCGCCATGTCCAGCGAGGCAAGGACATTGCCTTCCACATGGCGGTAGAGAGCCGGAATCGCCTTCTATGACAAAAAGTAGCATTTGGGAACCTGCCACTTAGGAACCGCACATTGCAAAAACTCATGGAAGGGGGGCGAGTCTACCAACTGAAAATGCAGCAGTTGAAGTGCTAGCATTTAGCCGAGCTAGCATTCAACCGCTGGGCATGTGGATGGCAGGGAGTAAACTTCTTTTGACGGTCCAGCAGCTGGAGCAGGGAAATTTGCCTGGTACAATCGGACATCGGTGTACTGCTAGCAGAGTGCCCGCAAGTACTTGGATGTGACATACCTAATTCTACACCTTCATACCTCTCAGTACAGGTTTCAGAGAGGACTGAAGGTATAGTGGGGTTGGAGATCCCAGCTGATGAGGAGCAAGGAGATGTCTGCTTTGTTCTTTGGTGTGGGTCTTTAAGGTATGCTTGCCTAACGAACTGCATGGCAGGTCAACATATGTCTGGTCAAGCATGTGGTGCCCAAACGGCTGATGTTTTGGCCACGCGAGATACGCTTGAGACATATGTTGCAAATAGCAGTGGTTCAATCTGATGCACTCATCTCAAAAAATCCCACACCAAAGAACTTTTGGAATAACGTGCAGAGGCAGCGCCCTGCACCCGCGGAGCTCTGTGGTGAGATGCAGGTGTGCTGCCCTTAAGCTGGCCCCTGAAGGGCATCCTGCCTCATTGGAGATGTGCCTCCTCCTCCCTCCTATCTGGCACCCACGTGGAGTCAGTCACCTCATCATCTCCTCCCTCATCATTGGAGCAAACCTGGCAGTATGCTGCAGTTGGTGGAACATGACTGCCAGATTGCTGTCCGTCTTGGGCATCCCCTCTCTCTGGGTTCACGCTACTGCCATCCTCTAGCTGGGTATCATAATCAGAGCCTTCAAAACACTGGGCATCCTCCTGGAGCATGTACCCAACACTGTGCTCAAACAGTTCAGGGGACTCCTCAGGAGGACATGATGGGTCTAGGGAAGGAGTGAATGATGCCATTGAGACGTGGGAAAAGGCCGTGTTGGCAGCTGTTCTTCCAAATTAACCAAGGATATGTTGATCTGTGTATGATCCTGGCCTATATTTAAGCCTAATGAAATATGTCCACATGGTAAAATACATTGGAAGAAATTTTAGACTAAAAGTCATTTTTTTCAGAAACTTCCACAGAAACCCTAAACATAGCATTCATGTGAAGTGTCTAAAATGTTGTTGTTCTAGAAATTCCTGATCTGACACAAAAGAAGAAAAAAGAAAGAGACAAAGTTCATTGAGACATTGAGGCTCTATATTTGAGCATTCCCCACACAAAGGGTTTAGAGGTTGTTTCCTCATTCCTAAGGGAACAAGATAAAAACAATTGGAAACTGTCAGTTTGTCACTACTCTGCTAGAACATATTCTCACCACTATCTTTGTGTTTAACAGCTCCATTTACCTCCAGGTACAGGGGGTAGCGATGAGGAATTAGTGTGCCCCATCATATGCCAACCTGTACCTGGGGGGGTGGGAAAGAGACTTATTCTCCAATGACGGAGCCTCGATATACCTCTACCACATTTTGCTTTGGCGAAGGTATATTGACACCACTCTGCTCATCTGGATTGGCTCAGTGAGGGAACTCTTTGCATTTATGGCATATATATCTAATAACGAGTTCAACCTAAAGTTTACAATTCAATCGGATACCAGTAGAATTCCCTTTCTGGACCTTCGTCTCTTTCTAAATCACAATGGTATAATCCATTGCAGTCTCTACAGAAAGGAAATGGCCAGCAACACGATACTGCACTACTCGAGCTCACATCCTCGCTCCTTGATACGGAGTATACCGTTTAGTCAATATCTGAGGTTGCATCGCAACTGTGCCAGGGAGGAGGATTTTAAGCTTGAAGCTAAGGCGCTTTAAGACTGCAAACCAGGGGGTACAGTAAAAAAGTCCTCAAAAAAGCCTACAAGAGGGCTAAACAAAACACAGGGGAATCACTTATTTTAGTCTAACTAAGTTACTAAGTCTAGGGCCCTATGAAAATCACCCTACTACAAAAATCATCACCTTTACTAACTATCAGGATGTGTTTAGCAAACTGATTGGTAGCAATTGTCATTTTCTTTCTGAAGACCCCATCATTTCTAAATACGTGGTTAGCATACCACAAATTGTTTACAGGAGATCCCGATCCATCAGGGACAGCCTTGTACACAGTCACCTCCCAGTCTTGGAGCGACGGGGGGAAGGGGGACTTTTAAATGTGGGCAATGCGATCAGTGCCCGTGAATAAGAGAAGGTGTGGGATGCCCTCTTCAGAGAGGTGGCTTTCATAAACTTAAGGGTTATGCTGATTGCCGCACTACAGGCATTGTTTGCCTAGCCATGTGTCGGTGCAACGCATTTTACATTGGCAAGATCTTTTGCCAGACGCATACAAGACCATCTATACTATCAAGACACAGGATTATTAAATACCCCAATATGCAAGCACGTGGGGCTCCACCACAGCTATGATCCATCTTACATTTATTTCTCTGCACTGGAAGTCATATCAGAGTCAGAAAAGGGAGGGGATTTTGATAAAAAGAAAGAGGCTAGGTGGATTTTTGATCAGAGGGCCACCTACCCACCAGGGTTAAACATGGCACATTTAAACCATTTCTCGAAATAATGGTACATTTACACCTTTTGGAACAGTATGCCACAATAGCTATTGGTCTTATCTGTATTTTGTCCATTCTTGTTACATACCTGCCGGATAAGCCTGACGTGCAGTGGGAAGGCTGTCTCATACAACTCCAACTCAAGGGCCACCGGGGTTGCAACAGCGGCCGCAAGAGCCTGACAGTGTATGGGTGCCTGGTTTGTCTTTGGTCTTGTCAGTTCAGCTGGTGCAGCAGGAAACAGGAAGCAGGTTGGTAAGCTGGGGAGACACTGAATTCGTAGTCAGACAAGCCAGATTGGTAACTAAGGATGAGCTTCGAGTTTGACTCAAACTCATGTACAACTCGAACACTGCCTGTTCACCTGTTCATTGAACAGTGAACAATTTGGGCTGTTCACGGCAAATTCGAAAAGCCGGAACACCCTGTACAAGACTATGGGAGAAATCTAAAGTGCTAATTTTAAAGGCTAATATGCAAGTTACTGTCCTAAAAAGTGTTTGGGGCCTGCCCCAGGGGACATGTATCAATGCGAAAAAAAGTTTTAAAAAAAGGCAGTTTTTTCAGGAGCAGTGATTTTAATAATGATCAAAGTGAAACAATAAAAGTGTAACATTCCTTTAAATTTCATACCTGGGGGGTGTCTATAGTATGCCTGTGAAGGGGCACATGTTTCCCGTGCTTAGAACTGTCCCTGCACAAAGTGTCATTTTGCAAGGAAAAAAAGTATTTTAACCGGTGCCCGACCAGCGCACGCCGATGTACGTCAGCAGAATGGCACGGGCAGGCATATTGGCGTACAGGTATGTCCAATCTTCAATGCCGCCCTGCCATCGCGAGCGCGCCACCGGCGGAGCGGTTGCGTGCCAGTCGGGACCCCCGTGAGTCTGGTCGCTGGTCCCACAGACTCGATTGCTGCGGGCATACCCGCGATCGTCTCACGGGACAGCTGAATGGAGAAATGCCATTGTAAACAGCATTTCTCCACTCTGCCTAGCAACTAGTGACGCTGATCTCTGCTCCATGTGATTGGAGCAGAGATCAGTGTTCACTAAATGAAAGTCCAACCCCCCACAGTTAGCAACACACCCCTAGGAACACTTAACCCCTACACTGCCACCCACTGGTTAACCCCTTCACTGCCAGTGTCATTTACACTAGAATCACTGCATTTATTTTGCAGTGATTGCTGTATAACTGATAATGGTCCCAAAAATGTGTCAAAAATGTCCGATGTGTCCTCCATAATGTCACAATCACAATAAAAATTGCTGATCGCCGCCATTACTAGTAAAAAAAAAATGAATACAAAATTATTAATAAAAATGCCATAAAACTATCCCTATTTTGTAAACGCTATAACTTTTGCGCAAACCAATCAATAATCACTTATTGCGATTTTTTTTTACCAAAAATATGTAGAAGAATACGTATCGGCCTAAACTGAGGGAAACATTTTTTTTATATATTTTTGGGGGATATTTATTATTAACAAAAAGTAAAAAATAATGCGTTTTTTTCAAAATTGTCGCTCTATTTTTGTTTATAGCGCAAAAAATAAAAACCGCAGGGGTGATCAAATACCACCAAAAGAAAGCTCTATTTGTGGGAAAAAAAGGATGTCAATTTTGTTTGGGAGCAAAAGGTGGTCTGGTCTTTGACCAGCAAAATGGTCCGGTCTGTAAGTGGTTAAAATCACTTTGAATTGTCGGCTCCCGTAATGCAGAGAACACTTAATGAGTGTTCTCTGTATTACGGAGCCGACAATTCATTCTTGATAAAAAAAAGTGTGGGGTTCCCCTAAATTCAATTACCAGGCCCTTCAGGTCTGGTATGGATATTAAGGGGAACCCCGTGTCAAACCAGGCCCTTCAGGTCTGGTATGGATATTAAGGGGAACCCCATATCAATTTTTTTTTTAAATTGACACGGGGTTCCCCTTAATATCCATACCAGACCTGAAGGGCCTGGTAATTGAATTTAGAGGAACCCTGCGCTTGTTTTTTATTTTTATTATCAATGAATGAATTCTTGGCTCCGTAATACAGAGAATACTTATTGAGTGTTCTCTGTATTACAGGAGCCGACAATTCAAAGTGATTTTAAAAGACTTTTTTTCCTTGCGAAATGACACTTTGTGCAGGGACATTTCTAAGCACAGGAAGCATGCGCCCCTTCACAGGCATACTATAGACACCCTCCAGGTACGAAATTTAAAGGAATATTACACTTTTATTGTTTCACTTTAATCATTTTTAAAATCATTGCTCTTGAAAGTTTTTAATACTTTTTTTTGCATTGATCCATGTCCCCTGGGGCAGGACCCAGGTCCCCAAACACTTTTTAGGACAGTAACTTGCATTTTAACCTTTAACCACTTGCTTACTGGGCACTTAAACCCCCCTCAGTTCCAGACCAATTTTCAGCTTTCAGCGCTGATGCACTTTGAGTGACAATTACGCGGTCATACAACACTGTACCCAAATGAAATTTTTATCATTTTTTTCCCACAAATAGAGCTTTCTTTTGGTGGTATTTAGTTACAGCTCGGAGTTTTATTTTTTGCTAAACAAACAAAAAAAGATGCAAAAAAAAAAAAAAAAAAAATCATGTTTTAATAGTTTGTTATAAAATTTTGCAAACGGGTCATTTTTCTCCTTCATTGAAGTGCGCTGATTAGGCGGCACTGATAGGCTGCATTGGTGGGCACTGATGGGCTGCATTGGTGGGCACTGATGGGCTGCATTGGTGGGCACTGATAGGCTGCACCGATGGGCACAGATAAGGCGGCACTGATGGGCAAAGATGGGCACAGATAAGATGGCACGGATGGGTGGCACGGATAAGTGGCACGGATGGGTGGCACGGATGGGCACTGATAGGTACCACAGATAGATGGGACTGATGGGCACTGATAGGTGGCACTGATAGGTGGCTCTGATAGGTGGCACTGCTGGGCACTGATGGGCGGCACTGATGGGCACTGATGGGCGGCACTGCTGGGCACTGATGGGCGGCACTGGGGTGCAGCACCTTTGAGGCAGATTTTGGGTGGCACTGTGGGTGGCACTGCTGGGTGGCACTGTGGGTGGCACTGTGGGCACTGCTGGGTGGCACTGTGGGCACTGCTGGGTGGCACTGTGGGCACTATGGGCACTGCTGGGTGGCACTGACAGGGGGGCACTTACTTTATTTCAGGATGGCACTGCGGGTGGCAGGTGGGCACTGGCAGGGGGCAGGTGTCCGCTTGAATTGCTGGCCGTGATCGGGACTGATGTCCCGAACACGGCCGCCGGCGATCAGCTTTTTTTTTTTCTCCTCGCGCTGTCAGCGCGAGGAGGAATACTAGCCGATTACCGGCTCCGTTTTATCACATGATCAGCTGTCATTGGCTGACAGCTGATCACGTGATAAGGGGTCGGGATCGACCCCTTACACGGATCGGTGATCAGGCGAGTCTCACGGACTCGCCGATCACAGAGCGCGCCGCACGCGCCCCTCAGGGGGCGCGCAGGCCGCTCGTAACCGGGACCACGTCAATAGACGTAGTCCCGGAAATGTAGGTTCGCGCTAATGCCGTCATTTGGCAATAGCGCGGATCTGAAGTGGTTAAAATTAGCACTTTAGATTTTGAACGTTCAAGCCCCATAGACTTTAATAGGGTTCACACAAAGTTAAGGTCTGTTCGCAGGTTCTGGTGCGAACCGAACAGGGGGGTGTTCGGCTCATCCTTATTGGTAACAGATGATCAGATGTCAACATAGACCACAGGCAGAGAATGGTCAGGATACAGGCAAAGTTCGGCAGCAGGATATCAAGCAGCTGAGCATGGTTACAAGGCAGGCCAGGGTCAGGATAACAGAGAACGTTTATAGTCAAACAAGCCGGGTCAAACACAGGAAACAGATCGGATCACAGGAACAGAAAGTCACGGGAACAGGTATGAGCTGCAGATCAGACAGCAAAGACACAGTGCTGCTGAGGTGTTTAACCACTTCAATACAGGGCATTTATACACCTTCCTTACCACACCAATTTTTAGCTTTCAGCGCTCTCACATTTTGAATGCCAGTTACTCAGTCATGCAACACTGTACCCAAACAAAATTGTTATCATTTTTTTCATACAAATAGAACTTTCTTTTGGTGGTATTTAATCACCACTGGGTTTTTTATTTTTTGCGACATAAGTGAAAAAAGAGCGACAATTTTGAAAAAAAAAAAACACTTTTTTTTAGTTTCTATGATAAAATTTTGCAAATAAGTCATTTTTGTTCATAAATTTGGGCCAAAATGTATACGGCTACATCTCTTTGGTAAAAATAAATCAAATTAGTGGATATTATTTAGTCTCTTTGAAAGTTATAAAGTCTACAAGCTATGGTGCAAATCATTGAAAATGTATCACTTCTGATCATACCTGATGCACTGACAGCCTATCTCAATTCTTGAGGCTCTGAAATGTCAGGAAAGTACAAATACACCCCAAATGACCCCTTTTTTTAAAAAAGTAGACAGTCCAAGGTATTTAGTAAGAGGCCTGGTGAGTTTTTTGAAATTGTATTTTTTTCCCACAATTCTTGGGAAAAATAAGAATTTTTTTTTTTTTTTTTTTTTTACAAAATTGTCATAATAAGTTATTTCTCATACACAGCATATGCATACTTCCAATTACACCCCAAAATACATTCTGCAACTCTTCCCGAATATGGCGATACCACATGTGTGGGACTTTTACACAGGCTGGCCACACAGAGAGGTCCAACATGCAGGGAGCACCGTAAGGGGTTCTAGGAGCATAAATGACACCTCTAATTTCCTAACGACCTATTACATTTGTGAAGGCCCTGGAGCACCAGGACAGTAGAATTACCCACAAAATTACCCCATTTTGGAAAGAAGACACCCCAACGTATATTCTATAAGGCATAATGAGTCTTTTGAACAGTTCATTTTTTTCCACAAGTCTTCGGAAAACGTGGAAAGAAAATGAAAACATATTTTTTTTTTTTTACACAAAGTGGTCAGTTTATAAGATATTTCTAACTCAAAGCATGTACATAGCAAAAATTACACCCCAAAATACATTCTGCTACTCATCCTGAGTATGGCGATACCACATGTGTGTGACTTTTACACAGTGTGTCCACATACAAAGGCCCAACATGCAGGGTGCGCCGTCAGGTGTTCTAGGAGCATAAATGACACCTCTAATTTCCTAACGACCTATTACATTTGTGAAGGCCCTGTAGCACCAGGACAATGGAATTACCCACGAAATGACCCCATTTTGGAAAACAAACACCCCAAAGTACATTCTACTGTATGAAACATTATGAGTCTTTTGAACAGTTAATTTTTTTTTACACAAGTCTTCAGAAAACGTGGAAAGAAAATTCAAATCTTTTTTTTTTTTTTTTACACAAAGTTGTCCATTTATAAGATATTTCTAACACATAGCATGTGTATAGAAAAATTACACCCCAAAACACATTCTGCTACTCCTCCTGAGTATTGCGATACCACATGTGTGAGACTTTTACACAGCCTGACCATATACAGAGGTCCAACATGGAAGTGGAACCTTCATGCGTTCTAGGAGCATAAATTACACATCTCATTTCATTCCTACATATCACACCTTTGAAGGTCCTGGAGCACCAGGACAATGTAATTACCCACAAAATTACCCCATTTTGGAAAGCAAACACCCCAATGTGTATTCTATGAGGCATGGGCTGCAAATAGGTACCGGGGTACTCTGACGGCCTGGTGAAAGGTATTCTGTTACTCCGACGGGCTGGTGACAGGTACTCGGGTACTCCGACGGGCTGGTACAGGTACTCATGTACTCACATGGGCTGACAGGTACTCAGATGGGCTGACAGGTACTCGGGTACTCAGATGGGTTGTGACAGGTGCTCAGGTACTCGGGTACTCAGATGGGCTGACAGGTGCTCAGGTACTCAGATGGGCTGACAGGTGCTGTTAAGTAGGGATGAGCTTCGAGTTCGAGTCGAACTCATGTTCTACTCGAACATTGCCTGTTCGCCTGTTCAGCGAACAGTGAACAATTTGGGCTGTTCGCAGCAAATTCGAAAAGCCGGAACACCCTATACAAGTCTATGGGAGAAATCTAAAGTGCTCATTTTAAAGGGTAATATGCAGGTTATTGTCCTAAAAAGTGTTTGGGGACCTGGGTCCTGCCCCAGGGGACATGGATCAATGCAAAAAAAAGTTTTAAAAACGGCCGTTTTTTCAGGAGCAGTGATTTTAATAATGATTAAAGTGAAACAATAAAAGTGTAATATTCCTTTAAATTTCGTAGCTGGGGGGTATCTATAGTATGCCTGTGAAGGGGCGCATGTTTCTGGTGCTTAGAACTGTCGCTGCACAAAGTGTCATTTGTGCAGGAAAAAAAGTCTTTTAAAATCACTTGCGGCTAAATTGTCGGGTCTCCGTAATACAGAGAACACTCAATGAGTGTTCTCTGTATTAGCCGACAATTCATTCATTCATTGATTAAAAAAAAAAAAAAAGCGTGGGGGTTCCCCTAAATTCAATCAAAAGGCCCTTCAGGTCTGACATGGATATTAAGGGGAACCCCGTGTCAAATAAAAAAAAAAATTGACGTGGGGGTCCCCCCAAATATCCATACCAGACCCTTCAGGTCTGATATGGATATTAAGGGGAACCCCGCATCAAATTTAAAAAAAAAATTGGCGTGGGGGTCCCCCTAAATATCCATACCAGACCCTTTATCCGAGCACGCAACCTGGCAGGCCGCAGGAAAAGAGGGGGGGACGAGAGAGCGGCCCCCCCTCCCTCCTGAACCGTACCAGGCCACATACCCTCAACATTGGGAGGATGCTTTGGGGGTCTGTGACCCCTCAAAGCACCTTGTCCCCATGTTGATAAGGACAAGGGCCTCATCCTCACAACCCTGGCCGTTGGTTGTGAGGGTCTGCGGGCGGGGGGCTTATCAAAATCTGGAAGCCCCCTTTAACAAGGGGACCCCCAGATCCCGCCCCCCCCCCGTTTGAAATGGTAAGGGGGTACAAAAGTACCCCTACCATTTCACAAAGAAAGTGTCAAAATGGTTAAATAAGACAAACACACTTTTGAAAAATTCCTTTATTAAAAATAAAAAAAATAAAAAAAAAATTCCAGCGGTGCTAATCCACTCTTGCTATCCAGCGACGGGTCTCCGGGGTCCAGCGATGGATGATCATATCCAGCGACGGGGGATCTCTCAGTCCAGCGCTGTCCATACCTCCTTCTTCTGTCTCCACTGCGGAGACACTGCAGAGAGCCGAGCGCTGACATTTCTTATATTGGGAGGGCGGGGCCACCCGTCACCTGACCCCGCCCCTCTGACGCAGGAGAGGGAAGCCAGGGGTTCCCCAGTGACGTGTGGGTGACCCCGCCCCCTCTGATGTAACGGAAACCTGCGTTACATCAGAGGGGGCGGGGTCACCCACACGTCACTGGGGAACCCCTGGCTTCCCTCTCCTGCGTCAGAGGGGCGGGGTCAGGTGACGGGTGGCCCCGCCCTCCCAATATAAGAAATGTCAGCGCTCGGCTCTCTGCAGTGTCTCCGCAGTGGAGACAGAAGAAGGAGGTATGGACAGCGCTGGACTGAGAGATCCCCCGTCGCTGGATATGATCATCCATCGCTGGACCCCGGAGACCCGTCGCTGGATAGCAAGAGTGGATTAGCACCGCTGGAATTTTTTTTTTATTTTTTTTATTTTTAATAAAGGAATTTTTCAAAAGTGTGTTTGTCTTATTTAACCATTTTGACACTTTCTTTGTGAAATGGTAGGGGTACTTTTGTACCCCCTTACCATTTCAAACAGGGGGGGGGCCGGGATCTGGGGGTCCCCTTGTTAAAGGGGGCTTCCAGATTCTGATAAGCCCCCCGCCCGCAGACCCTCACAACCAACGGCCAGGGTTGTGAGGATGAGGCCCTTGTCCTTATCAACATGGGGACAAGGTGCTTTGAGGGGTCACAGACCCCCAAAGCATCCTCCCAATGTTGAGGGTATGTGGCCTGGTACGGTTCAGGAGGGAGGGGGGGCCGCTCTCTCGTCCCCCCCTCTTTTCCTGCGGCCTGCCAGGTTGCGTGCTCGGATAAAGGGTCTGGTATGGATATTTAGGGGGACCCCCACGTCAATTTTTTTTTAAAATTTGATGCGGGGTTCCCCTTAATATCCATATCAGACCTGAAGGGTCTGGTATGGATATTTGGGGGGACCCCCACGTCAATTTTTTTTTTTTATTTGACACGGGGTTCCCCTTAATATCCATGTCAGACCTGAAGGGCCTTTTGATTGAATTTAGGGGAACCCCCACGCTTTTTTTTTTTTTTTTTTTTTTTTTAATCAATGAATGAATGAATTGTCGGCTAATACAGAGAACACTCATTGAGTGTTCTCTGTATTACGGAGACCCGACAATTTAGCCGCAAGTGATTTTAAAAGACTTTTTTTCCTGCACAAATGACACTTTGTGCAGCGACAGTTCTAAGCACCAGAAACATGCGCCCCTTCACAGGCATACTATAGATACCCCCCAGCTACGAAATTTAAAGGAATATTACACTTTTATTGTTTCACTTTAATCATTATTAAAATCACTGCTCCTGAAAAAACGTCCGTTTTTAAAACTTTTTTTTGCATTGATCCATGTCCCCTGGGGCAGGACCCAGGTCCCCAAACACTTTTTAGGACAGTAACTTTCATATTACCCTTTAAAATGAGCACTTTAGATTGTGAACGTTCGAGTCCCATAGACTTTAATAGGGTTCTAAAGTTCACACGAAGTTTAGGTCTGTTCGCAGGTTCTGGTGCGAACCGAACAGGGGGGTGTTCGGCTCATCCCTACTGTTAAGTATCAGATAAGACCAGAACTGTGTGGACTGCAACAGAGGAAACCCAAACGTGTAAAAGTGAAATATGATTTATTAAAGAAAGTGAATAATATAAATACAACCACACAGTGCAATAAACCAACCAACAAAGACCCCCAAACAACAACAGACAGATATGTACAATAAATGGGAAATGCAAGGACCGTAAACGATAGGCAGGCCAGGGTCATACACAGGGAGATCAGCAGATAAACAAGGGCAGTCCAGAATCAGAGTCACAAGCCAGGCCAAGGTCATACACGGGAGATCAGCAAATGGGGTAAGGAACACAGGACAGGGAGAGGATGGACGGATCAGACTGCAGGACAGGGATAATGGTAACAGGTGGGACAGGGTAGGGACCAGGACAGGGAAACAGGATAAGAACCACGGGTCACAGGTTCAGGGCACAGGAATAGGTACAGAATCAGGATCGCAAGCAGCAGGTCAGGGCACAAGGAACAATACCAAGGCGAGGTGTGTGTGCACCTGCCGGGTATTTATAATGGCTGCTGTCAGTCATGTGAAGCCTGACTGCAGAAGGCAATACCTGCTCCATACTGCCAGGATCCCTCCGCTGGTGGACACCAGTACTGCGGACCAAAGAGGACATAATTTCAGCAGGAGACACCTGCTGGTGGATCGCAGTACTGCATGCCAAATGATTGATATTACCAGCGGAGGGAACCTTTCCTGACAGTACCCCCCCCTCAAAGGAGCGACCTCCGGACGCTCCAACTAGCAGTTGCTGGGGAAAGTCCATTGCGTCAAGCTGGGCTATGAGCAAAGTCACATCAGGTTGGGTAACGGGCACTTCAAGCAGGGCAGCAGACAGAAGCACATCGGGCTGGAAGGCGGGCAGCGGCACGTCAGGCTGGAAGGCGCGCAGCGGCACGTCAGGCTGGAAGGCGCGCAGCGGCACGTCAGGCTGGAAGGCGGGCAGCGGCACGTCAGGCTGGAAGGCGGGCAGCGGCACGTCAGGCTGGAAGGCGGGCAGCGGCACGTCAGGCTGGAAGGCGGGCAGCGGCACGTCAGGCTGGAAGGCGGGCAGCGACACGTCAGGCTGGAAGGCGGGCACTGGGACGTCAAGCTGGAAGGCAGGCACTGGGACGTCAAGCTGGAAGGCAGGCACTGGGACGTCAGGCACATCAGACTGGAAGGCATCGGACTGCAAGGCCGGGACATCAGACTGGAAGGAATCGGACTGCAAGGCCGGGACATCAGACTGGAAGGAATCGGACTACGAGGCCGGGCCATCAGACTGCGAGGCCGGGCCATCAGACTGCGAGGCCGGGCCATCAGACTGCGAGGCATCAGACTGGAAGGCATCAGACTGGAAGGCATCAGACTGGAAGGCATCAGACTGGAAGGCCGGGGCATCAGACTGGAAGGCATCAGACTGGAAGGCCGGGACATCAGACTGGAAGGCATCAGACTGGAAGGCCGGGACATCAGACTGGAAGGCATCAGACTGGAAGGCCGGGACATCAGACTGGAAGGCATCAGACTGGAAGGCCGGGACATCAGACTGAAAGGCATCAGACTGGAAGGTCGGGACATCAGACTGCAAGGCATCAGACTGGAAGGCCGGGACATCAGACTGCAAGGCATCAGACTGGAAGGCCGGGACATCAGACTGCAAGGCATCGGACTGGAAGGCATCGGACTGAAAGGCCGGGACATCAGACTGCAAGACATCGAACTGGAAGGCCGGGACATCAGACTGCAAGACATCAGACTGGAAGGCCGGGACATCAGACTGCAAGACATCAGACTGGAAGGCCGGGACATCAGACTGCAAGACATCAGACTGGAAGGCCGGGACATCAGACTGCAAGACATCAGACTGGAAGGCCGGGACATCAGACTGCAAGACATCAGACTGGAAGGCCGGGACATCAGACTGCAAGACATCAGACTGGAAGGCCGGCTGGAAGGCCGGGACATCAGGCTCGAAGGCGTCTGGCTGGAAGGCCGGGACATCAGGCTCGAAGGCGTCTGGCTGGAAGGCCGGGACATCAGGCTCGAAGGCGTCTGGCTGGAAGGCCGGGACATCAGGCTCGAAGGCGTCTGGCTGGAAGGCCGGGACATCAGGCTCGAAGGCGTCTGGCTGGAAGGCCGGGACATCAGGCTCGAAGGCGTCTGGCTGGAAGGCCGGGACATCAGGCTCGAAGGCGTCTGGCTGGAAGGCCGGGACATCAGGCTCGAAGGCGTCTGGCTGGAAGGCCGGGACATCAGGCTCGAAGGCGTCTGGCTGGAAGGCCGGGACATCAGGCTCGAAGGCGTCTGGCTGGAAGGCCGGGACATCAGGCTCGAAGGCGTCTGGCTGGAAGGCCGGGACATCAGGCTCGAAGGCGTCTGGCTGGAAGGCCGGGACATCAGGCTCGAAGGCGTCTGGCTGGAAGGCCGGGACATCAGGCTCGAAGGCGTCTGGCTGGAAGGCCGGGACATCAGGCTCGAAGGCGTCTGGCTGGAAGGCCGGGACATCAGGCTCGAAGGCGTCTGGCTGGAAGGCCGGGACATCAGGCTCGAAGGCGTCTGGCTGGAAGGCCGGGACATCAGGCTCGAAGGCGTCTGGCTGGAAGGCCGGGACATCAGGCTCGAAGGCGTCTGGCTGGAAGGCCGGGACATCAGGCAGGAAGGCGTCTGGCTGGAAGGCCGGGACATCAGGCTGGAAGGCCGGGACATCAGGCTGGAAGGCCGGGACATCAGGCTGGAAGGCGTCTGCCTGAAAGGCCGGGACATCAGGCTGCAAGACGTCTGCCTGAAAGGCCGGGACATCAGGCTGCAAGACGTCAGACTGGAAGGCCGGGACATCAGGCTGCAAGACGTCAGACTGGAAGGCCGGGACATCAGGCTGGAAGGCGTCTGGCTGGAAGGCCGGGACATCAGACTGCAAGACATCAGACTGGAAGGCCGGGACATCAGACTGCAAGACATCAGACTGGAAGGCCGGCTGGAAGGCCGGGACATCAGGCTGGAAGGCGTCTGGCTGGAAGGCCGGGACATCAGGCTGGAAGGCCGGGACATCAGGCTGGAAGGCGTCTGGCTGGAAGGCCGGGACATCAGGCTGGAAGGCGTCTGGCTGGAAGGCCGGGACATCAGGCTGGAAGGAGTCTGGCTGGAAGGCCGGGACATCAGGCTGGAAGGCCGGGACATCAGGCTGGAAGGCGTCTGGCTGGAAGGCCGGGACATCAGGCTGGAAGGCGTCTGGCTGGAAGGCCGGGACATCAGGCTGGAAGGCGTCTGGCTGGAAGGCCGGGACATCAGGCTGCAAGGCCGGGACATCAGGCTGCAAGGCCGGGACATCAGGCTGCAAGGCCGGGACATCAGGCTGCAAGGCGTCTGGCTGGAAGGCCGGGACATCAGGCTGCAAGGCGTCTGGCTGGAAGGCCGGGACATCAGGCTGCAAGGCCGGGACATCAGGCTGCAAGGCCGGGACATCAGGCTGCAAGGCCGGGACATCAGGCTGCAAGGCGTCTGGCTGGAAGGCCGGGACATCAGGCTGCAAGGCGTCTGGCTGGAAGGCCGGGACATCAGGCTGCAAGGCGTCTGGCTGGAAGGCCGGGACATCAGGCTGCAAGGCGTCTGGCTGGAAGGCCGGGACATCAGGCTGCAAGGCGTCTGGCTGGAAGGCCGGGACATCAGGCTGCAAGGCGTCTGGCTGGAAGGCCGGGACATCAGGCTGCAAGGCGTCTGGCTGGAAGGCCGGGACATCAGGCTGCAAGGCGTCAGGCTGGAGCAGGTTGGTTGATGTGGAGGCAGGTTGCGTTACTGGCAGGATCAAATGGGTAGGAAAGAACTTCCGTCTCTTTAGATTTAGCTACTGAAGGCCTGTAGGTAGCTGCAGATCTATAGGTAGGGGATGAAGCAAACTGGAGAGAAGGGTTGGAATATGGCAGGGAAGAGGTAACAGTGGCTGGGGGAAGTTCTTGAGGGATAGTGGGCCATGGGAAAGAGGCAGTTGGATTAAAGGCAGGATATGTGCAGCAGGAAGAAACAGGGTATTGATATTTGGTAGGGAGTAGAGTATATTGGGCTGAAACTGAGGTTGCCATAGGTGATGGAGGAAGAATTTCTTGGGCAGGCAGGTGTTTGGTAGCAGAGATGGTTTGTTGTGGGCTGGCTGTGGCTGATTGCAAAATACCAGACCATGCTAAAAGTAGTGGTTGCACAAACTGCGGGTTACATACTGCCTGTCTGACAAGGGATTGTACGGAATCAACACATTCTATTATCATCTGTTGGGAACAGGCTGTGTAGTGCTCAAAAAAGTAAGGGGAATCATCTTCCAGAAGCCATACCAGTGATGTGACTTGATTAATACTGAAAGGGGGAGAAAAATCATCCTGGCCCCCTGGGATGCAGGGCAGGGCCAGCTCTGTGCAGATTTGAATTAACGGATGAACATCCTCAAACAACATACAGCCCTGATCAACCCAGGAGTGAGCTAAACGAATGGTTTCCAACAGCTGATCACTGGTCCACCCTTTCAGTGTCTGGCGGAGATAGTCACCACTCTCAGACACCAACAAAGCATAATAACGAATCACTTCTAAATTCATTTCAGTAAGCAATCTGAACCAAGATGGTTCCTCTGTGTAGCCACTTCTGGTCAGGGATGGCCTTGGTATTCTGTTAAGTATCAGATAAGACCAGAACTGTGTGGACTGCAACAGAGGAAACCCAAATGTGTAAAAGTGAAATATGATTTATTAAAGAAAGTGAATAATATAAATACAACCACACAGTGCAATAAACCAACCAACAAAGACCCCCAAACAACAACAGACAGATATGTACAATAAATGGGAAATGCAAGGACCGTAAACGATAGGCAGGCCAGGGTCATACACAGGGAGATCAGCAGATAAACAAGGGCAGTCCAGAATCAGAGTCACAAGCCAGGCCAAGGTCATACACAGGAGATCAGCAAATGGGGTAAGGAACACAGGACAGGGAGAGGATGGACGGATCAGACTGCAGGACAGGGATAATGGTAACAGGTGGGACAGGGTAGGGACCAGGACAGGGAAACAGGATAAGAACCACGGGTCACAGGTTCAGGGCACAGGAATAGGTACAGAATCAGGATCGCAAGCAGCAGGTCAGGGCACAAGGAACAATACCAAGGCGAGGTGTGTGTGCACCTGCCAGGTATTTATAATGGCTGCTGTCAGTCATGTGAAGCCTGACTGCAGAAGGCAATACCTGCTCCATACTGCCAGGATCCCTCCGCTGGTGGACACCAGTACTGCGGACCAAAGATGACATAATTCCAGCAGGAGACACCTGCTGGTGGATCGCAGTACTGCATGCCAAATGATTGATATTACCAGCGGAGGGAACCTTTCCTGACAGTACCCCCCCTCAAAGGAGCGACCTCTGGACGCTCCAACTAGCAGTTGCTGGGGAAAGTCCATTGCGTCAAGCTGGGTTATGAGCAAAGTCACATCAGGTTGGGTAACGGGCACTTCAAGCAGGGCAGCAGACAGAAGCACATCGGACCGGGAAGCTGGCACATCGGGCTGGAAGGCAGGCAATGACACGTCAGGCTGGAAGGCGGGCAGCGGCACGTCAGGCTGGAAGGCGGGCAGCGGCACGTCAGGCTGGAAGGCGGGCAGCGGCACGTCAGGCTGGAAGGCAGGCACTGGGACGTCAAGCTGGAAGGCGGGCAGCGGCACGTCAGGCTGGAAGGCAGGCACTGGGACGTCAAGCTGGAAGGCAGGCACTGGGACGTCAAGCTGGAAGGCAGGCACTGGGACGTCAAGCTGGAAGGCAGGCACTGGGATGTCAGGCACATCAGACTGGAAGGCATCGGACTGCAAGGCCGGAACATCAGACTGGAAGGCGTCGGACTGCAAGGCCGGGACATCAGACTGGAAGGATTCGGACTGCAAAGCCGGGACATCAGACTGGAAGGAATCGGACTGCAAGGCCGGGACATCAGACTGGAAGGAATCGGACTGCGAGGCCGGGCCATCAGACTGCGAGGCCGGGCCATCAGACTGCGAGGCCAGGCCATCAGACTGCGAGGCCGGGACATCAGACTGCGAGGCCGGGACATCAGACTGCGAGGCATCAGACTGCAAGGCCGGGACATCAGACTGGAAGGCCAGGACATCAGACTGGAAGGCATCAGACTGGAAGGCCGGGACATCAGACTGGAAGGCATCAGACTGGAAGGCCGGGACATCAGACTGGAAGGCATCAGACTGGAAGGCATCAGACTGGAAGGCCGGGGCATCAGACTGGAAGGCCGGGGCATCAGACTGGAAGGCATCAGACTGGAAGGCCGGGACATCAGGCTGGAAGGCATCAGACTGGAAGGCCGGGACATCAGACTGGAAGGCATCAGACTGGAAGGCCGGGACATCAGACTGCAAGACATCAGACTGGAAGGCATCAGACTGGAAGGCCGGGGCATCAGACTGGAAGGCCGGGACATCAGACTGCAAGGCATCAGACTGGAAGGCCGGGGCATCAGACTGGAAGGCATCGGGCTGAAACTGAGGTTGCCATAGGTGATGGAGGAAGAGACTCTTGGGCAGGCAGGTGTTTGGTAGCAGAGATGGTTTGTTGTGGGCTGGCTGTGGCTGATTGCAAAATACCGGACCATGCTAAAAGTAGTGGTTGCACAAACTGCGGGTTACATACTGCCTGTCTGACAAGGGATTGTACGGAATCAACACATTCTATTATCATCTGTTGGGAACAGGCTGTGTAATGCTCAAAAAAGTAAGGGGAATCATCTTCCAGAAGCCATACCAGTGATGTGACTTGATTAATACTGAAAGGGGGAGAAAAATCATCCTGGCCCCCTGGGATGCAGGGCAGGGCCAGCTCTGTGCAGATTTGAATTAACGGCTGAACATCCCCAAACAACATACAGCCCTGATCAGGCATGTACTGGCCATCGGGACTACCGGGAGTTTCCCGGTGGGCCGATGGCTCAGTGGGCCACTCTGATGTAAGGGGGCTGCTGATGGGACACTCTGATGTAAGGGGGGTGGTAATGGGGACACTCTGTTGTAAGGGGGCTAGTAATGGGACATTCAGATGTAAGGGAGTGCTGATGGCACATTCAAAATGTAAGTGGGCCGCTCTGGATGAAATCCAGGGCCAAATTTCTGTCCCAGTCCAGCCCTGGCCCTGATCAACCCAGGAGTGAGCTAAACGAATGGTTTCCAACAGCTGATCACTGGTCCACCCTTTCAGTGTCTGGCGGAGATAGTCACCACTCTCAGACGCCAACAAAGCATAATAACGAATCACTTCTAAATTCATTTCTGTAAGCAACCTGAACCAAGATGGTTCCTCTGTGTAGCCACTTCTGGTCAGGGATGGCCTTGGTATTCTGTTAAGTATCAGATAAGACCAGAACTGTGTGGACTGCAACAGAGGAAACCCAAACGTGTATAAGTGAAATATGATTTATTAAAGAAAGTGAATAATATAAATACAACCACACAGTGCAATAAACCAACCAACAAAGACCCCCAAACAACAACAGACAGATATGTACAATAAATGGGAAATGCAAGGACCGTAAACGATAGGCAGGCCAGGGTCATACACAGGGAGATCAGCAGATAAACAAGGGCAGTCCAGAATCAGAGTCACAAGCCAGGCCAAGGTCATACACGGGAGATCAGTAAATGGGGTAAGGAACACAGGACAGGGAGAGGATGGACGGATCAGACTGCAGGACAGGGATAATGGTAACAGGTGGGACAGGGTAGGGACCAGGACAGGGAAACAGGATAAGAACCACGGGTCACAGGTTCAGGGCACAGGAATAGGTACAGAATCAGGATCGCAAGCAGCAGGTCAGGGCACAAGGAACAATACCAAGGCGAGGTGTGTGTGCACCTGCCGGGTATTTATAATGGCTGCTGTCAGTCATGTGAAGCCTGACTGCAGAAGGCAATACCTGCTCCATACTGCCAGGATCCCTCCGCTGGTGGACACCAGTACTGCGGACCAAAGATGACATAATTCCAGCAGGAGACACCTGCTGGTGGATCGCAGTACTGCATGCCAAATGATTGATATTACCAGCGGAGGGAACCTTTCCTGACAGGTGCTCAGGTACTCAGATACTCAGATGGGCTGGGACAGGTACTCGGGTACTCAGATGAGCTGACAGGTGCTCAGGTACTCGGGTACTCAGATGGACTGTGACAGGTACTCAGGTACTCAGATGGGCTGTGACAGGTACTCAGGTACTCAGATGGGCTGACAGGTACTCAGGTACTCAGATGGGCTGGGACAGGTACTTGGATACTCAGATGGGCTGGGACAGGTACTCGGGTACTCAGATGGGCTGTGACAGATACTCAGGTACTCAGATGGACTGTGACATGTACTCAGGTACTCGAGTACTCAGATGGGCTGTGACAGGTACTCAGGTACTCAGATGGGCTGACAGGTACTCAGGTACTTGGGTACTCAGGTGGGCTTACAGGTACTCAGGTACTCAGATGGGCTGGGACAGGTACTCGGGTACTCAGATGGGCTGGTACAGGTACTCATGTACTCGGGTACTCACATGGGCTGACAGGTACTCAGGTACTCAGATGGGCTGACAGGTACTCAGATATTCAGGTGGGCTGGGACAGGTACTCGGGTGCTCAGATGGGCTGGGACAGGTACTCGGGTACTCAGATGGGCTGACAGTTACTCGGGTACGCAGATGGGCTGACAGGTACTTGGGTACTCAGATGGGTTGTGACAGGTACTCAGGTACTCGGGTACTCATATGTGCTGTGACAGGTACTCAGGTACTCGGGTACTCAGATGGGCTGACAGGTACTCAGGTACTAAGATGGGCTGACAATTACTCGGATACTCAGATGGGCTGGGACAGGTACTTGGGTACTCAGATGGGCTGGGACAGATACTCGGGTACTCAGATGGGCTGACAGTTACTCGGGTACTCAGATGGGCTGACAGGTACTCGGGTACTCAGATGGGTTGTGACAGGTACTCAGGTACTCGGGTACTGATATGGGCTGTGACAGGTACTCAGGTACTCGGGTACTCAGATGGGCTGGGACAGATACTCGGGTACTCAGATGGGCTGACAGGTGCTCAGGTACTCGGGTACTCAGATGGGCTGACAGGTGCTCAGGTACTCGGGTACTCAGATGGGCTGACAAGTGCTCAGGTACTTGGATACTCAGATGGGCTGGGACAGGTACTCGGGTACTCAGATGGGCTGACAGGTGCTCAGGTACTCGGGTACTCATATGGGCTGAGAGGTGCTCAGGTTCTCGGATACTTAGATGGACTGTGACAGGTACTCAGGTACTCAGATGGGCTGTGACAGGTACTCAGGTATTCAGGTACTCAGATGGGCTGACAGGTACTCAGGTACTCAGATGGGCTGGGACAGGTACTTGGATACTCAGATGGGCTGGGACAGGTACTCGGGTACTCAGATGGGCTGTGACAGATACTCAGGTACTCAGATGGACTGTGACAGGTACTCAGGTACTCGAGTACTCAGATGGGCTGTGACAGGTACTCAGGTACTCAGGTACTCAGATGGGCTGACAGGTACTCAGGTACTTGGGTACTCAGGTGGGCTTACAGGTACTCAGGTACTCAGATGGGCTGGGACAGGTACTCGGGTACTCGGGTACTCACATGGGCTGACAGGTACTCGGGTACTCAGATGGGCTGGGACAGGTACTCGGGTACTCAGATGGGCTGACAGTTACTCGGGTACGCAGATGGGCTGACAGGTACTTGGGTACTCAGATGGGTTGTGACAGGTACTCGGGTACTTATATGGGCTGTGACAGGTACTCAGGTACTTGGGTACTCAGATGGGCTGGGACAGGTACTCGGGTACTCAGATGGGCTGACAGGTGCTCAGGCACTCGGGTACTCAGATGGGCTGACAGGTGCTCAGGTACTCGGATACTCAGATGGGCTGGGACAGGTACTCGGGTACTCAGATGAGCTGACAGGTGCTCAGGTACTCGGGTACTCATATGGGCTGAGAGGTGCTCAGGTACTCGGATACTCAGATGGACTGTGACAGGTACTCAGGTACTCAGATGGGCTGTTACAGGTACTCAGGTACTCAGATGGGCTTTGACAGGTACTCAGGTACTCAGATGGGCTGGGACAGGTACTTGGGTACTCAGATGGGCTGGGACAGGTACTCAGGTACTCGGGTACTCAGATGGGCTGACAGGTACTCAGGTACTTGGGTACTCAGGTGGGCTGACAGGTACTCAGGTACTCAGATGGGCTGGGACAGGTACTCGGGTACTCAGATGGGCTGGTACAGGTACTCAGGTACTCGGGTACTCAGATGGGCTGACAGGTACTCATTTACTCAGATGGGCTGACAGGTACTCGGATACTCAGATGGGCTGGGACAGGTACTCAGGTACTCAGATGGGCTGGGACAGATACTCGGGTACTCAGATGGGCTGACAGTTACTCGGGTACTCAGATGGGCTGACAGGTACTCGGGTATTCAGATGGGTTGTGACAGGTACTCAGGTACTCGGGTACTCATATGGGCTGTGACAGGTACTCAGGTACTCGGGTACTCAGATGGGCTGGGACAGGTACTCGGGTACTCAGATGGGCTGACAGGTGCTCAGGTACTCGGGTACTCAGATGGGCTGACAGGTGCTCAGGTACTCAGATGGGCTGTGACAGGTACTCAGGTACTCAGATGGGCTGACAGATACTCAGGTACTCAGATGGGCTGACAGGTGCTCAGGTACTCGGGTACTCAGATGGGCTGACAAGTGCTCAGGTACTCGGATACTCAGATGGGCTGGGACAGGTACTTGGGTACTCAGATGGGCTGACAGGTGCTCAGGTACTCGGTTACTCATATGGGCTGAGAGGTGCTCATGTACTCGGACACTCAGATGGACTGTGACAGGTACTCAGGTACTCAGATGGGCTGTGACAGGTACTCAGGTACTCAGGTACTCAGGTACTCAGATGGGCTTACAGGTACTCAGGTACTCAGATGGGCTGGGACAGGTACTTGGATACTCAGATGGGCTGGGACAGGTACTCGGGTACTCAGATGTGCTGGGACAGGTACTCAGGTACTCAGATGTGCTGGGACAGGTACTCGGGTACTCAGATGGGCTGTGACAGATACTCAGGTACTCAGATGGACTGTGACAGGTACTCAGGTACTCGAGTACTCAGATGGGCTGTGACAGGTACTCAGGTACTCAGGTACTCAGATGGGCTGACAGGTACTCAGGTACTTGGGTACTCAGGTGGGCTTAGAGGGACTCAGGTACTCAGATGGGCTGGGACAGGTACTCGGGTACTCAGATGGGCTGGTACAGGTACTCATGTACTCGGGTACTCACATGGGCTGACAGGTACTCAGGTACTCAGATGGGCTGACAGGTACTCGGATACTCAGATGGGCTGGGACAGGTACTCGGGTACTCAGATGGGCTGGGACAGGTACTCGGGTACTCAGATGGGCTGACAGTTACTCGGGTACGCAGATGGCTGACAGGTACTTGGGTACTCAGATGGGTTGTGACAGGTACTCAGGTACTCGGGTACTCATATGTGCTGTGACAGGTACTCAGGTACTCGGGTACTCAGAGGGCTGACAGGTACTCAGGTACTCAGGTGGGCTGACAGGTACTCGGATACTCAGATGGGCTGGGACAGGTACTCGGGTACTCAGATGGGCTGGGACAGATACTCGGGTACTCAGATGGGCTGACAGTTACTCGGGTACTCAGATGGGCTGATAGGTACTCGGGTACTCAGATGAGCTGACAGGTGCTCAGGTACTCGGGTACTCATATGGGCTGAGAGGTGCTCAGGTACTCGGATACTCAGATGGACTGTGACAGGTACTCAGGTACTCAGATGGGCTGTGACAGGTACGCAGGTACTCAGATGGGCTGACAGGTACTCAGGTACTCAGATGGGCTGACAGGTGCTCAGGTACTCGGATACTCAGATGGGCTGGGACAGGTACTCGGGTACTCAGATGGGCTGACAGGTGCTCAGGTACTCGGGTACTCAGATGGGCTGACAAGTGCTCAGGTACTCGGATACTCAGATGGGCTGGGACAGGTACTCGGGTTCTCAGATTGGGCTGACAGGTGCTCAGGTACTCAGGTACTCAGGTACTCAGATGGGCTGACAGGTACTCAGGTACTCAGATGGGCTGGGACAGGTACTTGGATACTCAGATGGGCTGGGACAGGTACTCGGGTACTCAGATGTGCTGGGACAGGTACTCGGGTACTCAGATGGGCTGTGACAGATACTCGGGTACTCAGATGGACTATGACAGGTAGTCAGGTACTCGAGTACTCAGATGGGCTGTGACAGGTACTCAGGTACTCAGGTACTCAGATGGGCTGATAGGTACTCAGATACTTGGGTACTCAGGTGGGCTTACAGGTACTCAGGTACTCAGATGGGCTGGGACAGGTACTCGGGTACTCAGATGGGCTGGTACAGGTACTCATGTACTCGGGTACTCACATGGGCTGACAGGTACTCAGGTACTCAGATGGGCTGACAGGTACTCGGATACTCAGATGGGCTGGGACAGGTACTCGGGTACTCAGATGGGCTGGGACAGGTACTCGGGTACTCAGATGGGCTGACAGTTACTCGGGTACGCAGATGGCTGACAGGTACTTGGGTACTCAGATGGGTTGTGACAGGTACTCAGGTACTCGGGTACTCATATGTGCTGTGACAGGTACTCAGGAACTCGGGTACTCAGATGGGCTGACAGGTACTCAGGTACTCAGATGGGCTGACAGGTACTCGGATACTCAAATGGGCTGGGACAGGTACTCGGGTACTCAGATGGGCTGGGACAGATACTCGGGTACTCAGATGGGCTGACAGTTACTCGGGTACTCAGATGGGCTGACAGGTACTCGGGTACTCAGATGGGTTGTGACAGGTACTCAGGTACTCAGATGGGTTGTGACAGGTACTCAGGTACTCGGGTACTGATATGGGCTGTGACAGGTACTCAGGTACTCGGGTACTCAGATGGGCTGGGACAGATACTCGGGTACTCAGATGGGCTGACAGGTGCTCAGGTACTCGGGTACTCAGATGGGCTGACAAGTACTCGGGTACTGAGATGGGCTGACAGGTACTCTGTTACTCAGATGGGCTGACAGGTGCTCAGGTACTCGGATACTCAGATGGGCTGGGACAGGTGCTCAGGTACTCGGGTACTCATATGGGCTGAGAGGTACTCAGGTACTCGGATACTCAGATGGACTGTGATAGGTACTCAGGTACTCAGATGGGCTTTGACAGGTACTCAGGTACTCAGATGGGCTGACAGGTACTCAGGTACTCAGATGGGCTGGGACAGGTACTTGGGTACTCAGGTGGGCTGGGACAGGTACTCGGGTACTCAGATGTGCTGGGACAGGTACTCGGGTACTCAGATGGGCTGACAGGTACTCAGGTACTCAGATGGGCTGACAGGTACTCGGGTACTCGGGTACTCAGATGGCTGACAGGTGCTCAGGTACTCGGATACTCAGATGAACTGTGATAGGTACTCAGGTACTCAGATGGGCTGTGACAGGTACTTAGGTACTCGGGTACTCAGATGGGCTGACAGGTACTCGGTTACTCAGATGGGCTGACAGGTGCTCAGGTACTCGGGTACTCAGATGGGCTGACAGGTGCTCAGGTACTCGGGTACTCAGATGGGCTGTCAAGTGCTTAGGTACTCGGATACTCAGATGGGCTGGGACAGGTACTCGGGTACTCAGATGGGCTGGGACAGGTACTCGGGTACTCAGATGGGCTGACAGTTACTCGGGTACGCAGATGGCTGACAGGTACTTGGGTACTCAGATGGGTTGTGACAGGTACTCAGGTACTCGGGTACTCATATGTGCTGTGACAGGTACTCAGGTACTCGGGTACTCAGAGGGCTGACAGGTACTCAGGTACTCAGGTGGGCTGACAGGTACTCGGATACTCAGATGGGCTGGGACAGGTACTCGGGTACTCAGATGGGCTGGGACAGATACTCGGGTACTCAGATGGGCTGACAGTTACTCGGGTACTCAGATGGGCTGATAGGTACTCGGGTACTCAGATGAGCTGACAGGTGCTCAGGTACTCGGGTACTCATATGGGCTGAGAGGTGCTCAGGTACTCGGATACTCAGATGGACTGTGACAGGTACTCAGGTACTCAGATGGGCTGTGACAGGTACGCAGGTACTCAGATGGGCTGACAGGTACTCAGGTACTCAGATGGGCTGACAGGTGCTCAGGTACTCGGATACTCAGATGGGCTGGGACAGGTACTCGGGTACTCAGATGGGCTGACAGGTGCTCAGGTACTCGGGTACTCAGATGGGCTGACAAGTGCTCAGGTACTCGGATACTCAGATGGGCTGGGACAGGTACTCGGGTTCTCAGATTGGGCTGACAGGTGCTCAGGTACTCAGGTACTCAGGTACTCAGATGGGCTGACAGGTACTCAGGTACTCAGATGGGCTGGGACAGGTACTTGGATACTCAGATGGGCTGGGACAGGTACTCGGGTACTCAGATGTGCTGGGACAGGTACTCGGGTACTCAGATGGGCTGTGACAGATACTCGGGTACTCAGATGGACTATGACAGGTAGTCAGGTACTCGAGTACTCAGATGGGCTGTGACAGGTACTCAGGTACTCAGGTACTCAGATGGGCTGATAGGTACTCAGATACTTGGGTACTCAGGTGGGCTTACAGGTACTCAGGTACTCAGATGGGCTGGGACAGGTACTCGGGTACTCAGATGGGCTGGTACAGGTACTCATGTACTCGGGTACTCACATGGGCTGACAGGTACTCAGGTACTCAGATGGGCTGACAGGTACTCGGATACTCAGATGGGCTGGGACAGGTACTCGGGTACTCAGATGGGCTGGGACAGGTACTCGGGTACTCAGATGGGCTGACAGTTACTCGGGTACGCAGATGGCTGACAGGTACTTGGGTACTCAGATGGGTTGTGACAGGTACTCAGGTACTCGGGTACTCATATGTGCTGTGACAGGTACTCAGGAACTCGGGTACTCAGATGGGCTGACAGGTACTCAGGTACTCAGATGGGCTGACAGGTACTCGGATACTCAAATGGGCTGGGACAGGTACTCGGGTACTCAGATGGGCTGGGACAGATACTCGGGTACTCAGATGGGCTGACAGTTACTCGGGTACTCAGATGGGCTGACAGGTACTCGGGTACTCAGATGGGTTGTGACAGGTACTCAGGTACTCAGATGGGTTGTGACAGGTACTCAGGTACTCGGGTACTGATATGGGCTGTGACAGGTACTCAGGTACTCGGGTACTCAGATGGGCTGGGACAGATACTCGGGTACTCAGATGGGCTGACAGGTGCTCAGGTACTCGGGTACTCAGATGGGCTGACAAGTACTCGGGTACTGAGATGGGCTGACAGGTACTCTGTTACTCAGATGGGCTGACAGGTGCTCAGGTACTCGGATACTCAGATGGGCTGGGACAGGTGCTCAGGTACTCGGGTACTCATATGGGCTGAGAGGTACTCAGGTACTCGGATACTCAGATGGACTGTGATAGGTACTCAGGTACTCAGATGGGCTTTGACAGGTACTCAGGTACTCAGATGGGCTGACAGGTACTCAGGTACTCAGATGGGCTGGGACAGGTACTTGGGTACTCAGGTGGGCTGGGACAGGTACTCGGGTACTCAGATGTGCTGGGACAGGTACTCGGGTACTCAGATGGGCTGACAGGTACTCAGGTACTCAGATGGGCTGACAGGTACTCGGGTACTCGGGTACTCAGATGGCTGACAGGTGCTCAGGTACTCGGATACTCAGATGAACTGTGATAGGTACTCAGGTACTCAGATGGGCTGTGACAGGTACTTAGGTACTCGGGTACTCAGATGGGCTGACAGGTACTCGGTTACTCAGATGGGCTGACAGGTGCTCAGGTACTCGGGTACTCAGATGGGCTGACAGGTGCTCAGGTACTCGGGTACTCAGATGGGCTGTCAAGTGCTTAGGTACTCGGATACTCAGATGGGCTGGGACAGGTACTCGGGTACTCAGATGGGCTGACAGGTGCTCAGGTACTCAGGTACTCATATGGGCTGAGAGGTGCTCAGGTACTCGGATACTCAGATGGACTGTGACAGGTACTCAGGTACTCAGATGGGCTGTGACAGGTACTCAGGTACTCAGATGGGCTGACAGGTACTCAGGTACTCAGATGGGCTGGGACAGGTACTCGGGTACTCAGATGTGCTGGGACAGGTACTCGGGTACTCAGATGGGCTGTGACAGATACTCAGGTACTCAGATGGACTGTGACAGGTACTCAGGTACTCGGGTACTCAGATGGGCTGTGACAGGTACTCAGGTACTCAGATGGGCTGACAGGTACTCAGGTACTTGGGTACTCAGGTGGGCTTACAGGTACTCAGGTACTCAGATGGGCTGGGACAGGTACTCGGGGTACTCAGATGGGCTGGTACAGGTACTCATGTACTCGGGTACTCAGATGGGCTGACAGGTACTCAGGTACTCAGATGGGCTGACAGGTACTCGGATACTCAGATGGGCTGGGGCAGGTACTCAGGTACTCAGATGGGCTGGGACAGGTACTCGGGTACTCAGATGGGCTGACAGTTACTCGGGTACTCAGATGGGCTGACAGGTACTTGGGTACTCAGATGGGTTGTGACAGGTACTCAGGTACTCGGGTACTCATATGGGCTGTGACAGGTACTCAGGTACTCGGGTACTCAGATGGGCTGGGACAGGTACTCGGGTACTCAGGTTGGCTGACAGGTGCTCAGGCACTCGGGTACTCAGATGGGCTGACAGGTGCTCAGGTACTCGGGTACTCAGATGGGCTGACAGGTGCTCAGGTACTCGGATACTCAGATGGACTGGGACAGGTACTCGGGTACTCAGATGGGCTGACAGGTGCTCAGGTACTGGGGTACTCATATGGGCTGAGAGGTGCTCAGGTACTCGGATACTCAGATGGACTGTGACAGGTACTCAGGTACTCAGATGGGCTGTGACAGGTACTCAGGTACTCAGGTACTCAGATGGGCTGACAGGTACTCAGGTACTCAGATGGGCTGGGACAGGTACTTGGGTACTCAGATGGGCTGGGACAGGTACTCGGGTACTCAGATGTGCTGGGACAGGTACTCAGGTACTCAGATGGTCTGGGACAGGTACTCAGGTACTCGGATACTTAGATGGGCTGGGACAGGTACTCAGGTACTCAGATGGGCTTACAGGTACTCGGGTGCTCAGAAGGGCTGTCAGGTACTCAGGTACTCAGATGGGCTGACAGGTACGCGGGTACTCGGGTACTCAGATGGGCTGACAGGTGCTCAGGTACTCAGATGCTCAGATGGACTGTGATAGGTACTCAGGTACTCAGATGGGCTGTGACAGGTACTTAGGTACTCGGGTATTCAGATGGGCTGACAAGTACTCGGGTACTCAGATGGGCTGACAGGTACTCGGTTACTCAGATGGGCTGACAGGTACTCAGGTATTCGGGTACTCAGATGGGCTGACAGGTGCTCAGGTACTCGGGTACTCAGATGGGCTGACAGGTGCTTAGGTACTTGAATACTCAGATGGGCTGGGACAGGTACTCGGGTACTCAGATGGGCTGACAAGTGCTTAGGTACTCGGGTACTCATATGGGCTGAGAGGTGCTCAGGTACTCAGATACTCAGATGGACTGTGACAGGTACTCAGGTACTCAGATGGGCTGTGACAGGTACTCAGGTACTCAGATGGGCTGACAGGTACTCAGGTACTCAGATGGGCTGGGACAGGTACTTGGGTACTCAGATGGGCTGGGACAGGTACTTGGGTACTCAGATGGGCTGGGACAGGTACTCGGGTACTCAGATGTGCTGGGACAGGTACTCAGGTACTCAGATGGTCTGGGACAGGTACTCAGGTACTCGGGTACTTAGATGGGCTGGGACAGGTACTCAGGTACTCAGATGGGCTGACAGGTACTCAGGTACTCAGATGGGCTGGGACAGGTACTTGGGTACTCAGATGGGCTGGGACAAGTACTCGGGTACTCAGATGTGCTGGGACAGGTACTTGGGTACTCAGATGGGCTGGGACAGGTACTCAGGTACTCAGATGGGCTGACAGGTACTCAGGTGCTCAGAAGGGCTCACAGGTACTCGGGTACTCAGATGGGCTGACAGGTGCTCAGGTACTCGGATACTCAGATGGACTGTGATAGGTGCTCAGGTACTCAGATGGGCTGTGACAGGTACTTAGGTACTCGGGTACTCAGATGGGCTGACAAGTACTCGGGTACTGAGATGGGCTGACAGGTACTCGGTTACTCAGATGGGCTGACAGGTGCTTAGGTACTTGAATACTCAGATGGGCTGGGACAGGTACTCGGGTACTCAGATGGGCTGACAAGTGCTTAGGTACTCGGGTACTCATATGGGCTGAGAGGTGCTCAGGTACTCGGATACTCAGATGGAATGTGACAGGTACTCAGGTACTCAGATGGGCTGTGACAGGTACTCAGGTGCTCAGATGGGCTGACAGGTACTCAGGTACTCAGATGGGCAGACAGGTACTCTGTTACACAGATGGGCTGACAGGTACTCAGGTACTCGGGTACTCAGATGGTCTGACAGGTGCTCAGGTACTCGGATACTCAGATGGGCTGGGACAGGTGCTCAGGTACTCGGGTACTCATATGGGCTGAGAGGTACTCAGGTACTCGGATACTCAGATGGACTGTGATAGGTACTCAGGTACTCAGATGGGCTTTGACAGGTACTCAGGTACTCAGATGGGCTGACAGGTACTCAGGTACTCAGATGGGCTGGGACAGGTACTTGGGTACTCAGGTGGGCTGGGACAGGTACTCGGGTACTCAGATGTGCTGGGACAGGTACTCGGGTACTCAGATGGGCTGACAGGTACTCAGGTACTCAGATGGGCTGACAGGTACTCGGGTACTCGGGTACTCAGATGGCTGACAGGTGCTCAGGTACTCGGATACTCAGATGAACTGTGATAGGTACTCAGGTACTCAGATGGGCTGTGACAGGTACTTAGGTACTCGGGTACTCAGATGGGCTGACAGGTACTCGGTTACTCAGATGGGCTGACAGGTGCTCAGGTACTCGGGTACTCAGATGGGCTGACAGGTGCTCAGGTACTCGGGTACTCAGATGGGCTGTCAAGTGCTTAGGTACTCGGATACTCAGATGGGCTGGGACAGGTACTCGGGTACTCAGATGGGCTGACAGGTGCTCAGGTACTCAGGTACTCATATGGGCTGAGAGGTGCTCAGGTACTCGGATACTCAGATGGACTGTGACAGGTACTCAGGTACTCAGATGGGCTGTGACAGGTACTCAGGTACTCAGGTACTCAGATGGGCTGACAGGTACTCAGGTACTCAGATGGGCTGGGACAGGTACTTGGGTACTCAGATGGGCTGGGACAGGTACTCGGGTACTCAGATGTACTGGGACAGGTACTCAGGTACTCAGATGGTCTGGGACAGGTACTCAGGTACTCGGGTACTTAGATGGGCTGGGACAGGTACTCAGGTACTCAGATGGGCTGACAGGTACTCGGGTGCTCAGAAGGGCTGTCAGGTACTCAGGTACTCAGATGGGCTGACAGGTACGCGAGTACTCGGGTACTCAGATGGGCTGACAGGTGCTCAGGTACTCAGATGCTCAGATGGACTGTGATAGGTACTCAGGTACTCAGATGGGCTGCGACAGGTACTTAGGTACTCGGGTATTCAGATGGGCTGACAAGTACTCAGGTACTCAGATGGGCTGACAGGTACTCGGTTACTCAGATGGGCTGACAGGTACTCAGGTACTCGGGTACTCAGATGGGCTGACAGGTGCTCAGGTACTCGGGTACTCAGATGGGCTGACAGGTGCTTAGGTACTTGAATACTCAGATGGGCTGGGACAGGTACTCGGGTACTCAGATGGGCAGACAAGTGCTTAGGTACTCGGGTACTCATATGGGCTGAGAGGTGCTCAGGTACTCGGATACTCAGATGGACTGTGACAGGTACTCAGATGGGCTGACAGGTACTCGGGTGCTCAGAAGGGCTGTCAGGTACTCAGGTACTCAGATGGGCTGACAGGTACGCGGGTACTCGGGTACTTAGATGGGCTGACAGGTGCTCAGGTACTCAGATGCTCAGATGGACTGTGATAGGTACTCAGGTACTCAGATGGGCTGCGACAGGTACTTAGGTACTCGGGTATTCAGATTTGCTGACAAGTACTCGGGTACTCAGATGGGCTGACAGGAACTCGGTTACTCAGATGGGCTGACAGGTACTCAGGTACTCTGGTACTCAGATGGGCTGACAGGTGCTCAGGTACTCGGGTACTCAGATGGGCTGACAGGTGCTTAGGTACTTGAATACTCAGATGGGCTGGGACAGGTACTCGGGTACTCAGATGGGCTGACAAGTGCTTAGGTACTCGGGTACTCATATGGGCTGAGAGGTGCTCAGGTACTCGGATACTCAGATGGACTGTGACAGGTACTCAGGTACTCAGATGGGCTGTGACAGGTACTCAGGTACTCAGGTACTCAGATGGGCTGACAGGTACTCAGGTACTCAGATGGGCTGGGACAGGTACTTGGGTACTCAGATGGGCTGGGACAGGTACTCGGGTACTCAGATGTGCTGGGACAGGTACTCAGGTACTCAGATGGTCTGGGACAGGTACTCAGGTACTCGGGTACTTAGATGGGCTGGGACAGGTACTCAGGTACTCAGATGGGCTGACAGGTACTCGGGTGCTCAGAAGGGCTGTCAGGTACTCAGGTACTCAGATGGGCTGACAGGTACGCGGGTACTCGGGTACTCAGATGGGCTGACAGGTGCTCAGGTACTCAGATGCTCAGATGGACTGTGATAGGTACTCAGGTACTCAGATGGGCTGCGACAGGTACTTAGGTACTCGGGTATTCAGATGGGCTGACAAGTACTCAGGTACTCAGATGGGCTGACAGGTACTCGGTTACTCAGATGGGCTGACAGGTACTCAGGTACTCGGGTACTCAGATGGGCTGACAGGTGCTCAGGTACTCGGGTACTCAGATGGGCTGACAGGTGCTTAGGTACTTGAATACTCAGATGGGCTGGGACAGGTACTCGGGTACTCAGATGGGCAGACAAGTGCTTAGGTACTCGGGTACTCATATGGGCTGAGAGGTGCTCAGGTACTCGGATACTCAGATGGACTGTGACAGGTACTCAGATGGGCTGACAGGTACTCGGGTGCTCAGAAGGGCTGTCAGGTACTCAGATGGGCTGACAGGTACGCGGGTACTCGGGTACTTAGATGGGCTGACAGGTGCTCAGGTACTCAGATGCTCAGATGGACTGTGATAGGTACTCAGGTACTCAGATGGGCTGCGACAGGTACTTAGGTACTCGGGTATTCAGATGGGCTGACAAGTACTCGGGTACTCAGATGGGCTGACAGGTACTCGGTTACTCAGATGGGCTGACAGGTACTCAGGTACTCGGGTACTCAGATGGGCTGACAGGTGCTCAGGTACTCGGGTACTCAGATGGGCTGACAGGTGCTTAGGTACTTGAATACTCAGATGGGCTGGGACAGGTACTCGGGTACTCAGATGGGCTGACAAGTGCTTAGGTACTCGGGTACTCATATGGGCTGAGAGGTGCTCAGGTACTCGGATACTCAGATGGACTGTGACAGGTACTCAGGTACTCAGATGGGCTGACAGGTACTCGGGTACTCAGATGGGCTGGGACAGGTACTTGGGTACTCAGATGGGCTGGGACAAGTACTCGGGTACTCAGATGTGCTGGGACAGGTACTTGGGTACTCAGATGGGCTGGGACAGGTACTCAGATGGGCTGACAGGTACTCAGGTGCTCAGAAAGGCTCACAGGTACTCGGGTACTCAGATGGGCTGACAGGTGCTCAGGTACTCGGATACTCAGATGGACTGTGATAGGTGCTCAGGTACTCAGATGGGCTGTGACAGGTACTTAGGTACTCGGGTACTCAGATGGGCTGACAAGTACTCGGGTACTGAGATGGGCTGACAGGTACTCGGTTACTCAGATGGGCTGACAGGTGCTTAGGTACTTGAATACTCAGATGGGCTGGGACAGGTACTCGGGTACTCAGATGGGCTGACAAGTGCTTAGGTACTCGGGTACTCATATGGGCTGAGAGGTGCTCAGGTACTCGGATACTCAGATGGACTGTGACAGGTACTCAGGTACTCAGATGGGCTGTGACAGGTACTCAGGTACTCAGATGGGCTGACAGGTACTCAGGTACTCAGATGGGCTGACAGGTACTCTGTTACTCAGATGGGCTGACAGGTACTCAGGTACTCGGGTACTCAGATGGGCTGACAGGTGCTCAGGTACTCGGATACTCAGATGGGCTGGGACAGGTGCTCAGGTACTCGGGTACTCATATGGGCTGAGAGGTACTCAGGTACTCGGATACTCAGATGGACTGTGATAGGTACTCAGGTACTCAGATGGGCTTTGACAGTGTTATGACTGATTTCTGATTGGGACTCTAAAACAAAGTTAATACTGCAGCTGCAGGAACAGATTCACAGGACTCAATCACTGTGTTTAAAATGTCCGTTCAGTGTCAAAATTTATTATTACATGTTATTTTATACATAGATAAGAAAGGGGTGGTGTGAGATGTTATTAAAAACTAACAAATAAAAATATGTTATTAAGAGCTAAACAAATAGAAATATATTATTAAAAGCTAGCGAATAGAACAATTGCAAAAGTAAAACATTGAGAAGGGAGGGGGGAGTAGAGAGTGTTTAGTAGGAGAGGTTTCTGTGTGTTAGGTGAAGGTTACAGAACACTAAAGCAAAGGAGGACAAAATGGAGTCTCCTGTGCTTAAATGAACAGTACAGTGAATGTCCATGTCATTTCCCTCCTTTTGTTTATTTGACACCATTCTTCTCCGCGTTACATTCAGCCGATTGCTGGTAACTCCTGTTACATTGGCGCAGAGAGACGGCGTCCTGTTCAGCTCTCTCCTAACTTTCTCACAATAATGGGTTCATCAGGGCTGGTGGACCATTTGTCGGTACAGCGGGTAGTCACACGGAGGCACAGCCTGATGAGGAAGTAAATGACAAATATGAGAAATAGGAACATCGCAATGTAAGCGCCTAGTTTCTGTAACCATGTTGCTATACCATATAAAAAGTCACCAAAACCTCCTAAAGCCTTAAAGGGGTTCCATCCATCTTTTGCAATATCTCTGGCCTTATTCTGTAGTTCTCTTATCTTAGCAAGATGTCCTTTAATAATGTCCTCATTATCAGAAATGTATATACAACAGTCGGTGCGAAATAACTTACACATCCCACCTTGAGCTGCAGTGAGAAAATTCAGCGTTAATCTGTGCTCTAATACTACTTTTTTAATCTGAGCCATTTCTTCACTTAATAAACCTATATCAGTGGTAGTAAGGTTAATAATCTCATCTACAATTCTAGTGTAATTATTTATTCTTTTCATTGCTTCAATTCCCCATCCTGTCCAGGAAGGGAACCATGACCATGCCATGTCGCCTTCAGTGAACAGCTCTCTTTTGAACACTGAAGGGTATTCCGGACTTTGATCTGCTCGCACTGTATCTTTGCGAACAGCCAAAGCAGGTGCTAACTTCCCAATATAACATGTACCTGTAACATTAGCAGGAAGCCAGGCGTAAGCTTTATTTCCACATATATAATATAACCCTCTACGTATGGACGGTATGCCTGCGCCTAAAAAACTGGAAGCAATAACATGGAATCTCAGGTAACCGATATTTTCACATATTGGGAACTGTGAACAATTTGTACTATAAAGGGTTCTATTTAGTTCTGGATCTGGGATATAATAATATTGACCATGGTTTCCTCCATAAACTGTAATCTTTGCCCTGGTGCAATCTGAATTGCCCAACCGTGTACATTTAGTGTTAAACGGGCATGTAATGTTTAAACAAATCTGTGGAGTGTCTATCTGTTTCGAAACCATCAAAGTTACTGATCTATGCTCATTAGCTGTGGAGACTATGTATGAACCATTTATTCTGGTCCTGTTTAGATCAGTGAATTTGAGAGGCATTGCTATCATGGGTATTGTTCCTGTTTGGGGATGTAAGTGAGAACACACCCAGCAGTCACTAGCGTTGCTATGGGTTGCATACAATTTTAACATTTGTATGAAAGGGTTATGTTTCCATGTCTCAGTTCTCACAAACAACAAAAAGAAAAAGAAGAACATCATCATTTTTTCAAAGGATATCATCACTTCAGGATTTTCTTGCAGTGACTGGCGTGAATCCAGGAGGGCTTTCCTTCCAACTTGACTGCGGAACCGGTTGTCAAAAGCACCAAATGTAGTCCGTCAAATTTTGGTTCTAGCGGCTTTCTGACGTGTCGCTTGACCACCACCCAGTCACCTGGTTGGATTCTGTGAATACCTGAAACAGAATCTGGGTCGGGGATAGATTTATAAACACCTTCATGTATTTTATTCAAAGTTCTTTGCAAAATCTGAACATATTCTAACAGACTAGAGTGAGAAGCCTGCAACTGTTGGGGAAAATATAGCCCTGTTTTGGGTGGCCCTCCAAATAAAATCTCATAGGGGGACAGCCCATGTGGTTGTTTAGGGGTAGTTCGTACAGAATATAGGGCTAATGGCAAAGCTTCCACCCATCCTTTTCCTGTATCTGCTTTAATTTTTGCACATCTGTTTTTCAAAATTCCATTAAGTCTTTCAACTTTGCCACTACTTTGTGGATGATAAGGTGTATGGAAAGCTTGCTGTATGTGAAGGGCTCCCATTACCTCTTTCATTACTTCCCCAGTAAAATGGGTTCCTCTGTCACTCTCAATAGTTTCAGGAACTCCATATCTACAAACTACTTCATTCAAAATTTTCTTTGCTGTTGTTTTTGCATTTGCTTTGGCTACCGGCCAGCACTCTGGCCAGCTTGAAAACATGTCAATACAAACTAAAGCGAACTCATAGGTGCCTATTCTGGGCATCTGAATGTAGTCTATTTGAATTCTTTGGAAAGGGAAATCTGGCCTAGGAGAATGCTTTTGGGGAACATGGACAGGCCTCCCTGCATTGTACAGAGCACAAGTGAGACATGAAGCACAAAACCTGGCTGCAAATGCACTAAATCCAGGTGCTATCCAATAGCAGTCAGTAAGTGCCACCATCGCGCCCTTAGCAAGATGACTGACGCCATGTGCCAGTTGTGCTAAAACTGGGTACAAACTCCTGGGTAGACACCACCTGTTGTCAGCGCTCCACAGGCCCTGCTGATTTTGGGTAGCATTACATTTGTTCCACTTATCCTTCTCTTCATCAGGGGCCTGGTTCTGCAACTGAATTAGAGTTTCTACATCCCACTGCTCTTGATGAGGGGAATCTGTCCCCGCTACCTGGGCGACCCCTACAGTGGGTGTGACTCCCAATGCCATAAGGGCAGCATCCTTTGCCGCTTGGTCCGCTAAAGCGTTTCCTCTGGCTGTCATGTCATTTCCCCTTGCATGCCCTTTTACCTTCAAGATGGCAACTTCTGCTGGTTTCTGAAAGGCCTCAAATAGCCGCTCTATGAGTTTTGCATGTCTCACTGGCTTCCCTGCACTAGTCAGGAAATTCCGTGCTTTCCAAATAGGCCCAAAATCGTGAGCGATTCCAAACGCATATCTGCTGTCAGTGTAAATGTTTCCCCTTTGATTCTCTAGGAGATGACATGCTTTGACTACAGCACACAACTCCGCTTCCTGTGCTGACATCTGGGGTGCCAATGCCTCCTGGTGTAAAATGGTGTCTGTAGTAGTTACAGCAAAACCTGTGTGTGGCTGACCATCATCGGTGTAAAATCTGGAACCATCTACAAATAAGTGTGTGTCACAATCTGATAAAGGCTCATCTTTTGCTGGTGTGACAGAGGCCCTTTCTACCTCCATCAGAGCCATACAATCATGAGAAAAACTCTCTGATTCTACATCAGTACCATTTGTTGCATCTTCCTCATCAATTATAGGAAGAAGAGTAGCCGGATTTAAAGTAACACACCGTTTGATTGTTAAATTCGATGGAGCAAAAAGAGCAGACTGGTACTTGTCAAATCTACTGGCAGACACATGTCTGGTATTTACTTGATTCATGATTTCCTGTACTGCATGTGGCACATACAGGATCAGAGCAGAATCTAGTACAAGCTCAGTTACTTTGTCTAGCAGCAAAATGCAGGCTGCTATGGCTCGCATACAACTGGGGGAGCCTTTAATGACAGGGTCTAATGAGGCTGATACATACATCACAGGCCTCTGTTTGTCTCCATGTAGCTGGGTGAGTACACCTGCAGCAAATCCATTGACTTCATGACAGAACAACGAGAAAGTCTTATTATAGTCAGGAAGTCCAATGGCGGGAGCTTCAGACAAAATTTTAATAAGCTCCTTCATCTGCAATACATTTTCCCATGTGAGGTCGAAAGGGTTTCTAGTGGTAGCCTCATATAGAGGAGCCATAAGTTCTGATGCATTTGGAATCCAGTCCCTACAATATCCCACTAACCCCAGGAAGGCACGTAGTTGCCGTACATTTCTTGGCTTTTCAAATTTTTGTAGAGTTTTAACTCTATCTGGGGTTAGGTGACGGATTCCATGTGAAATGCAGTGACCCAGGAAGATCACTTTCTCTTGGCAGTATTGTAGCTTATCTTTGCTAACTTTGTTGTTACTGTTATAGAGAAACATGAGAAGGCTTACGGTTTCTCTGCTACAAATGTCTTTTGTATCAGAACAAATAAGCAAATCGTCTATGTACTGAAGCAAGACTGTGTTTGGGTGTGAGGGGGACCATTGGTCCAATACCTGCTTTAACGCAGTATTATATTCAGAGGGGCTACTCACACAGCCTTGGGGCAATCTTGTCCATGCAAATTTTTGGGCGTCATTGGTAAAAGAAAAAATATGCCAGCAATCTGGGTGCAGAGGCACCGAAAAGAAAGCATTTGCAAGATCAATCACTGTAAAGCAGGTGCTGGAGGCAGGTATTCCACTTAGTAAAGTGTGGGGATTGGGCACAATCGGGGTATCTGCCTCAATTATTTTGTTAATGGCTCTCAAATCATGCACCATGCGGTATGTCACCTGCCCACCCTTCTTGTCTGGCTTCTTTGCAATTGGGAACAGGGGTGTATTGACTTGGGACTTAATTGGTACAACAACCCCTGCGGCTTTCAGTTGAGTGATTTGATCCTTTATCCCCTCAATCTGAGCAATACTCAGTGGGTACTGTTTAATCTGTGGGAGATGGGCTCCTGGTTTAATTTTTATCATGACTGGGGTGCAATCCAGCAGACCTACATCATATTTGCTGGTGGCCCATAATTCAGCAGGAATCACTTTCAATTCTGGTGGAAATGGCGGAGTGGAGTCTTGAATTAAAAATACTCCACACGCAGTATTTAAAACTTCTCCTGACAGACTACTGACCACTTGGACTCCTGTAGGAGTGTAGTCTATGTTTGCTAAAATTTGATTCAAAATGTCAGCTCCCAAAAGATTGGTAGGAACTGTGTCTGAAACTAACACTTTAGTGACAATTTCTGTTTGCTGTCCTAGCCTGAGTTTAAGTGGCTTGGACTCAACCAAATCAGTAGAGGTCCCGGTTAGGCCAACACCAGAGATAACATTTGTAGATAATAATCCTGGAGGTAAGTCCTCTATATTAAAAACACTTCGGCTTGCACCAGTATCTATTAAACAGGTTAATTCTGTTTCTCCTCCAGGATAGGGGAGTTCTCGTAAAAATACTTTTACTCTGGCCTCGGGACCATTGTCTCCCCTATTTAACATGATTGATACTGGCATGCCATTTTCCTATGCCTGATCCACTGCTTTTGGCAGAGAACTGGGATCAGCATGAGGTGCCTCTGAGCTCTTTTCCAGTCTACGGTCAGGAAGATGGCAGTATTTGGCTATGTGTCCTTCCCCATCACAATTGTAGCATATGATTGGTCCCCGATTGCCACGATTTCTGACATTGCCTTTACCTCTTCCTCTACCTCTCTGCTTCCCCACATACATAACCTTGGGTTTGCTGTCTTTTTGGTTAATCCTGTTTTCTATGGATAACAGGATAGGCAGGACGTCTCGAATAAACATATTGCCTGCCTCAGGCCTTGCTGTGAACAACTTTTCTTTCAACTGGGGTATTAAACCATCAAGAAACCTTTGTTTCACCAGTTGTGTAGATGGACTTGCAGTTTCTCCCGCCTTCTCTTCCTCTATTTTAATGCCTGCTTCCTCAGCCATATCACTTAACCTCCTCCAATAAGCCCCTGATGCCTCCTCTTTCCCTTGCTTGGCATTCATAAATTCAGCATGTCTGGTTTGTCCATATATTTGGGGCAATTTTTCCTTCAATTTCTCACAAACCTCCCGTCCACTAACCATCTTACCTAGATTTTTGATGTCTACACCACATTCTTTAAGTATATAACCAGACATGTTGCTTCCCACTGCTTTAATAAGAAGCTGATGAATGTCAGTAGCAGAAGCCTCATATGCTTCCTGTGCAGCGCTAAGTTTGTTTGCAAACCCAATTGGATTCTTTCTAGGGTCTCCCAATCCCTCTAATATGGATCTCATATCTTGGGGACTAAAAGGTACATGCCATTTAATTTGAGACTTACTGTCAACAGCATTACCTTCAAAAACTAATTGGGTTCTGACAGGATAAACTGCAACAGATTGATCTATGACCGGGGTAGAAGGGGCGGCATCTCCCTTCTTTCTCTCTTCATCTTGCTGCCACAATTTGGAAATTATAGTTTGCTCCGGAAGTTCAGACTCTATCTCTCTTTGTCTGGCCAAAGCCTTAAGTTCAGAGAGATCTAGTTTTGCATATGTGCCTTTGGATTTATGCCAATCATCTGTTTCTAAGATACGAGCCAAATCCCTCTTTGTAGGTTGATATGGGGCTGTTAAACCTCTGCTCTCTACTATATTGCCCAGCTCATCTTTTGTATGTTACATGTAATCTAATTCTTTTGCTTTTGTGCGTGGACCCCTTAAAGCCAAACTGGCAGCCACATAAGGTGGGGGGTCCTCCTCTACAGAGTCTTCTGGCCAAACGTAGTAAATTTGGGCAGTACTTTTATTAAACATCTCCATCAAGCCAGTTTGATTTGCTACTTTAGCTTCTGTCTCCCATGTGCAAGCTATTCTCCACGTTCCTTCACTGCACAGTAGTGGGCCATAATCGTGCAGAAAAGTTTGCCATACTTGTAAATCAAAAGTCCCTTCAGATTTTAAAGGTTTAGCTGTTCCTTTTGTCCATTCTACCCATTTATCTAGGGGCTCAGTATAGGCGGAACCGTACCTTCGGTTCATAAATTCTCTAGCGCTCATCTTGCGCTGGGCATTTTCTGAAGGCTTCTCTCCCTTCATTCTCTTACTTAAATTAATGCCCATAATGACTGGCCAGTCTTCTCTATCTGTGCCTATACACTCTTGCCTCTAAAACAAATAGTACAGCAAATCTGCAGATTTACAAGAAAAGTCTCCACTTATCTACGTGGATAGAAGGGGTTTATGACAATAGACAAAACACTCATTAAGAGACCCTCCTCGTCTCTTCTCTTCTCTGAGTTTTATCTGACCCTACCATGCGCCTCTGACCCAGGTCGCCCACAAGGAGTCAACGCAGGGAACTGCAGAGGATTCTCCCTATCCACACACAGTCCAGCCCGTGAAGGGGGACACAAACACATTCACACACACACGTTACCCAACCAGAAAGGTCCGAGAGTGGTCTGGTTTCCTTGAGAACCGACAGATAGGATACATAGGAAAGGCAGAAATATAGCAAGCTTAAGGACAGCTTACCTAGCCGGCGTTTAGATGTCTGCGTTCCCGATGATCCAGATCAAAGCGCGGTTCCTTCTGGAAACTCTGCCAAGCTCCTGATATTCTGACTCGCCAAAATTGTTATGACTGATTTCTGATTGGGACTCTAAAACAAAGTTAATACTGCAGCTGCAGGAACAGATTCACAGGACTCAATCACTGTGTTTAAAATGTCCGTTCAGTGTCAAAATTTATTATTACATGTTATTTTATACATAGATAAGAAAGGGGTGGTGTGAGATGTTATGAAAAACTAACAAATAAAAATATGTTATTAAGAGCTAAACAAATAGAAATATATTATTAAAAGCTAGCGAATAGAACAATTGCAAAAGTAAAACATTGAGAAGGGAGGGGGGAGTAGAGAGTGTTTAGTAGGAGAGGTTTCTGTGTGTTAGGTGAAGGTTACAGAACACTAAAGCAAAGGAGGACAAAATGGAGTCTCCTGTGCTTAAATGAACAGTACAGTGAATGTCCATGTCAACAGGTACTCAGGTACTCAGATGGGCTGACAGGTACTCAGGTACTCAGATGGGCTGGGACAGGTACTTGGGTACTCAGGTGGGCTGGGACAGGTACTCGGGTACTCAGATGGGCTAACAGGTACTCAGGTACTCGGGTACTCAGATGGGCTGACAGGTGCTCAGGTACTCGGGTACTCAGATGGGCTGACAGGTGCTTAGGTACTTGAATACTCAGATGGGCTGGGACAGGTACTCGGGTACTCAGATGGGCTGACAAGTGCTTAGGTACTCAGGTACTCATATGGGCTGAGAGGTGCTCAGGTACTCGGATACTCAGATGGACTGTGACAGGTACTCAGGTACTCAGATGGGCTGACAGGTACTCAGGTACTCAGATGGGCTGGGACAGGTACTTGGGTACTCAGATGGGCTGGGACAAGTACTCGGGTACTCAGATGTGCTGGGACAGGTACTTGGGTACTCAGATGGGCTGGGACAGGTACTCAGGTACTCAGATGGGCTGACAGGTACTCAGGTGCTCAGAAGGGCTCACAGGTACTCGGGTACTCAGATGGGCTGACAGGTGCTCAGGTACTCGGATACTCAGATGGACTGTGATAGGTGCTCAGGTACTCAGATGGGCTGTGACAGGTACTTAGGTACTCGGGTACTCAGATGGGCTGACAAGTACTCGGGTACTGAGATGGGCTGACAGGTACTCGGTTACTCAGATGGGCTGACAGGTGCTTAGGTACTTGAATACTCAGATGGGCTGGGACAGGTACTCGGGTACTCAGATGGGCTGACAAGTGCTTAGGTACTCGGGTACTCATATGGGCTGAGAGGTGCTCAGGTACTCGGATACTCAGATGGACTGTGACAGGTACTCAGGTACTCAGATGGGCTGTGACAGGTACTCAGGTACTCAGATGGGCTGACAGGTACTCAGGTACTCAGATGGGCTGACAGGTACTCTGTTACTCAGATGGGCTGACAGGTACTCAGGTACTCGGGTACTCAGATGGGCTGACAGGTGCTCAGGTACTCGGATACTCAGATGGGCTGGGACAGGTGCTCAGGTACTCGGGTACTCATATGGGCTGAGAGGTACTCAGGTACTCGGATACTCAGATGGACTGTGATAGGTACTCAGGTACTCAGATGGGCTTTGACAGGTACTCAGGTACTCAGATGGGCTGACAGGTACTCAGGTACTCAGATGGGCTGGGACAGGTACTTGGGTACTCAGGTGGGCTGGGACAGGTACTCGGGTACTCAGATGTGCTGGGACAGGTACTCGGGTACTCAGATGGGCTGACAGGTACTCAGGTACTCAGATGGGCTGACAGGTACTCGGGTACTCGGGTACTCAGATGGCTGACAGGTGCTCAGGTACTCGGATACTCAGATGAACTGTGATAGGTACTCAGGTACTCAGATGGGCTGTGACAGGTACTTAGGTACTCGGGTACTCAGATGGGCTGACAGGTACTCGGTTACTCAGATGGGCTGACAGGTGCTCAGGTACTCGGGTACTCAGATGGGCTGACAGGTGCTCAGGTACTCGGGTACTCAGATGGGCTGTCAAGTGCTTAGGTACTCGGATACTCAGATGGGCTGGGACAGGTACTCGGGTACTCAGATGGGCTGACAGGTGCTCAGGTACTCAGGTACTCATATGGGCTGAGAGGTGCTCAGGTACTCGGATACTCAGATGGACTGTGACAGGTACTCAGGTACTCAGATGGGCTGTGACAGGTACTCAGGTACTCAGGTACTCAGATGGGCTGACAGGTACTCAGGTACTCAGATGGGCTGGGACAGGTACTCGGGTACTCAGATGTGCTGGGACAGGTACTCGGGTACTCAGATGGACTGTGACAGGTACTCAGGTACTCGGGTACTCAGATGGGCTGTGACAGGTACTCAGGTACTCAGGTACTCAGATGGGCTGACAGGTACTCAGGTACTTGGGTACTCAGGTGGGCTTACAGGTACTCAGGTACTCAGATGGGCTGGGACAGGTACTCGGGTACTCAGATGGGCTGGTACAGGTACTCATGTACTCGGGTACTCAGATGGGCTGACAGGTACTCAGGTACTCAGATGGGCTGACAGGTACTCGGATACTCAGATGGGCTGGGACAGGTACTCGGGTACTCAGATGGGCTGGGACAGGTACTCGGGTACTCAGATGGGCTGACAGTTACTCGGGTACTCAGATGGGCTGACAGGTACTTGGGTACTCAGATGGGTTGTGACAGGTACTTAGGTACTCAGGTACTCATATGGGCTGTGACAGGTACTCAGGTACTCGGGTACTCAGATGGGCTGGGACAGGTACTCGGGTACTCAGGTGGGCTGACAGGTGCTCAGGCACTCGGGTACTCAGATGGGCTGACAGGTGCTCAGGTACTCGGGTACTCAGATGGGCTGACAGGTGCTCAGGTACTCGGATACTCAGATGGGCTGGGACAGGTACTCGGGTACTCAGATGGGCTGACAGGTGCTCAGGTACTGGGGTACTCATATGGGCTGAGAGGTGCTCAGGTACTCGGATACTCAGATGGACTGTGACAGGTACTCAGGTACTCAGATGGGCTGTGACAGGTACTCAGGTACTCAGGTACTCAGATGGGCTGACAGGTACTCAGGTACTCAGATGGGCTGGGACAGGTACTTGGGTACTCAGATGGGCTGGGACAGGTACTCGGGTACTCAGATGTGCTGGGACAGGTACTCAGGTACTCAGATGGTCTGGGACAGGTACTCAGGTACTCAGATGGGCTGGGACAGGTACTTGGGTACTCAGATGGTCTGGGACAGGTACTCAGGTACTCAGATGGGCTGGGACAGGTACTTGGGTACTCAGATGGGCTGGGACAGGTACTCGGGTACTCAGATGGGCTGACAAGTACTCGGGTACTCAGATGGGCTGACAGGTACTCGGTTACTCAGATGGGCTGACAGGTACTCAGGTACTCAGGTACTCAGATGGGCTGACAGGTGCTCAGGTACTCGGGTACTCAGATGGGCTGACAGGTGCTTAGGTACTTGAATACTCAGATGGGCTGGGACAGGTACTCGGGTACTCAGATGGGCTGACAAGTGCTTGGGTACTCGGGTACTCATATGGGCTGAGAGGTGCTCAGGTACTCGGATACTCAGATGGACTGTGACAGGTACTCAGGTACTCAGATGGGCTGTGACAGGTACTCAGGTACTCAGATGGGCTGACAGGTACTCAGGTACTCAGATGGGCTGGGACAGGTACTTGGGTACTCAGATGGGCTGGGACAAGTACTCGGGTACTCAGATGTGCTGGGACAGGTACTTGGGTACTCAGATGGGCTGGGACAGGTACTCAGGTACTCAGATGGGCTGACAGGTACTCAGGTGCTCAGAAGGGCTCACAGGTACTCGGGTACTCAGATGGGCTGACAGGTGCTCAGGTACTCGGATACTCAGATGGACTGTGATAGGTGCTCAGGTACTCAGATGGGCTGTGACAGGTACTTAGGTACTCGGGTACTCAGATGGGCTGACAAGTACTCGGGTACTGAGATGGGCTGACAGGTACTCGGTTACTCAGATGGGCTGACAGGTGCTTAGGTACTTGAATACTCAGATGGGCTGGGACAGGTACTCGGGTACTCAGATGGGCTGACAAGTGCTTAGGTACTCGGGTACTCATATGGGCTGAGAGGTGCTCAGGTACTCGGATACTCAGATGGACTGTGACAGGTACTCAGGTACTCAGATGGGCTGTGACAGGTACTCAGGTACTCAGATGGGCTGACAGGTACTCAGGTACTCAGATGGGCTGGGACAGGTACTTGGGTACTCAGATGGGCTGGGACAAGTACTCGGGTACTCAGATGTGCTGGGACAGGTACTTGGGTACTCAGATGGGCTGGGACAGGTACTCAGGTACTCAGATGGGCTGACAGGTACTCGGGTGCTCAGAAGGGCTCACAGGTACTCGGGTACTCAGATGGGCTGACAGGTGCTCAGGTACTCGGATACTCAGATGGACTGTGATAGGTGCTCAGGTACTCAGATGGGCTGTGACAGGTACTTAGGTACTCGGGTACTCAGATGGGCTGACAAGTACTCGGGTACTGAGATGGGCTGACAGGTACTCGGTTACTCAGATGGGCTGACAGGTGCTCAGGTACTCGGATACTCAGATGGGCTGGGACAGGTACTCGGGTACTCAGATTGGCTGACAGGTGCTCAGGTACTCGGGTACTCATATGGGCTGAGAGGTACTCAGGTACTCGGATACTCAGATGGACTGTGATAGGTACTCAGGTACTCAGATGGGCTGACAGGTACTCAGGTACTCAGATGGGCTTGGACAGGTACTTGGGTACTCAGGTGGGCTGGGACAGGTACTCGGGTACTCAGATGTGCTGGGAAAGGTACTCAGGTACTCAGATGGGCTGACAGGTACTCAGGTACTCAGATGGGCTGACAGGTACTCGGGTACTCGGGTACTCAGATGGCTGACAGGTGCTCAGGTACTCGGATACTCAGATGAACTGTGATAGGTACTCAGATGGGCTGTGACAGGTACTTAGGTACTCGGGTACTCAGATTGGCTGACAAGTACTCGGGTACTCAGATGGGCTGACAGGTACTTAGGTACTCGGGTACTCAGATGGCCTGACAGATGCTCAGGTACTCGGATACTCAGATGGGCTGGGACAGGTACTTGGGTACTCAGATGGGCTGACAGGTGCTCTGGTACTCAGGTGGTCTATGACAGGTACTCGGGTACTCAGATGGGCTGGGACAGGTACTCAGGTACTCAGATGGTCTGACATTTACTCGGGTACTCAGATGGGCTGGGACAGGTACTCGGGTACTCAGATGGCTGGGACAGGTACTCGGGTACTCAGATGGGCTGGGACAGGTACTCAGGTACTCAGATGGGCTGACAGGTGCTCGGGTACTCAGATGGGCTGGGACAGGTACTTGGGTACTCAGATGGGCTGGGACAGATACTCAGGTACTCAGATGGGCTGACAGGTACTCGGGTAATCAGATGGGCTGTGATGGGTGATGACAGGTATTTTGATGAGTGGTGACAGGTCCTCCTTATTGGGGGGGTAATTAGTGTGGTTGGTGTGTACACTAGGCGGTAACGAGATGTTACCACAATTTCCTCCTAACACACGATCAATGTGTGAGGAGTGCCCTCCCCTCCCTCTGTCCTCCTCCTCCAGCAGCCGTGGCTATACTATACAGGACCATGCCTGCCAATCTGCAGCACTAGATCCCTGCTGCAATACTGTCATTGACTGCTAGAACCGCCATTGTCCTAACAACCAATGACATCACCTGTGCTCCCTGCCCTCATCAGCAAGTTCTTCTGCCCGGCTTTTGCCCCCCTGCAGCATGCTCCTTCGTCAAGGACTTATCCAGGTACACGTTTTTCTACTTTGTGATGGCTTAGTCACAACTCTGATGGGGAACTCTGGGGACATTCTGATGGGGGGGCTCTCTGATGGGGATACCTGCTCTCTGATGGGGGCACTCTGATGGGAACACCTGCTCTCTGGTGGAAGGAATAGTCTCCCATCATTGGTGTCAGTGGGAGGAATTGTGCCCCATCATGATCATTGGTGTCAGTGGGAGGAATAGTGTCCCATCATTGGTGTCATAGGGAGGAATAGTGCCCAGTCATTGATGTCGGTTGGAGGGAACAGGATGTATTTGTGTTAGAAATTCCCTGCGAGGGAAAGATCATCACCCATTGTTGTGATTATTCTGTTAGTTTAACAAGTTAACTTATTTTGTTTTTGTAAACTGGCACTTTACAATAAATGTTGCACTGTATTTTCTGTGATATATATATATATGCATATGAGCATATCATTTTTTTTTTTTTGGTGGGGGAGTGGATCTTGGGTGGGAGTTCCCACACTTTTTTTCCCCAGGACTTGACCCCTGGTTACATTCATAACAGCTGTGATTACTAGTGATTTGTGATTGGTTACAACTAATCATGTAGGAAAGGGTACTTTGATTGGCCCAGGTGCCATGTGATAACTGTTATCTTGCAGATGCACATGTTGACAATAGTTTACAGAACCAAAATATCAGCGACAGAAACCTTAAAAGATCGCAGACAAAATATCACCCTGAAACCCAGCAGGACCAGGTGATGGAACATCCTCAGAAAGAAGACAGGGATATGGCAGGTAGAATGTATTATGCCCGGTTTATGATCTATGCATAAAAGAGATTGTATCAGTGGCGGCCCGTTCATAGGGGGCGCCGCACCACCCCCCCAAGCAGTCAACAAAACAAAAAAAGAATACATTTTTTTTAAACATGGCCCTTTAAAAAAAAGTCCTTATTGCACTGTGTTCGGAAGCCGGACAGAGTGCACTATGGGAAGCATCACGTCAATGCAATCATGAGATTGCAGATGAAACACTTCATTGGCAGGGTTTGGAGCTGCTTTGAGGATCCATTGTGCCAAGTAGCATCTGCCCGGCGCCCGGCCGGGTGCTTTGTTCTCAATGTGGGAACAAAGTCACTTCCAGTGCCCGGCTGGCTACAAAAAGATGGTTGCCACCTAATTCCCTTGTTTGCAATGTTCAGAGTGGGGAGGCCCCTCCCCTCTTCACTGAACACACAGAGAAAGACAGGAAGTAGCTGAACGGGAGAGAGAGACAGACACGATATGAAGGAGGCAGCACAGCCCCCCTTCTTATCGTGTCTGTCTCTTACACATGTAAGGAGGACTGATGGGGGCACACATGTAAGGAGGACTGATGGGGACACACATGTAAGGAGGACTGATGGGGACACACATGCAAGGAGGACTGATGGGGACACACATGTAATGAGGACAGATGGGGACACACATGTAAGGAGGACTGATGGGGACACACATGCAAGGAGGACTGATGGGGACACACATGTAATGAGGACTGATGGGGACACACATGTAAGGAGGACTGATGGGGACACACATGTAAGGATGACTGATGGGGACACAGATGTAAGGAGGGCTGATGGGGATGCACATGCAAGGAGGACTGATGGGGACACACATGTAAGGAGGACTGATGGGGACACAGATGTAAGGAGGGGCTCCGCTTGGGACACAGATGTAAATAGGGTCTCCACTGGGGACACTGATTTAAGGAGAAACTCTGCTGATGGGGACACAGATGTAAGGAGGGACTCTGCTGGGGACACAGATGCAAGGAGGAACTCTGCTGATGGGGACACAGATGTAAGGAGGGACTCCACTGGGGACACAGATGCAAGGAAGAACTCCGCTGATGGGGACACAGATGTAAGGAGGGACTCCGCTGGCGACACTGATATAAGGAGGAACTCTGCTGATGACACAGATGTAAGGCGGAACTCCACTGATGGGGACACAGATGCAAGGAGGTACTTCACTAGGGACACTGATGTAAGGAGAGACTCTGCTGGGGGCACCCGATGTAAGGAGGGACTCTGCTGGGGGAACCTGATGTGAGGATGGACTCTGCTTTGGGCACCTGATGTAAGGAGGGACTCTGCTTTTGGCACCTGATGTAAGGAGGGGTTCTGCTGGGGGCATCTAATGTAAGGACGGATTCCGCTGAAGTCACCTAATGTAAGGACGGACTCTGCTGGGGACACCTGATGTAAGAACGGACTCCACTGGGGACACCTGATGTAAGGACAGACTCCTCTAGGGACACCTAATGTAAGGGCGGACTCTGCTGGGGACACCTGATGTAAGGATGGACTCAACTGGGGACATCTGTTGCCATCTGGTGGCAGTCGATGTGGCAGGTAACACACTCAGGGCTCCCATTGATTCTGCATTATGGTGAGTTGAATGATTTCATTTTATATTACAATGTAATAATAGAAATAATGAGCTTCAATCATCCTGACACCATAACAACAATGGTGCCAGGATGATTGACGTGCTAACACCAGGTGTTTGGAGAATGTTTATCTGCTGATTGTTAAACTTTCTAAAATACACATATTTCTATTGTTGTGTAGTATCTGGGGCTGCTTTCCCTCCCTCTCTCCCTCCCTCTAGCCCTCGTTCATCTCAGACTCTAACCCTTAGGGCCACAACATTAAGCCACACCCACTTGAAACCACACCCATTTTAACCAAGTGGGAGGGGTCAAAATGGAAGGGCGGGGTCTGGCATCCTCCCATCCTAAAACGTCACCAGCCGCCACTGGATTGTATATAGAATCAGAGGGAGTACATAATGTATTCCCAAATACAACAACTCCTTCCGCACAGGCGTCCCCTGATCAACTTGCGCGCTAATAGCCATAGCACGGCGGCAAGTCTGATACCTAACCCATCCTCAGGGTCAAAACCCTGATCAGGATCATCATCTTAGGCCCCTAGTACTATCAACCTCATCCACAGACTATGTGCCACTTCAAGTACTCAGCAGAAGTTCTCCACAGACTAGTGAACATCAACACTACATTGCCATGTTCCATACAAAAAATACTTCAAAAAGAACAACTGCTAAAGACCGGACGACAAGCAACCATCAACCACAGGAAGAGATCTACTCAACTACTACAATTAGATTGTGCCTTGATTAACGCCAGGTCTGCAATCAAACACAGACTGGAAGTACACAACTTCATCACCGAGAAAAATGTAGACTGCCTCTTCATCACCGAAAGCTGGCTAACCCCTGACTGGAACACCATCCTTACCGAATTGGTGCTGGAAAACTACAGGATCCTAACCGAGCACCGGAAAGGGAAAAAGGAGGAGGCCTAGCAGTGATCTTTAAAGCTCACCTGGGGCTCACCAAACCATCATCACAGAACCAAGTGCCTTTTATGGAGACCCTGACGCTACATCTTCAATCAACACCCCATGACACCATTCATATTTTACTATGCTACAGACCACCGGGACCAAAGTCCAATCTTCTTTCACCCCTCATGGAATTCATCGCAATACACACCCTAAAATTAAAAAATTTCCTGGCACTCTGAATGAATGAATGAATGAATGAAATACTTGTATAGCGCACAATGCGAACTGAATTGCCTCTAGGCGCTGTGGCGAGCTTTGATCATCTGCTAAAAGAGGAAGGTCTTGAGTTTTTTCCTAAAAGCCAGGTGATTTTCTTCCAGGCGGATGTTGATTGGTAGAGCATTCCATAGCCGAGGCCCTTGGACAGCAAATCTCCGATCCCCCTTGGATTTATACCGGGCTTTGGGCACGAGGAGGAGGTTTTTGTTGGCTGATCGAAGACTGCGGTTTGGTGTGTACTGATTTATTTTCTCCATTAGGTATTGCGAAGCTTCTCTATGCACGCATTTGTGGGTGAGGCAAAGGGTCTTGAACGTGATCCGATTTTTTACGGTTAGCCAATGTAAGCTCCTCAGCGAAGGAGAGATGGATTCCCAGGGTTTTTTTCCTGTTATCAGCCTTGCCGCCGTGTTTTGGATCAGTTGTAATCGCGCAAGTTGATATTGTGGTAATCCTATGTAAAGCGAGTTTGCGTAGTCCAGTCGTGAATTAATGATTGTTCCAACTACCACTGCTTTGTCATTCTTTGGGATAAAAGGGATGAGTCTGCGAAGCATGCGTAGCAGATGGTGAGATCCACTGACTACAGATCCTATTTGCGCATCCATTGACATTTGTGCGTCTAAAATAACCCCGAGACTCTTCGCTTTGGTCTTTGGGGAGATAATCTGCCCAAAGACGGTTGGTGGAGACCAGGAGGTTTTGGTTGCGGGCTTATGATTTGGGTGTAAGATAAGAAGCTCTGTCTGAGATTTCAACCTCTGGGCAAACGAGCCCAAAGACCCCATCGTGACCGCCTGCATCAATCAACTGGAAGAATTGGGTCTCCAGCAACTGATAAAGACTTCCACACATGGATCAGGACACACCCTGGACCTCATTTTCAAACAAAACATTGACATCAACGTACTCGACAACATGACATTGCCATGGACGGACCACCACGCCATCAAATTCAAAATCTCCTCCAACATCACCCACGAAAAAAACGGAAGCCTGCAACAACAATACACTGGACCATATCACAGAAAAAACTGTACTCCAAATCCTTCAAAACTACTCTATCAAATAAGATAACTACAATGACCTTAAGTGACTCTGTGGAGGAAACACTCAACTCCCTGAACAAGGCATTACTGCAATCAGCAGACTCGGTAGCTCCAAAACGCAGAGCTCTCATCAGGAAGAAAAACTCTGTATGGTTTAATGGCTCCCTCTCCATACTGAAGCAAGAACGCAGAAGAGCGGAAAGAACATGGAGAAGAAATCCCACCGAGGAAAACCACTCAAACTACAAAGGCCTCACAGAGAATTATCGCAAAGCAATCTTCAAAGCTAAAAAAGGATCCCTTCTCATACACAATCTCAACGGCCTCAAACCGCCCACGGGAATTGTTTAAAATAGTCAATCAAGCAATGAATCCAGGATGCCTAGAGCCCCCAGCAAATGAATCCCAAGATTACTGTGACAAACTGTCAGATTTTTTCATCGATAAAGTCAAATCCTTTAGGAAAACAATTTGCCAGAAGAAAACATCTAACCTCAGCCATCAAAAACATAAAGAGGATATCTACACCAACATTCCACAACCGCCGAAATTTTCACTAAACCCAATTACCTCGGACACCACAAAAAACATCATCAATAAACTTCATGACAGCATCTCACCTATTGACATCATCCCCACAAAACTACTGAAAGAATGCTCCGACATCGTGGCTCCAACTATAACGCACCTCATAAACAGATCATTCCACGAAGGGGTTTTCCCATCACCCTAAAACAAATAGAAAGGGGGGGAATGTATATCTCCATATACTGGGACTTTAAATGAAATGCACAGGGAAAGGGGGAGGCAGTGCGTCTCCATCCCTATTCAAAATTCAAAAAACAAAACGAGTAAGGTACTTTATATGAGGCGGGCTCCGAAAACCAATATAAGGGTAGGAGTTTTATTATCAATTATACACAAGTATAAGGGAAAATTGCTATATGACCAGAAAGTATTCAATACATATACAGGCATAATATCCAAGTAAACATGATATGGAGCGTTGATAATCATAACAAGGAAAAAAAAGAAATTTCCAAAAAGTAATGCAGTAATAATGTACAGTAGAATTCATAAAAATATTGTAAAAAATTATGGAAATGTGAGGGGTTGCATCCTCAAAAGCTCGACGCGTTTCGTCGGTTGACCGACTCATCAGGAGCGAATATACAATGTCTGTAAATAATAAATAATAACAGAAATTCTATGTTAAAAAGCCTAAATAATAAGAAATATTGTAAATAAATACATTTTGTATAAAAAAGAAATAGTCAAATCCACAGAACTTACATCCCATAGGAATGCAGAGCATAAGCTGTCCCGGTGTGCATGGGTCGCCACATCAAGCCTCCCCCGGGAGCTGTGGCGCAAAAAGCCCGCCCAAAGCACCCGGCCGAAAAGAAGGAGCCCCCAGCCAGCAGGTAAATAAAGTAATTAGAGTATTATGCCAATAACGGCAGGTAGAATCTGTAAAATAGGTAAGGGATATTTTTTATATGATGAACCTGGTAGCACTGCCAAATACCAAAGAAATAAAATGCCTAAAGAAGGAAAGTAAAAAGAATGAAGCGCCAGTGCACAAGTAGAACCAATCAAAAAACCACCTAGAAAATGTGCAAAGAGGTTGCAGAGGAGTAAAACAATAAAAAGTGAGAAAAGTATGTGAACAGACAAAAAAATAAAATAAGAGATAAAGAAGTGACCATATACACTAATGTTAAGTGATGACCATAAAAGATCAGCATGAATATAATTAAATTGAAACATAAGTGAGAAAAGGGAGTATGTGAAGAAACCATGATGTGTATAAGTACCCCTAAATAACGGGAAACAGATCGGTACGTGATAAAGAACAGGCAGGGCAGACCAGTCATCTAGTCAGCTGTGCATGGGGATGTCCAAACCAGCCAGCCAAATAGGGCGACAACGTCACGCAAGCGTGATGACGAGCGGGAGCCATCCGGCCGCCAAATGGCGCCAAAACTGCACTCCCGCCAAACATCAGCTAGTTGAACAATGCCATGGTAACCAAACGGCGCTCACTAAGGACGTCACTGGTGCGGCATGAGCGTGGCGTCGATACGCACAAGGCTGATACGCCCCCATGTCACCTGGTCAAACCAATGGGGGGCAGGGGGCGGCGCCTAACACGAATCGCAACTCCCAGGAAAAAGAGGACAGGGAGCAACCCGAACACAACAGGCACAGCGAACAGCATCCACCAGGGGCAAAAGAACTGCGGAACATAAATACATGGAAATTGGATCACCCATAGTAAAAAATATATAAATAAATTATATACATACATATATATGTATACATACACATGTATACACATTGCAATTGTGCATAATCAATAAATGCCATCTACAGGGTAGGGATCATGGAATAAAATCCCATCAGTCCCTGAGGACAGTATAAATAATTAAAGGGTAGATATGACTACCTATTGTATTAGAGCTCTGCCTCCATCCCGGTTGCAACATATAGAAAGGGGGGGGGGAATGTATATCTCCATATACTCGGACTTTAAATGAAACGCACAGGGAAAGGGGGGGGGCAGTGCGTCTCCATCCCTATTCAAAATTCAAAAAACAAAACGAGTATGGGACTTTAAATGAGGCAGGCTCCGAAAACCAATATAAGAGTAGGAGTTTTATTATCAATTATACACAAGTATCAGGGAAAATTGCTATATGACCAGAAAGTATTCAATACATATACAGGCATAATATCCAAGTAAACATGATATGGAGCGTTGATAATCAGTCGGTGTGCTGCCCCTAAGCTGGCCCCCGGAGGGCATCCTGCCTCGTTGGACATGTGCCTCCTCCTCCTCCTCCTCCTCCTCCTCCTCCTCTCTCCTTCCAGGCACCCACGTGGAGTCAGTGCCCTCATCATCCCCTCCCTCTTCATCGCTGTAGCAAACCTGGCAGTATGCTGCAGCTTGTGGAACATGACTGCCAGATTGCTGTCCTTCTTGAGCATCCCCTCTCTCTGCGCTCACGCTACTGCCTTCCTCTATCTGAGTGTCATCATCAGAGCCCACAAAACACTGGGCATCCTCCTGGAGCATGTACCCAACACTGTGCTCAAAGAGTTCAGGAGACTCCTCAGGAGGACGTGGTGGGTCTAGGGAAGGAGTCACTGATGATGACATTGAGAGGAGGGAAGACGATGCGTTGGCAGCTGCTTTGCTAGTACCCTGAGACTGGGTGAGAGAGGATGAGGAGGATGAAGAGGGCTTGGTCATCCACTCTACCAAGTCGTTGGCATGTTGCGGCTCAACATGTCCAGCTGCCGAAAAGAAGGACAAGCGTGTCCCATGGCCACGTGCTGATGACAATGCACCGCGTCCACGACCAGCACTGTTGTCTCTAGACACAGAGCCTGCTTGCCCTCTTTTATCGGCTCGCGCCTGTCTGCCTCTCCTTGCTGGCCTTCCAGACATGGTAATGGCCTGAAGGGAGTTGGGTAAAAAAGCAGTTGGGTAGTGTATATTGTGCTAGAGGCACACAACACCCACTAACTCCTGCAGATGCCTTTATTATAGAACACCAGAGATAAAGGGGTATATACAGATGTATACTGTGCTGTGCTGGAGGCACACACAACTTCCAATAACTCCTGCAGATGGCAAGTGGTCTCAAATAGAGAAGAGCTATGTAGGTGGATATAGCGGTATGTACTAGGTACAGAGCATGCAGACAGCACGCACAAGCTCCTAACACTACTGACTGCAAGCTCTATTATAAAAGATACGTAATAGAGGGAGTTTGGGACTTTAAAATGAAGCACTTGGATAATGGAGGTAGGTTTTAACCATATTAAAAAAAAAAATAATTTTTTATTGATTGTTCAGTAACAGATCATAAAAAATAATAAAGATCAAATTCATAAAGTATATAGGCGTAAGTACAGTAGAAGCATGATATATAGTATTCACATATAGCAGCACATAGTAGTAATAAATAAAATAATTGGGTAGTATGGCATGGCAGTGCCTATGGCAGCAAAACCGACATCAGCAAGTACATCCACATAATAGATATGCATCCACTAGATGTAAAACAAAAATAAATTTAATATATAGTTAAAAAAGTAAATTCATAATAAAATAAATATAGTTCCGTATAAAGTATAGCTGGGACATCATTTCAAAAGCTCGATGCGTTTCGTGGGTGTCTCCCCACTCATCAGGAGCTGATGCGACCAAAAAATTCCTATGGAATAGAATAAAAAATTATAATATACTAACCATATAAATAAAAATAAATTTAAATTAATGGGGATTTAATGCGTGTAAATGGTTAGCCAGGGCAGACTCACCAATCCGGATGTAAAGTGCAGTGTGCGGCAGTGGGCGTAGGGTGGGCCATGGGCAAGATCCCTCCCCGGGAACTGAGGCGGCATAGACATGGATGCGATATCAGGCAAAACCAAAAAGATACAGCAGTGTTGAAGAGTATCAGATATGGAGTGTGTGGCAATTGTTGAAAACAACATATCTAAAAACAAAATGTTAATAGTATGTTAATAGATCTTGCCCATGGCCCACCCTACGCCCACTGCCGCACACTGCACTTTCCATCCGGATTGGTGAGTCTGCCCTGGCTAACCATTTACACGCATTAAATCCCCATTAATTTAAATTTATTTTTATTTATATGGTTAGTATATTATAATTTTTTATTCTATTCCATAGGAATTTTTTGGTCGCATCAGCTCCTGATGAGTGGGGAGACACCCACGAAACGCGTTGAGCTTTTGAAATGATGTCCCAGATATACTTTATACGGAACTATATTTATTTTATTATGAATTTACTTTTTTAACTATATATTAAATTTATTTTTGTTTTACATCTAGTGGATGCATATCTATTATGTGGATGTACTTGCTGATGTCGGTTTTGCTGCCATAGGCACTACCATGCCATACTACCCAATTATTTTATTTATTACTACTATGTGCTGCTATATGTGAATACTATATATCATGCTTCTACTGTACTTACGCCTATATACTTTATGAATTTGATCTTTATTATTTTTTATGATCTGTTACTGAACAATCAATACAAATTTTTTTTTTTTTTAATATGGTTAAAACCTACCTCCATTATCCAAGTGCTTCATTTTAAAGTCCCAAACTTCCTCTATTACGTACCGATTACTGGGATGGAGGCACATACTTGTGCTTCATTTAAAGTCCCAAAATTCCCCTCCTTTTTTTCATATATATCGGGATGGAAGTACCTGGATATACGGGATTGATAGTGTCCCCCTATCTTCCCGGCGTGAGGTCCATTTATATATTGCTGATGTCTTTAGATTTTTTATGTACCTACATACATTTATTCTATTCATGTTTATGTTGTACATTGACAGCATTACCGACACCGTATAAACGTCCCACCTGGATATTTAATTAATAGGGTCCAGTGCACACTCGCTGGCCGATTGCGGTTATTGTTATGTGTGGGGTGGTTGGGTATTTGGGTGTTGCTGGGGTCTTTTCTTCCTTGCGGGAACTGCGATGCGCCAGTTGGTCCTCCCCTCCTCCCCCTTCACATCTGATTGGGAGGTTCGGGTGGACTCTACTTTGCGCATCGGCGCCACACATCCTACGTCGTGCAGGTGACGTCACCTTTGACGTCATCACGCCGACGTTTAGTGATTTCCGTCTCCGTGTCTCTATTGGGGGGATCTGACGCGCCTGTCGCTGTTTTTTTTTTTATCCAGGTTAGGTGTGGCTCCTCCCCCTATGTTTCACGCATGTGGCGTTGGCGGCATATTTAAACCCCACTCGGAGATAGCTATGTGTGCGGCGGGTCTCTGCATGGAGTCTGCACACACTGGCCGTCTTGTCTGCTGGTGTTGTTTTTTAGGAGCGATGTTTAGGTGAAAAATCTTTTCTCCTTCTACTCACACTTCATCTCTGTTCTGATTGTACTTGACCCTGCCTATGCTCATGGTTACTACTTTTTGTCTTAAGCTACTATACTAGCTTTTATAAATATTACCATTACTATCATTAAAGTTTACCTTATATATATATATATATATTTTTTTTTTTTCTCCATGCTGGTTGTGCAATCAGCATCAGCTGTTGATAGTTAAAGGGGCCTTTATTATCAGAGCTGCCCTGACCGGTGTCTGCAGACCTTATTGGCAGGACGCCGGCTGGACGGATCTCTCATCCTAATATCTTGTCTGCTGGTGTTTTAGGAGCGATGTTTAGGTGAAAAATCTTTTTTCTCCTACTACTCACACCTTTTTTTTTTTTTTTTGCTGACTGGTAATTCTGTCACTCTCCTTGTCTATCATGGTCTATGTACACCCCTTCATCAATTTTCTTCACTTTTTGTTAACCTGCACACTCATACTTTCTTTCATACTATTACATTATTTTTAATTTTGCACACCATTCACTGTTTACATTCATCTGCATATACTTACTACATAGTATATACTTGCCTTATGGCCAGCACTCTCTCTGTACCCTTTGAGGGTCACTATCAATTTTAAATTACTTTCGCATCACATTATTTTCATTAATCATACATACTATTAACATTTTGTTTTTAGATATGTTGTTTTCAACAATTGCCACACACTCCATATCTGATACTCTTCAACACTGCTGTATCTTTTTGGTTTTGCCTGATATCGCATCCATGTCTATGCCGCCTCAGTTCCCGGGGAGGGATCTTGCCCATGGCCCACCCTACGCCCACTGCCGCACACTGCACTTTCCATCCGGATTGGTGAGTCTGCCCTGGCTAACCATTTACACGCATTAAATCCCCATTAATTTAAATTTATTTTTATTTATATGGTTAGTATATTATAATTTTTTATTCTATTCCATAGGAATTTTTTGGTCGCATCAGCTCCTGATGAGTGGGGAGACACCCACGAAACGCGTCGAGCTTTTGAAATGATGTCCCAGCTATACTTTATACGGAACTATATTTATTTTATTATGAATTTACTTTTTTAACTATATATTAAATGTATTTTTGTTTTACATCTAGTGGATGCATATCTATTATGTGGATGTACTTGCTGATGTCGGTTTTGCTGCCATAGGCACTACCATGCCATACTACCCAATTATTTTATTTATTACTACTATGTGCTGCTATATGTGAATACTATATATCATGCTTCTACTGTACTTACGCCTATATACTTTATGAATTTGATCTTTATTATTTTTTATGATCTGTTACTGAACAATTAATAAAATTTTTTTTTTTTTTTTAATATGGTTAAAACCTACCTCCATTATCCAAGTGCTTCATTTTAAAGTCCCAAACTTCCTCTATTACGTACCGATTACCGGGATGGAGGCACATACTTGTGCTTCATTTCAAGTCCCAAAATTCTCCTCCTTTTTTGCATATTATAAAAGATAGATCACTAGCTATATAGGTGAGGTGAATATAGCAGTGTATACTGCGGTCAGGGCACGCAGACAACAACCACTACACAACAGCAAGATCGAAAATCGTCCGAAAACTATCGGTGTGTACTGTGTTGAAGGTACACAGAACACCCACTAACTCCTGCAGATGCCTTTATTATAGAACACCAGAGATAAAGGGGTATATACAGATGTATACTGTGCTGTGCTGGAGGCACACACAACTTCCAATAACTCCTGCAGATGGCAAGTGGGCTCAAATAGAGAACAGCTATGTAGGTGGATATAGCGGTATGTACTGGGTACAGAGCACGCAGACAGCACGCACAAGCTCCTAACACTACTGACTGCAAGCTCTAATATAAAAGATAGATCACTAGCTATATAGGTGAGGTGAATATAGCGGTGTATACTGCGGTCAGGGCACGCAGACAACAACCACTACACAACAGCAAGATCGAAAATCGTCCGAAAACTATCGGTGTGTACTGTGTTGAAGGTACACAGAACACCCACTGCTTCAGACGCCAACACACTACACACTTATATAGTGTGGGGTGTGCACTACACAGCCTGAGCTATGATTGGCCACAGGCATCCTGCCTGTGGCCAATCATGGCTCTCCTCGCTGCTGGCGCTGCGATTGGCCAAGCATGCGGGGTCACAGTGCATGCTTGGCCAATCATGAGCCAGCAATGCACTGCGCCATCGCAGTGCATTGTGGGCAGTGAGCGCCACACGAATTTGGCGCAAATGGACCAAAATGTTCGGACTTCGCCGAACGGACGAACAGCCGATGTTCGAGTCGAACGTATGTTCGACTCGAAAACGAAGCTCATCCCTAGTCCCGAGTCTTTTCTCTCCTATGTGAATTCAAAAAAAGTATACTTAGCACACATAGGAATATGAAACATTGCTTGGAAGTGACGTACAATTGTCTGTTTTGGCAGAGTTCCAAGCTGAAAACATTTTTTATTTTTCTAAAGCTGGAATAATTACCTGTTTTGTGCAAGTTTCACACATGTAGAGACCCCTAATATCCACTGGAGTACCTGTGTGGGATCCCCTAAAAAGTTTGTTCTGGTATCCCACACTAGTGCTCCTGCGCCCAGATGTGTAAACAGCTGCTGAGTGTCCTCTCCTTACACTGAATCACGTTTGCATTTAATTCTAGTTACAAACCCATCTAGACAACAGTGTACTAAACTTCTTTTAATACAAATAGGCATGAACAAATGTAGTTAACCGTGTCCACGAACCTGAAACTTGCCATTTTAAACTGTACAATAGTAAAGAAAAGCACATGGAGCAGCATGAATGTAATAATAATAATAGGAACACATAACAAAATACTTACTTTTTTGCAGCAGTCTCTTGATTCTTCTGTACTGATCCTGCTCACTCAATTTTAGGTCTGACCATCGTTTCCTCAGTGGATCGACGTAATCCAAAATTCTTCTGCAGAGTTTTCACAACTTTAGCCATGATCTTGGTCTTTCTCACATTTGGGTTTGGGTAAGGTCCATGCTTCCCATAATAGTCGGCTCTCTTCAAGATGTCCCCCATCTCCACCATCTCTACAAAGGACATATTTGAGGCCTTAAATCTCCTGGATCTCCTGTGGCTCCAGGCTTTCATCGTCCTCCTCGTTGCTGCTCTCCTCTGCATGCACTTGCTCTTTCTTCCCCATTCCCACTGCTCTGAATGAGAAGGGGCAGGGAATATACTAGAAAGAAGGTCCAGAGCTGGTGGTGTTTCATGCATATGCAGTGTATATAAAGCATACGTTGCACGTACGATCTGTGAGCGGAGGACGGAGTAGCGTAAGCGCCGATCGTGATAACGAATGTACAATTTGAACTTGGGGCATCAGTGGTCTATACTGCTTATAGATTGAGGCCTATATTGGGACAATATTATGAGAGTTTAGCCTGACAATAGTGTTTGTCTTGTGTTGTGTCTTGCAGATAAAATGGATCGATTCAATGATCACGACTTCCTCCCCCAATTCATTGATATGTACAGAGAGCTGCCCTGTCTGCGGTAGATAAAACACCCCTTTTATACTAATAAAATAAAGAGGCAGGCAACGCTGGATCAATTGCTGAAAGTGCAGATCCCACGGCAAACATCAACTATTTGAAGGCCAAAATTGATGGCCTGAGGAGCACATATAATAGGGAGCGCAAGAAGGTCCAAAATTCCATGAGATCAGGAGCAGCAGCAGATGACGTTTATGTACCCAGGCTGTGGTATACTATGACAGACTGTGATTTCTGTCAGACCAGAGTAAAATCAGGCCATCGCTCTCAACCCTTTCTTCCACACTTCCTTCCACCCTAGCTGAGGCTTCCGATGTCCATCCTGGGCCTTCCACCCAGGAACAATATCTGGAGAAGCCCAACTTGAGTCAGGTATAGCATTGTTTAACATATTTCTCAAAATTGTTTTTGATTGATGAACAATAAACTAAAACAATGTCCCATTTTCATACACAAGAAAGCCTCAGTCAGGAGGAGGCTGTGGAAAGTGTCAGGCGGGAGGTGGCGGGGGAAATTGGCAGCCAGGAGGTGGCCGGGCCCAGTAGCCTGATCGAATCCCAGGTTCCCCCTCCTCCTTCCAACAAAAAGTATCAGGAAGGGGAGGAACATGCAGGAGTCAGCGCTTTCTTTGATTTGGGAGGCTACTGTGGCCTTCAGAACCACCCCCAATATTCAAGAGGTCTATGCCTGTATGGTAGCCAGCAAAATGCAGGAAATGGAGGTGGGCCAATGCCTCTTTTGTGAGGAGGTGATCTATCTGGCCCTAAATAAGGGGTTGAGGGGAGAACTCACAAGCAAAAACCACCTGTGTGAGTTGGACCATCCTCCTCCTCCTCCACCTTCTCCACCTCCTGCCACAACTCCAACACCAGAGCCACAGCTCAGAAGCAAGCGTGGAAGGAAGACAAGAGAGTGATGGGCTGTTGTAAGACTGCAGCCTCAGGAAAATACATGTCATCTGCTGCTGCTCCCGATCTCTTGGAGTCCTGGACCATAGTGTGCTCCCTATTAAATGGACTCCTCAGGCAACCAATTTTGCCTGTCAAATAATTGAAGACTGCCCTGGGGTACAAAGGCTTTGTCAATTTCACCAATTTGTCCAGCATTGCCTTCCTCTTTATTTTGTTATGACCCCTAATAAATGTCTATTTTAGTTTTGCAAATACTTGGCTATATGTTTTAGTTCAAAAAGTACAGTTTGTGAGTAGGCAGGTACATTTCAAAAAGACAATGTCAAATTAACAAGGGACACTAACACCAACCAATCTCTTTGAGGTTACAAAATACAAGATAATAACGGTCTTGTGGTAACTTGACACACAAAACGAAAAAAATATTATGGAGATCCCTATAAAAAAAAATCAGGAGATCTTGATAAAAAAAAATTAAAAAAAGTAGATCACTAAAAAAAAGATTATTCATGAGATCACGAGAAATAATAAAGAAATCATTTTGTCAGAACTCTGTGTGAATATCAGCAGCAAAACTACTTCATTATTCTAGCATTATAAAGAAGAAGAGAATGCACCGCATTAAAAGATTAAAAACTTTGCAGCGTGACGAATGTGCTATCTCCATTACAAATGCTAGTTTTACCAGACCAAGCGCTTCTGTCTCGTAATTGATTCAGAGCATGCGTGGAATTTTTGCGTTGGAATTGTCTACACACGCTTGGAATTTACGACAACAGATTTTGTTTTCGGAAAATTTGAGAACCAGCTCTCAAATTTTGTTTGTCGGAAATTCCGTCAAAAAATGTCAGATGGAGCCTACACACGGTCGGAATTTCCGACAACAAGCTCACATCGAACATTGTTGTCGGAAATTCCAATCGTCTGTATGCGGCATTACAGGACATCATCAATATATCTGTACTGTCAGACTATAATAACACAGTGGGGAGGATTCACACATTCAAGATCAGGTCAGTTTCTTTTTCTTTATTCAACCCTTTTGGTTGAATGAAAAATCTGTATCATCTATGGGTTACCTTAGGGGAATTTCTCAAATTTAACAATTTTACCCCTCTTCCATACCAGGCCATTTCTTGCCATATGGCACTGCGTTGCTTTAACTGGCAATTGCGACACTGTACCCAAATACAATTGATGTCCTTTTTTTTCCAACAAATAGAGCTTTCTTTCGGTGGTATTTTATCACCTATGCGCCTTTTATGTTTTTGCGCTATAAACAAAAAAAGATGACAATTTTGTAAAAAAAACAAAACAATATTTTTTACTTTTTGCTATAAAACATATCGAAAAAAAATGTAACAAAATCAAATTTCGTCATAAATTTAGGCCAATATGTATTCTGCTACATATTTTTGGTAAAAAAATCCCAAATAAGTGTATATTGATTGGTTTGAGCAAAAGTTACATAATCTACAAACTATGGGATATTTTTCTTAATTTTTTTACTAGTAATGGTGACGATCAGCAACTTATAGTGGGATTATGATATTGCAGTGGACAAATCTGATACCTAACTGACACTTTTAACAATTTTTTGGGGCCCAATGACATTACTACAGTGATCAGTGCTAGAAAAAATGCACTATCACTGCACTGGCAGGGAAGGGATTAACATCAGGGGTGGATCAAATGGCTAAATGTAAGCCAAGAGAGTGTTTTCTAACTGTGGGGGAGGTGCTTTCACTGCATGAAAACATGGACCGATGTTCCTGCTTCACAGGAACACCCGATCCATGTCTTCTGTACTCACAGAATGACAGTATACCTAGTTTACATAGGCAGACTGTCATTCTGCCTGAATACTGAATGATTGGCGGGTCCCAGTGGACATCGAGTCCACGAGACCGGCTGATGGGCTCTTGCTGTGTAAAATCCCAGAGGGAGTGAGCCAGCGGTGGCATGCGTTTGCCCCCACAACCCGGAAGTGCAGAATCATGTATTTGTACGTGATTCTGCACAAAGTGGCTGTCCTGTAGCAGTAAATCTGCTATAGGGCAGTCGTAAAACAGGTAAACTCCTTATACATTTTCCCTCAAATCTGCTTTAATAGCAAAATTACACGGAGAATATTTTAGGTGCTGTATTAAATTACGCCCTATAATGCAATGCTTTTGTGTGTACCACCTTAGCAGCAGTGTATTGAAATAGGAAGCACTTTTATTCTCTATACATGCCATTAGTATGTGAATCCTCCATGTGCATTATGAGTTTAAACCAAGAAAGGGCAGATGCTAGAGTTTTTTGGTTAGTTTTGGCTTTGTATACTTTGGTGTAGGGTAAAACTGTTTTTTTTTATGCGTGTCCTCATTGGGAAGATTTACACTTGCTTCTTTTTCTGTCTGAGGACTTCCAGTGGCATAGGAAGGGAGAAGAAATCTTCCTAACAAGGACACAGACAGCAACAAAAAACTGATAAAGTTAAAACCTTATTCAATTTGAAAGGAAACAGACATCTGCTTGTCAAAAGCCAATTTGCAGCCAAAGTCTTGTCATTTTGTAGTGTATACTTTTTTTGTCTTTTTCTATTTCCATTGTTATGTTTTCTCTATATTTTACTCGTTGTCATGTGTACGTGTTGCAAGAGGTATTCAATATATAAAGAAGTATGAGGAAAAAAAATAAATTTAATTCACACTCACCCCGAAGCCAATACTGCAATCTGGTGAAAGCTGGGTTTAAAGTGAATTTATACAGGCCTGCCACAGAGCAAAACCCTGCGTGTGGGGAGAGGAGACCAGAATTCTCTCTGCAGCAGTTCAGTAACACTTACATGTCTTGTCTCCATCCTAGAGATTTGGACAGTAAAAAGGGAAGCAGCATATTGATGAGCTCATTTCTTTGTCACTGTATTCTTGCCACCTATTACCATGCTACCATCATCAGCACAACTGATTGGCCCCTTGTGTTGCTTTCCCTCTTCCAGTCTAAACCCTATATGAAAAGGTGAATGTTTTAGACTAGGGATCTCCAAACTATGGCCCACCAGCTGTTGAACCACACATCCCATGAGGCATTTAAAAACTCTGACATTCACAGACATGACTAGGCATGATGGGAGTTGTAGTGCCTGAACAGCTGAAGAGCCATAGTTTGGAGACCCCTGTTTTAGACTATAGGGGTACCTCATCCTTTACAAAATTTACATAAACAGGGAACCAACATGATGGATTATTACAGTACCAAAGAGGAACTGTTTCACTAAAATACTTTATAATACATTTATTTTACAAAAGGTTTATGCATAGAGAAACAGTAATATCATCAAATGATTATAAGGTTCAACAAAGTAGTTACAGAAGATATCATAGGGATGGTTGACACTTTCCACTTATTAGCTTCTTCAGAACCGATTACTCAATGATTTGTAACAAAATAACCTTATATTTCAGACATAAAATAGCTTCAACTGATCCACCTATAGATCAGGCGATGCCCATAGCAAGGAAGATAGATGGCATAACACGTGCAGAGATGCTATTTCACTGTAGCCACTAGGTGAGAACCACAAGTGCATAGATGTTATTTTACTGTAGCCCTATTGATCATTGCTATATAAAATATAGTAGTTCAATAGGATCACTTAGCAGGGTTCCAGCCACAAAGGGACATTGTTTCCTTATCACCTGTATAAACTTTCTCAAGAGAGACAGCTACTGTTGGCCAAACGGAACACCCTATACACAGCCAGAGCCGGACTAGTTCAAAGAAAGTAATGCAACTAGTGCATATGGGTCCAGTAAGGACAGTAAAAAGATCACTTCTGCCAGTATTGTATCCAGCATTATTATCTCTTTACAGCAGGAAGGACACAGTCCTAAAACCTTGTTGTAAGAGGGAATGAAAGAGGCTTATATCAAATTCAGGTACTTATGCAGCTTATAATAAAATTCAATACACCCGTGTGAAATACAAATTAAAATCAGTAAAGTGAAATAATTAGTGGCAGACAAATTGATGCACTGACGACAGAGACAGCATGCGTTCCACAAAGATGTGCCGTAGCGCAATATGCATTTCAAGCTTATGTGTTTTGTCATCAAAGTGACGTCATCAGAACTTCTGGTGACGATGCACTTGATGTCGAATCACATAAGGCTGGAACGCACGTTGTTATATGTCACGTCTTTGTGGAATGTACGCTGACTCTCTGGTGGGTATTGTGGTTTCCCACAGCCCCCACCGTTTTGGGGCTGTTAACATTTGAGGGTTTCTTATTTTTTAATAATGTGTTAATGAGTACAGCGCTCAACTAATTTTTGTCTTTTATACCTGTCTGGTGTTCAGCTTAAAAACACATTCTACAGTTTTAGCATAGTCTGTAAATGAAAACATATGATAAAAAAAAAGTCCACTGTTTGAAAAAACAATCAGTTTGAAAGTTTCTATCAAAGCGGCGCTCTTTTCAAATAAATTATATTAACTACCTAGCATATATACATACAGATATGCGATAAAATGAATACGCAATAAAAAGTATCAAAACATGGCAGAAAGGCAATGGATACGTGTATATGAATAAAGTCTGTGATGAGTCGAGTAAGTGGATATAAGGGAATCTTCTGGAGAGTGCACCTATCACCGCAATCCTCCACACTGTGCTCCACACACCCATCTGGGGTTTAAACTCACAGAAAGGATGATAAAATCAAGCTTCAAAAGTATCCACGCTATCCTGCCACCATGCATGGACTAGATCACCCAGAGAAATCTCAGAGGGTCAGGAAGTCCAGGAACATGAGGAGAAATAAACTCCACATAGAGCAGTTCAGATTTTACTACTTATTGGGTGTCTCCAATTTTATGTTAAATAAATAAAAATCTTCAACATCATACAGTAGCTGGATTCCAAAGTTGATCGGATAGCTTGATGTCAGTCTATCTAATAATCCTTCCTGGGAGGTCGGAGGTGTTTAAAGTGCTGTGGGAACACGCTTTATCCACTCACCACTCAGCACTGAATCCTTCTGGTTTCCCAGCCAGGTCCCTGGAACACAGCATGTGATACGTCTCTTGTGGTCACCCTGACCGGTTTCATCATTCCGACTTTGTCAAAGGGCGTGATCACATGGCACGGCGTCCCGGAATATATTGCAAACTTTCTCCATGACCTTTAACCCTTTATAAACCCTGAAGCCTCCATAATCAACAGGTACACACCAGAAGCTGTAGGTGATAAGCCATAAACCAGTTAATTTCCCTAAATGGCAACTACTGACATCCCAACTAAGGACCATTACAATCCAAATTAAATGTAATTTCATAGTACAAGAGTGGGTGTCAAATAACATACAGTATTAATAGAGGGTCATTATATATCCTTTCAAATATCTAATTCCCTCGAGTAGAACCCGCTATACGGATATCTGGTATAATTTGCATTAAATTCACAGATCAATAAATATAAACTATTGACCAATTAATATGAATGGTTGAAAAAATGATTATTCAAAGAGAAAAAAAAACAAGTTAAAAATATTCAAAATGACTAAAATCAATATTTTTATATTACAATAAAATTACCAATAGGTAAAAGTTAAAAAAAAGCTTTTTTATAAAAAACAAAAAAGATCTATAAAACGCAATACACCACCTAATTCATATTATATTGAGAATAAATATAAATAAAATCATTCTTAAAGGGACACGTCCCTTTACCAACACATATAAACATGAACCTAAAAGTGACCACTGTCAAAGCACTAATCCAAAATGTAAAAAACTTCATACAGCTAATAATCACTTATGAAGCAATTTAGATCAAGATCTACATTTAACCCTCTAGGGGCAAGACTATCTGTCAAATATATCCACTGAGTTTCTATCTTTGAGAGTTCTCTCACCATATTGGAGCCACTCCATGTAGGTTTAATGTGGTCAATACCTCAAAATTTTAGACCAGAGGGGTCCTGATTGCGGTGTAATTTAAAATTAAGGGTCAATTTATGATCTTTAAAACCAATACAAATATTATGGATGTGCTCTGCTATTCAAATCTTTAAAAGACGTTTAGTTCTCCCAATATAGGTTAGCAAACAGGGGCATACCATAGCATACACCACGTGTGTCATGTTGCACGTGATGAAATGCTTAACGGTAAATTCCTTATTATTAGAGGGAGATACAAAACTCTCTAATCCTCTTAAAGGTCTACTGACTTCCCTACACGCTTTACGCTAGGCCGGCTAGGAGGGTCAAGTACCTTTTTACTATAGAGTCTCCATAATTTGGAGCTCTACGGTAAATAATCTTCAGTCTAGTGGGGAAAACTTTACTCAGGGTTCTGTCCAGACAGAGAACATGCCAGTGAGTATTAATAATATTCTCTACCATCAGCTAGGTTCAGGAAACAATGGGAGTCGGCTTTGCAGATCCAATTTACTGACTCTCAATGGCAGAGTGCATGCATTTTGTCACATAAGTGTTCTATTAGTATGAGAATCCAGAAGAACACGTGTAAACTTTCAAACTGGTATGCCATAACCGTCAAGGTGAAAAAATGGTACCCAACTGCCTCGGATTCATGCTGGAGGTCTGTGGAAGCGAGAGATGACATGCTACACATGTGGTGGAGCTGTCCTCATATATCCACTTTCTGGGACAAAATTTGTGATTGTGAATTAATTTGACATATTACGGAAACCAAAATCAAACTCACACCTGCATGTTGCCTCCTGCATATCTCAGACTTCCCCCTGGCCAGATACAAAAGATTCCTAACTAAATACCTTCTAATAGCAGCCAAAACGCTAATACCCAAGTAGTGGAAACTTAAATCATCTCCCTCAATTAGAGAATGGATATATACAGTAAACCACATATTTAAATTTGAAGAAATGTTGGCCATTCCCAACGAATCGGTGGAAAGCTTTCATAGAACCTGGGAGCCATGGCTCCAATTCAAACTTTCCGACACGTTTGCAGAGCTGACAGCCGGGTGAGGTCCTCTTTGTGATTTGTAAGTGTTTACCCCACCAGTCTGTCCCCAGGTTGGTAGTATATGATCTGTCCATACGCCTCTGCATAGCCCCCAAGTGGGGTGTGTAGAGTCTCCTATGCTGGGGGTCTATCCACTCTGCCCTCGCAATTCTATATTTCACCCTATGAACTTTCCCCTTTTTTTCCTTTTTTTCCTCCCCCCCGCCCCTCCCTCTTTGTCTTCCCAGTTCACTTTCTTTATTACATAGTATTCAGTAATTAGGCCGAATGTGGGTCCAAATTTTATGTTATACTATTACAGACTTCGCCACGGACCCTAGCTAATAACACCTCTACTAGTGCATTATAAAGATTGTTTTATGTTAAGATTTATCTGAAGATATGTAGTGAAATCTGTATTATTTTGAGTATTTTTCTTGATACGCTGTATTCTTTATTACTATCTTGCCAATAAATACTTTTATTGGAAAAAAAAATATTCTCTACCTCTCTATACTGGGAAAGAAGATATAAATCCCCACTCGTGATCAGTATTCCTTACCTCTGAGGATACATCCTTTAAACACTCTTCACGGGGTACAGATCTAATCTCCTCAACAACAGTATCGAGGTGTTGGATTTTTCCCCTTTTTCAAGAAATCTGTTTTTCAGCACTGTAGACTGTACATCATAGTTCTCCCAGCATTGAACATTTCCTCCATACCCTCATCATCTGATCTTCAGGTACATTCCTCAACCAAAGTGGGTGATGGCTGCTATGTGTGGAGAGGTAACTGTTCCTGTCCTTGGGCTTAAAGAGTACCTTAGTCTGTTATCTATCACCTGCATGATAGATGATTACATCAAGGAAACGAATTTGTTCCTTGCTCCACTGACTCGACAATTTTATATTATTCGCATTGTTATTGAGATGTTCCAAAAATTATTTCAATGAGGATTCTGGGCCGGACCATATCAGGAGGAGATCATCAATATAGCGCCTATAAAAAAGGAGCTCCACCCTCCTATTATGGAACACAGCTTTATCCTCCCACTCACCCATAAAGAGGTTGGCTATGCTGGGCACAAATTTTGTGCCCATTGCCACACCCTTTTTGAAGAAAAGATGATCCGAACTCCGGTGATTGTTCTTAACAAATGTTGTATTTATTCAAAGGCCACAGTGACCAAGCGCAAATACGAAAGGTTGACACGTTTCAGCCTATAAGGCCTTAGTCATAGAAATTACTGCCAAACCAAAAATATTATGGCAAAGACAAAAGTCACTTGTTTGATGATCAAATTGGAGCATGTGGCACCGTGCGACCTAATTGCTGGGGCTTGTAGATTCTTAGGCTGGGGAAGAGAGCCTGCTTCAAGTGTAATAATTTTCTCACTGTGAAGTGGAGGGATAATAAGAATGTTTTCGTTCTTACCTCCCTTCATGCAGACACGACGGTCCAAATTCCTACGGTGACTGGTGTTGTGGAGAAACCCCTCTGTGTCCACGAATATAACCAAAATATGGGAGGGGTGGATCTTAATGACCAGTTGTTGGCGCCGTACCTAGTTGCCCATAAGGCCAGACGCTGGTACAAGAAAGTGTCCGTATACTTATTTCATTTGGCTTTGCTGAACGCTCATGTGCTATACAAAGCTTCAGAACGGACTGGATCCTTCCTTAAATTCCAGGAAGAGATCGTCAGAGCCCTTCTGTTTCCAGACGGTGCTCCACCTCCCCTTCCCAATCCAAATGCAGTAAGCCGGCTGTATGAGAGGCATTTTCCTTATGTCCTCCCGGGTACCCCTACCCAACGAGCACCCCAAAGAAGATGTCATGTCTACAGCAAGCGTCGATATAGGCGTGACACCCGTTATTATCCAGCCGTCTGTGTGCTAGTCCGCCGGACTTTTGAAATGAACGGACTTGCCCGCACACGGAGAAAAGACCATTCATTTTGAACGTGGCTCCAGGTAGACGGGACTAGCAAAGGGGGGTCAATGTCGCCACCTCCATCAGCGAGATTGACACCTCGCTGGCCCTGTCACCTGGTATGGACTTAAAGGTGAAGCTCAACGCCGAAAAAACGGCGTAGGGGTCCCCCCCAAGGTCCATATCAGACCCTTATCCGAGCACGCAGCCCAGCCGGTCAGGAAAGGAGGTGGGGACGAGCGAGCGCTCCCCCTCCTGAGCCATACCAGGCCACGTGCCCTCAACATGGGGGGTGCTTTGGGGAAGGAGGGGCCCTGAGGCCTGTGGGCTTATCCGAATCTGGGAGCCCACTTTAATAAGGGGGCCCCCAGATACCGCCCCCCCACCCTATGTGAATGAGTATGGGGTACAATCTACCCCTACCCATTCACCTGGTGAAAAAAATGTAAATAAAACACAACACAAGGTTTTATAATAATTTATTGCATAGCTCCGGGGGTCTTCTTCTGTCTTGGGGGGTCTTCTCGCCGGACTTCTCCGCTATCTTCTGCTAGCTCTTTTACTAGCAGAGGAGCCCGACTTTCTTCTTCGTTGCTGCCCGGGGGTCTTCTTCTGTCTTCGGGGGTCTTGTCCCCCTCTTTGGGGGTCTTGTCCCCCTCTTCGGTTCTTCTTGCCGGGCCTCCGCTTCCTTCTTCCAGCACTTTTACTAGCGGTGGCCCGGTCTTCTGTCTTCGCCGCCGCTGCCTTCTCTTCTCTTCTTCTTCTTCTGTACCCCATACTTATTCACATAGGGTGGGGGGCCAGTATCTGGGGGCCCCCTTATTAAAGGGGGCTCTCGGATTCCGATAAGCCCCCCGCCAGCAGACCCCGACAGCCAATGGACAGGGTTGTCGGGAAGAGGCCCTTGTCCTTTAAGTCCATACCGGGTGACGGGGCAAGCGAGGTGTCATTCTCGCCGCCGAAGATGGCGACATTGATTTCCTTCGCTAGTCTACCTGGAGCCACATTCAAAATGAACGGACTTTTCTCAGTGTGTGAGCAAGTCCGTTCATTACAAAAGTTCGGCCATAGTGCGGTAGTTTGTCCGCCACACCTAATCCTCCGGAAAAGTCCAGTCATGTGTGGGAAGGTCCGCTCGTTCGGTGGACCTCCGCTTCAAAGTACGGAGGTTTGTCCACCGGATAGTCCGATCGTGTTGTACGTGGCATTAGTGTTTTGTGCAATTGCAGTACCCTTGCCCTTATTGTTTGAAGCTTGAAATCCATAGCGCTGGCTGAGTTGGGAGGAAGCAGAGAGCGGTAGGCTTGTGCAATTTGTTTCGTAACGAAACGAAATTCGGACGAATTTTGCATCTTTCGGACATTCGGATGCATCCGAATGTCCGAATAAAAAAATAACGAATAACAACAAATACGAAAGAAATATAATGAATGAATTCGAATGAATTTGAATGAATTTGGTTATTCTTTAAAGAATTCTTTAAAGATCTAATGAAACAAAAGGTCAGCTCAAAGTAAATCTTATAGTCCAATCAGCTAATTAATTTTGAGGATGGATTACTGGCAAAGTGCATTCCTGAGAACTGAGTTAGAAGGGTGTTGTATTGTATTTGAGCCGAGGAGAAGAGATGTCATTGTGTGTGTTAAAAGATTCAATAAACAAATGACTTTCCAAACTACGAATCATTATCACAAATGTCTATACATAAATAAATAGCAAATTTCAACGAATACGAGCGAATGAATTTGACACTACGAATAATAACGAATTATCCGAAAACGTATTAACGTAACATAACGAATATAACAGAACGAAATGATGTATTTTACGAATGACAACGAACCAAAACTAAACAAAATTTTCCTTCGTGCTCAAGTCTAGGGAGCGGTGGTATTTTCTTCCCTTTTGTTTGGATATAGTCTGTAAATGGTTCCAATCACCCTAATACAAATAAATGTGAAACAGGAGTAGCAAAATAAGAACGGATTTACTGCCAAAATTTTGGTTTTGGCAAATGTTCCAACTTATTATTGAGTACAATGTGGATTTAAGCTTGCTTATTCTCTTTTAAAGTGTGGCATGAAAAATAAAACTAAATAAAACTGTTGGCACCAAAGCTTCATGAATGAGGTTCTGCTGGCTTCCATCAACCAATCCTGTGCAAGCAAAAATGTTTTTTTTGTTTTTTGTTTTTTAACCTTACAAGTGATTGAGTATCTTTTGTAAGGTGGAACTTCACTTGCAACTTCAATTGCAAACTGAACAGCTTATTTTCCTATAGTAAAACAACCCTTTTGTTAGAACAGAAGATGTTATCCCTGAGCCTGGGTTCACACTGTAGCGATGCGGGAACCAGCACGATTCCAGCGCCAGTTCTCACATCGCATCTCTCCCGCATGCAGTTCACACTGCCTTCTGTGAACCGCTTCAGGTGTCAATACAATTTTAATGACACCTCTAGATCGGTTCACAGATCGCAGTAGAAACTGTGAATTCAGACAGGAATCGGATCGCATGGGTAAAAACACAGTGTAAAAAAGAAAAAGTCCCTGCACCTTTTTTCTGCAAATCCAATGTGAGTTCAGCCATACAAACTGTAGTGGTCTCTAAGCATTTGCATGGTTTATTTCTATTTGCTATCTATTTGTAAATGATTAATTGTGTAGTAAAATGGATGTTATGTTGTAATGTGTTTAATTTGTACATCTACATATTTTTTTGTGTGTATTGCTCCTGAAGAAGCGCTATGTGAGCGCGGAACATGTCGAGCCACTTTGCTAGATAAAATCTGGACCCCCACGCCTGACACCACTCCTGGGATTCAACACAATATTTTCTGAATGTATCTCCTATATTGAATACCGAAATCAATGGCTTTGTATTATATATTGTAGTACTATATACTTAACTATAAGCCTTATTGGAGATTGATAGTGATCAGTCAGTGTGGGTCATATTAATACCATTACATTTTTTTAATGTTATAACAACGATTTTTGTATTATATATACGTTATTGCTTAATCTTTGCTATTCTGTGGAAATTAAATAAAAAAATTCTTATCATTTTTAGACAGAGTACTCATGTGCCTTGCAAAGTCCATAAAACATTAGTTCCTTTTTTCTCGTAATCTATATCGGGACGTTGGCACATTATTATTGGTCTGTTTGCAGTGTCACCCTGCGATACATACATTTTAAATTTCACACTTTTGAATTCTCATACAAACTGTATGGCTGAACTTGCATTGCACAGTCATTGCATGTGATTGGCATCGCAGTGTGGGTGCCATTGTGATTGTGATCGCAGTGAGGGTGCCAATCACATGCAATATCTGTGTTCGCTACAGTGTGAACCCGGGGTCAAGGATAACAGTTAAAGACACTTTTTTTTGTATTTAAAAGCAATAGGTTGACATTACTAGATATTGTCAGTTAAACACCAAAGCAATTTACTTATCTATTAACTCACCAATTCACGTTCTAATTTTACATACCATGTACTGTATTTATTAACTTTGTGTACTTCAGTATTTATTTTTTCAATTGTATTACTTGCATACATATTTACTTATGCTCCATCAGATAGCATTAGGTCATAAGCTTGTGTTTAGATGTCACCGTCAGCAAGCACTGCATCTCTCCATCAATTAGCATTAGGTCATAAGCTTATGTTTAGATAATCACCCTCAGCAAACACTGCATCTCTTCATCTGAGCTTTTGCTCATCACAAGCAAAAGAAAAGGGTGCACATAGCATAACCAAATAACTTGCAATGTTTATTAAAATGAATCCCCTTACAATTATGCACTTACAATATTTAAAAAGACATGTGTCAAATATACATCAAAGAATCTTCTTGTCGCTTTCTCCTGTCTACCTTTCACCACTCGGCTTATCTCTCATACAGCAGTGTTCCCGGGTAAGGCGAACAGGGGATCCGATGATGTGGGTTGCTGCATGGTCATGCCCTCTGATGACGTGGGTCGCTGCGTGGTCATGCCCTGATGTGTTTCGTCATCACTTCTTAGGAAGTGATGAGCAACAACTCAGATGGAGTGGTGCAGTGCTTGCTGACGGTGATTGTCTAAACACAAGCTTATGACCTAATGCTATCTGATGGAGAGAGGCAGTGCTTGCTGACAGTGATTATCTAAGCACAAGCTAATGCTATCTAGTAAACGTATTACCTTGGGGGAGTGTTGCACATGTGGTGTGGTGAAGGTGATCGACTGGAGTGAACTCTGCATGGATTTTTCTTGTTGGGCAATCTAATATTCACATTTACTCACATTTATTGATTAAATGGACTTTTTAAAAATAATACGATTGATTAGAGCTACTAATGTTTTGGTTTTTACTACAACATATTTCTGGTTCATTGTTTTATTATTATAGTAGCTGCTTATGTTATGTCAAATAGCTTTTTTCTATGAGCACTGAGGGAGAGTTATCAATCTGTTGTTTGATTATTTCTAATTTTCTGTATATATACAGTATATATATATATATATATATATATATATATATATATATATAGTTATATAGTTATATGTAAGGTTTTATGTAAGGCTAGGATAGTTTAGTGCCCTATTAGAAACCCCTGTCAGTGCCCATCAAAGTGTCAGTCAGTGCCCACAAAAGTGCCAATCAGTGCCCACCACAATGCTAATCAGTGCCTATTACAGTGCCACACATTGCCCATCAATAAAACCTGTCAGTACCTCACCATCAATGCTGCCGATCAGTGCCATGTATTAGTGTCCATAAGTGCCACCTGTCAGTGCCACATAGTGCCAATCAGTGCTGCCTTTCAATGCACATCAGTGCCGCCTGTCAGTGCCCATCAGTGCCACCTATCAGTGCCCATCAATGCTGCATATCAGTGCTGCCTATCAGTGCCCATCAGTGCTGCATATCAGTGTAAATTTCCTGTCCCCTCAAAATAACAACACACCCCAAATGTGAGTACACCCCAAATTGGGCACAATTAGCCATTTTCCCTCCCCGGTGTCATGTGTGAATGGGGAGCAGGTGTGTTAAATGTTGTGTTTTTGCTTGTCACTCTCTCATACTGGTTACTGGAAGTTCAACCTGGTACCTCATAGCAAAGAACTCTCTGAGGATCTAAAAAAAGAATTGTTGCTCTACATAAAGATGGCCTAGGCTATAAGAAGATTGCCAAGACCCTGAGTGCATGTGCTCAGCATCATATCCAGAGGTTGTCTTTGGGAAATAGACACATGAGTGCTGCCAGCATTGTTGCAGAGGTTGAAGGGGTGGTTGTCAGCCTGTCAGTGCTCAGACCATATGTCACACACTGCATTAAATTGGTCTGCATGGCATCCCAGAAGGAAGCCTCTTCTAAAGATGATGCACAAGAAAGCCCACAGACAGTTTGCTGAAGACAAGCAGACTAAGGACATGGATTACTGGAACCATGTCCTTTGGTCTGATGAGACCAAGATAAACGTATTTGGTTCAGATGGTGTCAATCGTGTGTCAACGAGGTGAGGAGTACAAAGACAAGTGTGTCTTGCCTACAGTCAAGCAAGGTGGTGAGAATGTCATGGTCTGGGGCTGCATGAGTGCTGCCGGCACGGGGGAGCTACAGTTCATTGAGGAAACCATGAATGCCAACATGTACAGTGACATACTGAAGCAGAGCATGATCCCCTCCCTTCTGAGACTGGGTCGCAGGGCAGTATTCCAACATGATAACGACCCCAAACACACCTCTAAGATGACCATTGCCTTGCTAAAGAAGCTGAGGGTAAAGGTGATAGGCTGGCCAAGCATGTTTCCAGACCTAAACCCTATTGAGCATCTGTGGGGCATCCTCAAACAGAAGTTGGAGGAGCGAAAGGTCTCTAACATCCACCATCTCTGTGATGTTGTCATGAAGGAGTGGAAGCGGTCTCCTGTGGCAACCTGTGAAGCTCTGGTGAACTCCATGCCCAAGAAGGTTCAGGCAGTGTTGGAAAAGAATGGTGGCCAGACAAAATGTTGACACTTTGGGCCCAGTTTGGATATTTTCACTTAGGGGTGTACTCACTTTTGTTTCCAGCGGTTTAGACATTAACCACTTAAGCCCTGGACCATTTTGCTGGCCAAAGACCAGAGCACTTTTTGCGATTCGACACTGCGTTGATTTAACTGACAATTGCACGGTCGTGCGACGTGGTTCCCAAACAAAATTGATGTCCTTTTTTCCCCACAAATAGAGCTTTCTTTTGGGGGTATTTGGTCACCCCTGCGGTTTTTATTTTTTGCGCTATAAACAAAAAAAGAGCGTCGATTTTGAAAAGAAAGCATTCTTTTTTACATTTTGCTATAATAAATATCCCCCAAAAAATATCATTTTTATTTTTCCTCCGTTTAGGCCGATACGTATTCTTCTACATATTTTTGGCAAATCCATTTATTGATTGGTTTGCACTAAAGTTACATCATTTACAAAATAGGGGGTAGTTTTATGGCATTTTTATTAATCATTTCTTTTTTTTACTAGTAATGGCGGCGATCAGTGATTTTTATTGTGACTGCGACATTATGGCGGACACATCGGACATTTATGACACATTTTTGGCCATTTTTGGCACATTAATGACCATTGTCATTTGTACAGCAATCAGTGCTATACAAATGCACTGATTCCTATGTAAATAAGGCTGGCAGTGAAGGGGTTAAGCACTAGGTGGCAGTGTAGGGGTTAAGTGTGTCCTGGGCGTGTTTCTAACTGTGGGGGGGCGTGGCTGTGTGTGACATATCACTGATCTCTGCTTCCGATGACAGGGAGCTAAGATCAGTGACACTGTCACTAGGCAGAATGGGGAGATGCTTGTTTACATTAGCATCTCCCCGTTCTTCCTCCCTGTGCCGATTGAGCCTGTGGGACCCACGAGCCAACTCACGTGGTCCCGCACGCGATCGCACGTCAGCAAATTTAAAGGGGCGTAGAGGTACGCCCATTTGCTTTTTCATGCCATTCTGCCGACGTACATTGGCATGCGCCGGTCAGGAAGTGGTTAAAAGATAAGCTATAATAAAATATTTGGTGTACATACTTTTGTGAGATACTATATATACATATATATATATATATATATATATATATATATATATATATATATATATATATATATATATATATATATATATATATATGTGTGTATACAGTATCTCACAAAAGTGAGTACACCTCACTAATTTTTGTAAATATTTTATTATATCTTTTCATGTGACAACACTGAAGAAATGACACTTTGCTACAATGTATAGTAGTGAGTGTACAGCTTGTATAACAGTGTAAATTTGCTGTCCCCTGAAAATAACACACAGCCATTGATCTCTAAATCTCTGGCAACAAAAGTGAGTGGACCCAAATTGGGTCCAATTAGCCATTTTCCCTCCCTGGTGTCATGTGACCTGTTAGTGTTACAAAGTCTCAGGTGTTACTGGGGAGCAGGTGTGTTAAAGTTGGTGTTATCACTCTCACTCTCTTATACTGGTCACTGTAAATTTAATAAGGCACCTCATGGCAAAGGACTCTCTGAGGATCTCAAAAAAAGAATTGTTGCTCTACATAAAGATGACCCAGGCTATAAGAAGATTGCCAAGACCCTGAAACTGAGATGCAGCATGGTGGCCAAGGCCAGGGCCCGGACAAGGGGTGGGCAGGAGGGACGGCTGCCCTGGGCGCAATGGTTTACTGTGGGCATGGGGGGAAGCCTTCCTTCTGTTGCCGGGCATAGGATCTCCTAAGCTTACATATTCCACTCAGAACAGGCCATGGCATGGTCGACCATAGCAGTTTAGTGCCCGTGCTCAGCATCATATCCAGAGGTTGTCTTTGGGAAATAGACGTGTGTGTGCTGCCAGCATTGCTGCAGAGTTTGAAGAGGTGTGGGATCAGCCTGTGAGTGCTCTTTTGTGAGATACTGTATATATATATATATATATATATATATATATATATATATATATATATATACTGCTCAAAAAAATGAAAGGAACACTATATAATCAGAGTATAGCATCAAATCAATTGAACTCCTGGGATATTGATCTGGTCAGTTAAGCAGTAGAGGGGGTTGTTTGTTGATCAGTTTCAGCTGCTTTGGTGTTAATGAAATGAACAACAGGTGCACTAGATGGGCAACAATGAGACAACCTCCAAAACAGGAATGGTTTTACAGTTGGAGGCCACTGACCTTTTTTTTACTACACATCTTTTCTGACTGATTTCACTAGTTTTGCATTTGGCTAGGGTCAGTGTCACTACTGGTAGCATGAGGCGATACCTGGACCCTATAAAATTTGCACAGGCAGTCCAACTTTGCCATTAATATGTGCCATTGCCAGAAAGTTTGCTGTGTCTCCCAGCACAGTCTCAAGAGCGTGGAGGAGATTCCAGGAGACAGGCAGTTACTCTAGGAGAGCTGGACAGGTCTGTAGACGGTCCTTAACCCATCAGCAGGACAGGTATGTGTTCCTTTCTGCAAGGAGGAACAAGATGAGCACTAGCAGAGCCCTACAAAATGGCCTCTAGCCGGTCACTGGTGTGAATGTTCCTGACCAAACAATCAGAAACAGACTCATGAGAGTGACCTGAGGGTTTTACATCCTCTAGTGGGCTCTGTGCTTACTGCCTGGAACAGTGGGACTAGACTGGCATTTGCCATGGAACACCAGAATTGGCAGGTCCACCACTGGTACCCTGTGCTTTTCACAGATGAGAACATGTGGCAGACGTGAAAAGGTCTGGAAAAGCCATGGAGAATATTATGCTGCCTGTAACATTGTTCAGCATGACCGGTTTGGTGGTGGATCAGTGATGGTCTGGGAGGCATATCCATGGAGGGATGCGTAGACCTCTACAGGCTAGACAATGGTGCCCTGACTGCCATTAGGTATCAGGATGAAATCATTGGGCTCTTTGCTGGTGCAGTGGATCCTGGTTTCCTCCTGGTGCACGAAAATGCCTTGCCTCATGTGGCAAGAGTATGATGCCAGTTCCTGGAGAATGAAGAAATTGATACTATTGACTGGCCCCCATGCTTGCCTGACCTAAATTGAACAGGACATGGGACATTATGTTTTGGTCAATCCGATCTTGGAAAACACCCCAGAACACCATCCATTGTCTCATTTGGAGTACCATTTTTAGTTGCTACAATTAAAATTCAGCAAAATGGACTAGCCTCATGCATTATTTTTTCACTTAGATTTTCGGGGTGTCTTTGAATTCAGCCCTGTGTAGGTTGATCATTTTCATTTCTATCAAATGATGTGGTATCCTTTAGTTTCAAACACATTACTCAATCCATATCAGTATCCAGCATGATATTTTCACCATTGAGATCTGATGTGTTTTCAAAGTGTTCCTTTCATTTTTTTTGAGCAGTGTGTAAATACTGTATATTTGTAACAACCAGGATAATAATTTTATGCAAAAAATCAATAAAACACCACAAGGAAATACCTTAAAAAAGTGGACAAACAAAGGCATGCATACATGTGGTAAATAAACAATGTACCAATTGTTTTAGATACAATAGGTCTAGGTGGGGATAATTTTACAGATTTATTGAGCAAGACCACAATCTGATTAAACTGTTGATGCTTTGACAGATTTAATCCCACAAGGAAACTTTAAACATCCTTCTTCCTTAATGAGTTACACTAAAAGAATGATGCATGTAGGTCTGCTCTTGCACGTAAGTCTGTGGGTGCACGTAGGTCTGCAAGTGCACATAAGTCTGCGAGTGCCTGTGTATTGTCTTGTTGAGTATTAGTGTCAGGAAGCTAGTTTTTAGGCAATTTGGACAGGGTATAATCCCCAATCCATATTAAATTTAATAGGTACAATGCCCAGCGGGTGTGGAGAGGAGACTTGTTGTGCATCTTGCGGCATGTATGCGTTCCTTGATCATCCGACTAAGGGTGAATACTGCCGTGCCAAATGTAAGCACATTGTTTGCCTGGAAGCCCGGTTCTGAATCTGGGAAAGCAACTGTCAGCACTGTGAAGTCCCTCCATACTAAAAGAGAGCCAGGAACGTACATGGCAAGGGCCAGCACAGAAGTGGGTGGAGACAAAGAGGTACAGACATTAGGAAAGAGTAACAAAGGAAGGGAGTTTAACAAGACTTGTTGCCACTCATTAAAATTAGAAGAAAATAAGTTTAACCTTAAACTACATAGAGGGTTCTTTACTATAAGAGCAGCAAGGATGTGGAATTCCCTTTCACAGATGATGGTCTCAGAGGAGGGCATCAATAGTTTCAAGAAACTATTAGATGAGCACCTGAACGACCACAACATACAGGGATATACATATATATATATATATATATATATATATATATATATATATATATATATATATATATATGTAATACTGACATATAATCACACACATAGGTTGGACTTGATGGATTTGTGTCTTTTTTCGACCTCACCTACTATGTAACTATATAATCTTTTTTTCCTTAACTTGCTTTTTTGTTAGACTATGTCTATTGTGTGCACCAAAATGACTTACTGTAAATAGTTTTAGGTACACTTATAGTAAACTTGTGATACAAACCTAAAAGCCAGCTGCAAATTGGGTTTGTTAAAGCCCTACTAAACTTTATGTTTAAATCAGCTAAATATATTCCAAGTGCATCAAAAGGTATGCAAAGTCTTTACATTTACATTTCTTTATAAAGCAGCCTCAATCCAAGCAGAAAAGCCTGCCCCTGACCAGCAGCTATAGAGAAGGACCCACACAGAGTCAGATCTGCACTGAGCAATGACCCCTGCTAAGTGGAGAGCTATAGGTCTGACTCATCAGGGGCATGTCCGACCTCTACAGAGATCCCACTACTTCCACACAGTGAGAAAGGGACTTTCCCTACAGGGTGCCGTAAAGGGCACCAGCTTTCCTACTTACGATGTGGCTGCTTTTAAAAAAAAATAATGTATTCAAAACTTTCCACACCTATTTTATTGCATCTGAAATGTATTTTGATTACTTAAATTTAAAGTTAATTTGGGTTTTAAATGTGTCTACAGGATTTGAAGGGATTGGGATTTGCAAATCACTTATATGATAGTGGCAGATTATATCCAAACAATGCTTCCTGGTACAAGGGGTCATCATTTGTTGATCTTATTGACTGTGAGCAATACAAAGGCAGCCATTGCTAATCACCTTCTAAAAAATATATCTGCAGCTGACATAGACTTGAAAGCAACAATTTTCAGAACTTCATTTTAGCCCTCTCTTGAGTTTGGGGTCTGATTCGAATCCCAACCACAACACTACCTGCCTAGAGTTTTCATGTTCTCCCTGTGCCTGCGTGGGTTTCCTCTGGGTACTCTGGTTTCCTCCCACACTCCAAAGACATGCTGGTAGGTTAATTGGATCCTGTCTAAATTGTCCCTAGTATGTATGAATGTGAGTTAGGGACCTTAGATTGTAAGCTCCTTGAAGGTAGGGACTGATGTGAATGTACTGTACAATGTATATGTAAAGCACCACGTAAATTGATGGTGCTATTATATATATATATAAGTAACTGAAATAAATTTAAAAAATATATATATTAATATGTGTTTGTATATATATATATATATATATATATATATATATATATATATATATATATATATATATATATATACATGTATGTAAGGGTCCCATGTTGGACAGTGGTTCCTGCCACACTGATTCTGAACCCGACTCAGATCTTCTTGGAGGTAACAGGTCACCTACCTGTTGGAGTCACGCTGCCATTTTGTGTCACTTACAACCTGGCCTGATGCCTATTATTCAGAATAAAATATGTCCAGACCAAAACCATCTTCAATGCTTTATTATAACAGTTTAGCCACATACAGCAATTCTTCTCTTCTGATTACAGAATCGCGATGCAATACACTTATCTACAGTATAGTTCTTCAGCAGCCATATTCCCAGATGCGACCAGTTACTTGCCTAAAGGGGAACCTCACATAGCGTATTCCTCAACTTAGGTCCCGTGGCTGTCCTGAACCAAGCCACGGGGGCCTGCTAAATGAAGGTCAGGTGTGGCAAGGTTCCACCCATCTTCACCTAAAGTGTCAAAGGCTATCCCTCTTGGCAGTTCATTCCAGCTAGCCTCTATCGCTCAGCTTCAGAGAACCCAGACCTACATGGTGGTCATTAGGGGTGTACTGTTGCCACGCCAGAACTCCCAGGGTTTCACTCACAGCTGGCATAAAAAAGGCACTAACCTTACCCACTACATCACCAAAGTAGGGGCAGAAAATAAAGGGTACTTACACATGCCAGAAGCAGCACATGTCTCTTTTCAGGATATAGTGTGTAAAATTGACAGAGCGATATCCCTCTCTGACCCTTCAAATACTTAGAAGTCCCAATATTAGGTTGCAGCATACTTGAAACGCTTTTTTAAAAGTATTTAGCACACAGTATAGCAAGTTGACAGTTTAGAGCACTCTGTTTTTAAGGTTTTGCTGATAATAGACAGCATTGGGGGCTGTGTTAAAGTGTATGTACGTTGAGTGGGGAAGGTTTAAAACGCATGTCAATTTTTTTACTGTATGTGTCCCACTGAAGAGTTTTTACTTTGCTTACTTTTCCAGAGATTTAACAGAAGTTAAGAGAAAAAGTGAGGTAAAGTTCTCACTTAGACGGGTGTCACTAGAACAGGTGTCTCCATTTCAAGGTTTAACCCATCCACTTGCTCTGGTGACAACTTTCAGATTTCTCATCACTTTCTGCCTCAGTGATAATGGTCACGAGGCAAATAAAGAAGGTAAACATACCCAGCAGGGACATAGACAGCAATAAAAACATGAAAGGGGTTCTAATCTATCTCTACCCAATCTGGCACTAAAATAAAGTGTGGACTTTAAAATACAGTTTAAGTTAATGTGTTCAGCTGTTTGATAAGATAAGATTAGCTAAGGCCATGTTCAATAGCATGTTGATAAATATCCTTGTAAATATTTCCTAAGTAAAGATTTTGTCTTGATATGTACGTCATGCCATTCTGTACAGATGTCTCAGTATTTCCCATTGTCGTTTATTTGCCAGCTTGTTAGAGAAGTATTTGAGCTGATGTTTACTTGCTTTTGACAAGTGGAAAGTCCAAGATTACCATATCATAGGCCTCTCAGAAGTGCCGTTCTAAAATAAAATGAAAAGAAATACAGTACATGTTAAGTGAACGCATTAAGAACATAAGATATATAAGGGAGTATAGTGTACATTTGTTTGTAAAATAAAAAATAAAAAAAACATGGGGACACAATTTTGCAGATCATATCATTTGAATAACTGTTTTATATGAATGCTTTGAGAGTCCTGCTGTACCCTAAGCTTTACAACTCTCTCTCTTAAACTTAGTTGGATTTTAACCACTACAATACTGGGCACTTTCACCCTCTTCCTTCCCAGGCCAACTTTCAGCGCTCTAGCATTTTCAATAAGAATTGCGTGGTCATACAACACTGTACCCAAATTAAATTTTTATCATTTTGTTCACACAAATAGAGCTTTCTTTTGGTGGTATTTGTTGACATTTATTTTTTATTTTTTGCGATATAAGCGAAAAAAAGAGCAGACATTTTGATATAAATGATGAATATTTTCTACTTTCTGTTTTAAAATAAATCCAGTAAAGTCTAATTTTATCATACATTTAAGCCAAAATGTATTCTGCTACATGTCTTTGGTAAAAAAAAAATCCTTTAAGTAAATAATAATTGTTTTGTGTGATCACGGACATATGTATGTAATGATCACTGACATGTGTGCAGAGGATCATTGGGACATATGATTTTAGTGTTACATATGTGGGGGACAGGTGTTTTTACTGTGTGGGGACGTGCGTGTGGGGACAGTGCTTTGGGAACACTATTTAGGGGATACTGTGTGTGTTTACCTTGTGTGGGGACACTGTGCCAGTGATCAGTGTGTAAAATGCTGTAAAAACAGCTCATACTCATGGATCACCAGCTGGCTGCAGCGATCTGCTCTTCTCTCCTCACTGACAACTTCCATTTGTGGAGAGGAGAGCTGATCGCCTAGCAACCAGCTCTCTGTTTACATCACATGATGGCTCTGATTGGACACAGCCAATCGCAGAATAAAAAAATAACGAATAGCAACGAATACGAAAGAAATATAACGATTGAATTCAAATGAATTCGACATGATTCGGTAATTCTTTAAAGATCTAATGAAACAAAAGGTCAGCTCAAAGTAAATCTTATAGTCCGATCAGCTAATAAATTTTGTGCCGTAGGATGCATTCCTGAGAACTGAGTTAGAAGGGTGTTGTATTGTATTTGAGCCGAGGAGAAGAGACGTTGTCATTGTGTGTGTTAAAAGATTCAATAAACAAACGACTTTCCAAACTACGATTCATTATCACGAATGTCTATACATATATAAATAGCGAATTTCAACGAATACGAACGAATGCATTCGACACTCTATGAATAATAATAAATTATCCACATACAATCGCATCAGGATCGCGCCGCTGCGAGGGCACACACTTGCACAACCCCCCTCCTTCTGAGGTACTTTCCTGAACGTCCACTCAGAAGGTGGAAGCGCCCACTCGGCCAAATATGTGCAGTGGCCAGGTGGGAAGTGGTTAAAGTGTATGTAAAGGCATATTTGTCTTTGTTTTAATTTTGCTTGCATTTGAGTTATCAGACTTCCTTGATCGGCAAGGCATTTTCGGGACAAAGGGTTCCTATTTTACTCCCCTTAATGGAACTGTATTGATTGGTGGTTATATGTTATGTTGTCACTGTCTACTAGACATGTGCACACTGAAATATTTAGTTTTGGAATTTCGTTTTCGTCCGAAAAATACATTTATTTAGTTGTTTAGTTATTTTGTTTTTCGTAAAAAATTGCATTCGTCCGAAAATCCAAATTAATTAAGGTCAAATCTGTCATTGAAGACTTATGGTGTCTGTCGGACATTCAAAGAAGATTTGACGGAGCAGCTAAACTGTATGACTCCGTATAGTTTAGCTGCTCCGACGAATCTTTCATCTTTCTTTATCTTAAAACGATAATGAAAATACCTAAAATTCGGACGAAAATGCATTCGGACAAAAACTAATGCACATGTCCACTGTCTACTGTCCATGGGAGTGTTATAGATAAGAAAGGGAAGAATAGTGCTGTTCACAGGTTATATGTAGTACACTGCTAGATAAAGTAGTTTAGAGGCAAGAGGCATAGAGAAGACTGGCCAGTCATTATTGGCATTCAATTAAGTAGGGACATGAAGGGTAAGAGACCTTCAAAAATGCCCAGTGCAAGAGGAGCGCTATAATATATATGAACCGAAGGTGCAGTTCTGCCTATACTGAGCCCCTAGATTAATGATTAGTTAGTTAAGTGGACAGGGATCCACAATAGGTAACTGGGTTACCAAAGTCTAAAGGGACTAAGAATCATGTAGAATAAACATGTAGAGAAACAGCTATCTATGTGAGCAGGATGGATCAAGGGTGACAATTTTACACGAGACAGAAAGGGACATTTTGATGTTAATTTGTGGGATGAATCTGGGGTCAGGGACTACAACTAGTAAAATTAAAACAGAGAAATGAGAGTTAAAACAGAATACTTTATATGTTGTCAGAGAGGGAAGATGAGCTCTATGGCTGCCCATCTGATCACAGAATCATAGAAGCTGAAGTATGTGAAGTATGGGATTACAATACATGGAATACAAAGGATATCTGAACAAAATGAGCAAAGCAGAATTTAAGCAGGGAAATATTAAAGAGTTAAAAGAAAGTAAGAGAATGATATGCATGTGTTGTGTACAAATGGGAAAAATGTAAGTGATTTCAGAGAGATATTCTGTATGTGTGTGAATAAGGGAACCTTTAGTTCTATCTCTTGTGTGTGTCATGTATGCAGATGTGACCCCCTCCTTTGTGCTCTCCTGAAAGAATGTAGCTGGGATGAGAAATCAGTGATAAACTGGAAGGACAGTTTTTTAGACAAAACATGTATTACAAAATGTGCTGGGTTTAAATAATCTAATGATAAACAATGTGATCACAATTATTTTTGAATCTGTTTTCCAAACATGGTAAAATGAAGGTTACATTTTTTTTTTCCATCTCGGTGAAACCAGTAATATCCGAAGGATTCAAAATCCTCAAATCAGCTTATCGCTCAGGATCCCTCTCATAACTTCACATCATTGTGGCAATTTATCTCTTTTTTTTTTTGTTCTATATAAATTATTTGGGTTATCTTCCACATACAGTTACATTGTAGTAACATAGCCCATCTATTCTGATAACTTAACATACTCCCCCCACTCCCCTCCCTACACACCCTGACCTGGTTGTCGCCCCCCCACCGCCTCCCGCAATTTGACCCCGCCCCTCCCCCGTCCTACCCTGTAGACCACCTCTTAGAACAATCAGTCAACCACATTTATACCCGTTTAGGGTTTATGCCCTTAACCCTTCTGTGATGCACCATTTCTTTTTAAATTCTTGCCAGCTTTTCCATTTCTCATTCGTATGTTTGTTGCTCCTCTCCTCCAGACTGTCACATAGACATTCCATCTTATAGATCTCTTCGACAGCGTCGACCCACTCCCATGTTGAAGGCGCCTCCAACTCCTGCCATTTTTTTGGGATACATTTTTTCCTCGCATTTAATAAATGTGGGGTTAAGGACTCCTTATACTGTTTAACCCCGCCCTCTATACCATGGAACAGAACTACCCAGGGGTCAGCAGTCACCATGGATTTAGTTATCTCTTTAATGTAGGATAAGATCTTATTCCAATAGTTCTTTATCTTCGGACAACCCCACCATAGGTGTGCCATAGTGCCCACCTCCCTACATCCACGCCAGCATTCCCCAGACACATCAGGTTGGAATTTACTATTCTTATCTGGGGTGTAATACCATCTTGTCAGACATTTATAGCTCATCTCTGCCGTTTTAGAATCTACGGCCGAGCTATGAACCAATTTAAATATTTTACCTAGCGTTGCATTATCTTTTTGTGTACCTAATTCCCTTTCCCATCTTTTTATGAATGGAGGCACTCCCGACTCCCCCATCGATAACAACAACTTATACAACCTTGAGACAATCCCCTTGGAGTTCTTTGTTATACATAGTTGTTCCAGTGGGGTCAATTCTTCAGCCCTCGAATCGGCTGCGGTAGTTTTTTTACAAAGTGGGAGAGCTGAGAGTATCTCCATCCGTCAATCACCATTATACCTGTTTTTTTGTTTTATTTCGTGAAAAGGTGCTATACCTCCATCCCTAATTACATCTTTTAACTGTGCTTTCTCCTTCACCCAGTTGCCTCCTATCTCTTTACAACCTAATAAAAAGTATTCATTTTCCTTTAATGCTATAAGAGGTGAATTATATTTCCCATTGACTTGCCTATATACCTTATCCCAAATTCGAAAAGCGTTACGTGTTATATTGTTCCCTGCCAAGGACACTAACCTCTTATGTGGGGGGTTCCATATTTGTTTTCCTAATTGTGCTCCACAACTTTCGTGCTCAAGATTTACCCACCTCTTTTCCATATTATCCCTCTTGGTCCATTCGCTCACCCTAGACAAGACCACCGCATTGTAATAGGTCTGTATGTCTGGAATCGCCAACCCACCCCTATTTTTTGGTTGTCGTAAACTGGCGAGGGCTAGTCTTGGTTTTTTATGCTTCCATATAAATTTCATTAGCACCGATTTTAATTTCACCAAATAAACATTAGGAAGGGCTATCGGTAGCATCTGAAACCTGTACAGAATTTTTGGAAATATTGTCATCTTCACTGTATTTATACGCCCTAACCACGATAATGATCTATTACTGCATCTTTTATACTCCGCCTGGATTTCATTCAGTATGTAATTAATGCAATACAGTCTCTTCTCGGGCTTAGCCAATTTTATTCCCAGGTATTTAAGATCCTTCCGCCACGGGAAACTCAATTTCTGCTGGAATGTTTGCGCCTCGACTCTGTTGATATTGATATTCAGTATCTCGGATTTGAGCTGATTTATTTTAAAATTAGATACTTCCCCATACTGTTCCAGCACCCTTATTAAATTTGGCATAATCATCTTAGGGTTGTTTATATAAAATAGTATGTCATCTGTCCGAATGCAGATAATTTATGTTCTTCTTTCCCAATTTTTACACCTGATATGTCTGGACTATCCCGGATCAATGCAAGAAGGGGTTCCAATGACAACACAAAGAGGGGCGACAATGGGCATCCCTGTCTTGTACCCCTTTTCATTTCAAAGTGGGCAGAGTCCTGTCCATTGACTTTTACCCGTGCCATTGGCTGATTGTATAAGACTCTCATCTTCTGCATCATTTTCGGACCTATTCCCATCCTTTCTATTGTATGGAACATGAACCCCCAGTCTACTCTGTCAAAGGCTTTCTGCGCGTCTGTTGACAAGAGCAGACTGGGGGTCCCCCTCCGTCGCATCTGTTGGAGCAGATCTGGGTGAACTAGAGTCCTCATCAGGTCCCTCATCCGCTCTGCTAAGACCTTTGCGTATAATTTTGTGTCTGTATTGAGCAACGAGATTGGCCTACAGCTAGTACATTGTGTTGGATCTTTCCCCTCTTTCTGGATTAACGTGATTGTGGCCATTAGGCCTTCACTACTCATTTTATACTCTTCTCCCAACCCATTCATATATCGACATATTTTTGGCGTAAGAATTTCTCTATATGTTAAAATATATAAAAGTTATAAAGCGTTGTGAATCCATCTGGTCCAGGGGATTTTCCCGGGGCTAATTTTGTCAGTGCCCTATTTATTTCTTTTACCGATATTGGCCTCTCAAGGGTCTCCCTATCTAAGGTACTTATTTTGGGTAGCCTAGCTTTTTTTAAAAAGGCAGCGATGTTCTTATCTCACGCCTTGCCCTGTGCCCCCTGATGTCTATCTGAATAGATCTCCTCGTAGTATTTCCTGAAAGTTTCCGCAATTTCTTTCGTTGTAAATACCATGCTACCGTTTTTATTTAGCATTTTTCCGATAAATTTTTGTTTTTGTTTTTTGTAACATCCTAGCTAGGTATTTGCTCGGCTTATCTCCCCATATATAACGTTCACGGGCCAAGCCAGTAAAAACCCTCTTGGTTTCTTGTTCCAGCAGGCCCTTCAGTTCTTCCCTAGTGTTTAATAATTTTTTATATAACATTTCCTTTTGGTTCTGGCCTTTTTTGTGCTCTTGTTCCAGATTATGTATCTCTTCCGTTAATACTTTAATCTTCTCTGCCCTCATTTTTTTTTTTTTTTGACCCTACTGATATCAGTATTCCCTTGATATAGGCTTTATGTGCCTCCCATAGTATATGACCTGCTATTTCCGACGTTTCGTTTATTGCGAAGTAATGTTCAATTTCTCTACCAATCCTGGCCCTGTCCTCCTCGTCACGTAGCAGATCTTCATTGATCCGCCATGTCGGGGATCTTGTCTAGCTCCTTGAAATATTCATTCTTATCTTTACTGGGGCATGATCCGAGAGGGTGATTGCTTCTATACCGGCTTCTGCCACATAATCTAACAGACCATGATCTATGAATATGTAATCAATGCGGGAGTATGTCGCATGGACCGAAGAGTAAAACGAGTAGTCTCGGAACTTTGGATTCATGACTCTCCACTCTCCACTCTCACCAGTTGACTAGAGTATAATTTTTGCAGAATATTTTTTAGCTGATAATTTCTCGTCCTCTGTGCCCCGGGCGTACTGTCCACTCCCGGATTTAAGCAAAAATGAATATCCCCTAGCATGATCACATATTCCTTCTTGAATTCCATTAATTTAGTTAATATCGTATTTAAAAAACCGATAGGGTTGCTATTGGGGGCATAGATATTGACTAACGTACATTCCATCTCGTCTAGTGTACCCTTCAGGAGCAAATACCTCCCTTCTGCATCGCTCATTCTATCTACTAGTTGAAACTTTATTTTTTTCGAAAACCCTATAGAGACCCCTCTGCTTCTTGTAGAAATTGTGTCGCTATAGTACCAAGTGGGGAAGTTCTTTGAATATAATCTAGTATTTGATGCCAGGGAGATATGTGTCTCCCGAAGAGCAACCACATCTGCTTCATAACGTTTTAGCTCAGCCAGAATCTTGTACCTCTTTGTCGGGGTATTCAATCCCTTCACATTATATGACAAGAAATTCGTGCCACTCATTTTACTATTTTGCTTTCTGTTAACCTGGCACATCTTTTCCCCTACCCAGGTGCTTTGCTGTATTTCTCAGGTGGTCTACTATTCCTCCCTTCCCCCCCTATCCCGCCCACCCCCCTGCCCACCCTCCTGCCCACGCTCCTACCCACCCACCCCCCCTCCTCACCCATCTCCCCCGTGTCCCGCCACCCCCACCCCCCACTCCCTGCAGCCAAATCTCGGCCCTTGTTTGGTTGATGGTCGTGTAAGCCCATACCATCTCCCAATCAGCTTGTTTAGAGGGCCTGGGGCTCCTTAACCTGCGCCTCCTCCCTCCTCCCCTACTTGGAGAAGGTGAGAGGCTACCTAACCTGCATCCCCTGTGGTCTTTCCGCCTCCCCCCGTCGCCTTCTCCCTTCCCCCCCACTACCACTCCCCCTCCACCGAGTTCTAACTAAGGGTTCCCACGAGTTGTGGTAATCCCGACGCTTCTCCCATCCATCCTGGGAGATCCGGGATACACAAGTCTAACCTATTACAAAAATCTGTCAATTCTTTCAGGAATCTCAGCTTCGCTGTTTTACCATCTTTGAACCCCATTAAACATGCCGGGAAACCCCAGCTATATTTGACATTACGAGCGCCCATCTCCGCCAACAGCGGTTTCAAGAGCCGCCTCCTCACTAAAGTCTCGGATGATAAATCTGAAAAAATTTGCAAGTCCCGACCCTTATATTGTAGGGGGGTCCCCCCTCTTAACTTTCTCCAGAGTGCTGCTTTTTCTTCAAAAAAGGTAAATCTTACAATAATATCCCGAGGTCTTTCTGTGTCTGGGTATCTTGCTTTCCCTATCCTATGAATCCTATCGATTTTTGGGGGACCTCCCATCCCATCTCCCCAACAGGGGGAAAAAATGCTTTCAACCGTTCTCCTCAGATCTTCTCCTTTTTCCTCCGGGACCGACCAGATCCTTAAGTTTTTTCTTCTGCTCCGGTTCTCCTGGTCTTCCAACTTGTACATAATCTCCCTCTGTACTCATTGTATTGCTTTTACTTGCTCCTTAACTTTACTTATTTCCTGGATTTGTTGGTCTATACGGTTCTCCGTGGCCTCTACTCTCTCTAGCAGGCTTCCTAGATCCTCCCGGAGCCCCAAAATGCCTGCTTTAATTGCATTTTCGAGTTTCAGCAACATCTCCAACATTTCTCCTTTTGTGGGGGGATGATCTTCTACCCTTGACTCCTCTGCTTTGCTGTTTTCCATATCACTATCTGTCACTATATCATCTCTCGATTGGTGGGCAATTCCCTCTTTGTATTTCCCTGATCCTTTCCTCTGGTCTTGCACAGGCTGCTGTTTCTTGCCTGTTCCTGAGTTTTTAGGGCTTGCTCCTTGGGTCAAATATTGTTGAATAGTAGTATCTAGACCTTTGGGGTCCACGAGGCCCCACTTGTAGAGGCTTTATTTGCTGACTTACTCATGGTATCCTGCTCGAGTCATTTTTTTATGGCTCCCCGCTTTTTAGTCCTACTTGTATATGTCTTGGTCCGAATACTTTCTAGGGGTCACATGTCCCACTTCTTCCTGGTCTATGCTACTAGTTATTGAACGTTTGAAAAAGTGCTATCTCCTGGAAGAAAAAGTGGGTCTGATCATATCATAACATATGTGCCCCTCTGGGGGTACCTGCCCGGGGAACGCTGTGCCCCCCCTTTTTTTTTCCCTGGAAAGTCCCTCTTGGCCTACACACTATCCACTTAACTTCCGTTGCAGGCGGGGCTCCCCTGCAGATATATATCAAAGATCTAAGCCAATAACGAAGTGGTGTTTTCTCTATCTATTCTAGATATAGTACATTCGTTGTCAGCTTCCCGAGCATAGATCGTATAGTTTGGAGCTTGATGTTGAAATCTATGTGTATGTACGTGTGAAGCAATAGGACTGATATATTGATGTGGATCCAGATACAGATCCAACCGTCTACTCCCTCCTCGTTACGCTCGCGGACGCACTGGTTTCCTATACATGAAGGTACCTTCCTGCCATTGCTTTCCCCTTTTTCCCCGAAAATGGCAATCTGGGGTGGCTTGTATATAAACTCGGTTATCCTATAGGGGGGCCCCGTGTACCTCTATGTAAAGTACTTCTGGTCGACTTAACCCTATATATGTTACTATAAGTATTCGCTGTTCATTTACGGGTTACGCGCATCGCACTTTAAAAATTTTATGCGGAGTCATATGCGATTTTTTAAAACCTATATAAGGGTAATGCCCAGTGCGACACGTTCCTTATCGATCACACGGCACCGATTTGATAAAAACAAACAAACCTTGCTTGTGTCCTTTACCATGTGATCTCCTGACAGACATTTTTCCCTGTTCCCTAGGGAATCCACCGGGGGCACATTTACAGGGCTCCTCGTTCTATGTAGGGAGATCGCTATGCATATATACAAGTGTGAAAATAGTCTCGTATAACATATCCTTTCAACATTATTCACCACAAGCACTTATATAAGGTCATTGCACTAATTCACTTCTTACACATGTGCATAAAATCGGACCTGTGAAACATAGCCTTATCGGAATGAGAATTTCACAGCATATTGCCTCAAGAACCATTGGAGATAGTACATCAATATTGCTTCTCTATCAGTGTGAATCTTATCCCAGATAGAAGTGTCCTCTCACCAATGCTTGCGCCTGCAGGCTCAGCTATCTCCACACATAGTTCTATATAAACAATAATCTCAGTAGGACAGTCTGAATATTACATTCTAAAACTCTGACAGGTAACTATACCGTCCTTTTATCAGCTCAGCATTCCCATTTCGCTCGGGTCTCATGCAATCTCGCAGGGGGTCCCGTCCAGTCTCTCTGCCGATGGAGGGGGAGGGCATAGGTGGAGGGCTGGGAGTCAGCCGGCCGATGACACTCTCCTCCGCTCAATCCATTACCGGGGGTAGCGTGGGAACGCAGATCCGCTTAGCACCGTGTTGTAACAGGGGGGAGCCCACGTCTGCTCTAGTCGGAGCCTCTCACTTCCCCTGGCCAAGCCACGTCCTCCATCCCCTGCCTCTCACACGCCGCTGTAAGCGCTGGCTAGCCCGTCCCCTCAGGCGGACGCTGCGTCCTCACGTCCCACACCCGCCCATGCTGAGGATTTTCTTCTGATGAAGGTTACATTTAACCATGTATTATACAAATTGAAAATCATTTCCTAGTGGAAACAGTGCATTTAAAAAAGGGAAATTAAGTCAAATTAAGTAAAATGTTCTAATTTAAGGAAATATATCTCTGGATATATATTAGAATTAGGGTGTGATATTGAGATTATCACTTGATTATCAATTTCTGATTTTATGAGTTTAACAATGTTATTAATATAGATATAGTGTAACTGGTTTAGACAACCTTTGGTTGAAAATTAAATCCAGGTTAATGGGGAAATTTGTAAAAAATGGGATTAGTTTAGATTAAGATAACAATTTTGTAATTTTACATTTATTGAGTGAAAAAAAAGGTTAAGATGAGGTTGTTAATTGGAATACAGCTGCCATAATATAAAAAGCCAAGATGGATGGGATACATAAGACGTTTTCTACAAAAATGAAATCTAAAGGTCTAATAATAATTTGATGTGCGGTCCATGATATGAGAGTAATAATAAATAAAATTTAAATATAACAGACCCATCATATCAAGTCCACACATCCTGTTGGTATAGTTTTTGATCTGGCTGGGTTTTCTGTTCTGTCATATACAGATTGTTGGTCTTTTTGTTTTTATTTATTTTTATTTTTGCAATCCAAAGCAGAATATGCGGTTTGTTAAATGACCGCAGGGTATTGTTATCATTTATGATGTTATGACATCAGGAAAATAATGTCAAATGGAAACAAAGGATTTATGTTATCTAGCTAAAACTAACAACAGAGCAAGCAATGAGAAATTCATAATATTGCCAGGAAAAAAGTTGTCTTTTTGAAACATGAAACTGGAGTTCTTACACAAACAGCATTATAGAAAACAAGCCGTTGTAATATATTTATGCAAGCTTTACCCAGTAATGAAAAATGCCTACATTTGAATCCAGCCACCTTATTGCCTCTATTGGAGGAGGTCAGAGATACCTCCTCCAATACCTACAGAAATACCACATGTATTAAATATTTAAATTGAATATTAAATTGATGATGTAGGAATCAGCTGCTGTGAGCCCAGGGCTCTTTTTGTAGATTTGATCCCGGTTATATACTGAGTACCCATACTGAGTATCCAGAAGGATAGTCTGTATTCAGAGTCATTGGATCCTTTTTCTCCAGCTCAAGAAGCAGAGCTGCAAGTTTTAGCAAAGTCTGTGAGCTATAAAAAGAGTATATATATATATATATATATATATATATATATATATATATATATATATATATATATATATATATAAAGGTGCATCCAAACTAGTTTTAAACATTAAACAAGTAATTGATTGCACGTGGTGTGGATCAATGTGCTATATATTATAAATACAAATAAGATGAATTATACAAATCACCATCAATAAGTGAGTGTACTGGTTCACAAAAAAATATAAAATAATATATATAAAAATATATATAAAAATATAAAAAAATATAAGTGACTAATATAATCCTCTAAGAAAGTGAATATAGTCCATCCACCAAAATATAATTTAATTTCCAGGCTCCAAAGTCCTTCTATAAGTGCACAATCAGGTCTCCAGTGTCCAAATCAATTTAAAAGTAACTCCTTCACCACACCATCCGTGTTTGTGATCCCCCTTCGTGAAAACACTCACCAGCTGTACAGCCTTACACTCACGTGTTAGGCTAAAGGAGCTTTCAAAACCTCTCAAGAGATGGTTCAGACACACCGGCACATCCGATTGGATATCCTCCCCTTAGGCACTTCAATGTATATATATAAATACCTCAAAAGAAATCACAGAGGAAGCCCCCAACAGTGTAATACCGTAAACACACTTTAATCTTAAAAATATCACTCTTTATGCACTCACATGAATCAGTAAAAGAGTTAAAAATCACTTCACACTTCCACTTCACAAAATGCTCTGAATACGCCGGGGCATTGGTGGTCACAGCGTACTTATTAAGTAAGGTACTGGATCGCTTTCCCTGTGTCAGGAAAGGTTCCCTCCGCTGGTAATAGCAATCATTTGGCATGCAGTACTGCGATCCACCAGCAGGTGTCTCCTGCTGGAATTATGTCATCTTTGGTCCGCAGTACTGGTGTCCACCAGCGGAGGGATCCTGGCAGTATGGAGCAGGTATTGCCTTCTGCAGTCAGGCGTCACATGACTGACAGCAGCCATTATAAATACCCGGCAGGTGCACACACACCTCGCCTTGGTATTGTTCCTTGTGCCCTGACCTGCTGCTTGCGATCCTGATTCTGTACCTATTCCTGTGCCCTGAACCTATGACCCGTGGTTCTTATCCTGTTTCCCTGTCCTGGTCCCTACCCTGTCCCACCTGTTACCATTATCCCTGTCCTGCAGTCTGATCCGTCCATCCTCTCCCTGTCCTGTGTTCCTTACCCCATTTACTGATCTCCCGTGTATGACCTTGGCCTGGCTTGTGACTCTGATTCTGGACTGCCCTTGTTTATCTGCTGATCTCCCTGTGTATGACCCTGGCCTGCCTATCGTTTACGGTCCTTGCATTTCCCATTTATTGTACATATCTGTCTGTTGTTGTTTGGGGGTCTTTGTTGGTTGGTTTATTGCACTGTGTGGTTGTATTTATATTATTCACTTTCTTTAATAAATCATATTTCACTTATACACGTTTGGGTTTCCTCTGTTGCAGTCCACACAGTTCTGGTCTTATCTGATACTTAACAGAATACCAAGGCCATCCCTGACCAGAAGTGGCTACACAGAGGAACCATCTTGGTTCAGGTTGCTTACAGAAATGAATTTAGAAGTGATTCGTTATTATGCTTTGTTGGCGTCTGAGAGTGGTGACTATCTCCGCCAGACACTGAAAGGGTGGACCAGTGATCAGCTGTTGGAAACCATTCATTTAGCTCACTCCTGGGTTGATCAGGGCTGTATATTGTTTGGGGATGTTCAGCCGTTAATTCAAATCTGCACAGAGCTGGCCCTGGCCTGCATCCCAGGGGGCCAGGATGATTTTTCTCCCCCTTTCAATATTAATCAAGTCACATCACTGGTATGGCTTCTGGAAGATGATTCCCCTTACTTTTTTGAGCATTACACAGCCTGTTCCCAACAGATGATAATAGAATGTGTTGATTCCGTACAATCCCTTGTCAGACAGGCAGTATGTAACCCGCAGTTTGTGCAACCACTACTTTTAGCATGGTCCGGTATTTTGCAATCAGCCACAGCCAGCCCACAACAAACCATCTCTGCTACCAAACACCTGCCTGCCCAAGAGTCTCTTCCTCCATCACCTATGGCAACCTCAGTTTCAGCCCAATATACTCTACTCCCCACCAAATATCAATACCCTGTTTCTTCCTGCTGCACATATCCTGCCTTTAATCCAACTGCCTCTTTCCCATGGCCCACTATCCCTCAAGAACTTCCCCCAGCCACTGTTACCTCTTCCCTGCCATATTCCAACCCTTCTCTCCAGTTTGCTTCATCCCCTACCTATAGATCTGCAGCTACCTACAGGCCTTCAGTAGCTAAATCTAAAAAGAGACGGAAGTTCTTTCCTACCCATTTGATCCTGCCAGTAACGCAACCTGCCTCCACATCAACCAACCTGCTCCAGCCAGACGCCTTGCAGCCTGATGTCCCGGCCTTCCAGCCAGACACCTTCCAGCCTGATGTCCCGGCCTTCCAGCCTGATGTCCCGGCCTTCCAGCCTGATGACCCGGCCTTCCAGCCAGACGCCTTCCAGCCTGATGTCCCGGCCTTCCAGCCAGACGCCTTCCAGCCTGATGTCCCGGCCTTCCAGCCAGACGCCTTCCAGCCTGATGTCCCAGCCTTCCAGCCAGACGCCTTGCAGCCTGATGTCCCGGCCTTCCAGCCAGACGCCTTCCAGCCTGATCTCCCGGCCTTCCAGCCTGATGTCCCGGCCTTCCAGCCAGACGCCTTCCAGCCAGACGCCTTCCAGCCTGATGTCCCGGCCTTCCAGCCAGACGCCTTCCAGTCTGATGTCCCGGCCTTCCAGCCAGACGCCTTCCAGCCTGATGTCCCGGCCTTCCAGCCAGACGCCTTCCAGCCTGATGTCCCAGCCTACCAGCCAGACGCCTTCCAGCCCGATGTCCCGGCCTTCCAGCCAGACGCCTTCCAGCATGATGTCCCGGCCTTCCAGCCAGACGCCTTCCAGCCTGATGTCCCGGCCTTCCAGCCAGACGCCTTCCAGCCTGATGTCCCGGCCTTCCAGCCAGACGCCTTCCAGCCTGATGTCCCGGCCTTCCAGCCAGACGCCTTCCAGCCTGATGTCTTGCAGTCTGATGTCCCGGCCTTCCAGTCTGATGTCTTGCAGTCTGATGTCCCGGCCTTCCAGTCTGATGTCTTGCAGTCTGATGTCCCGGCCTTCAAGTCTGATGTCTTGCAGTCTAATGTCCCGGCCTTCCAGTCTGATGTCTTGCAGTCTGATGTCCCGGCCTTCCAGTCTGATGTCTTGCAGTCTGATGTCCCGGCCTTCCAGTCTGATGTCTTGCAGTCTGATGTCCCGGCCTTCCAGTCTGATGTCTTGCAGTCTGATGTCCCAGCCTTCCAGTCTGATGTCTTGCAGTCTGATGTCCCGGCCTTTCAGTCCGATGCCTTCCAGTCTGATGTCCCGGCCTTTCAGTCCGATGCCTTCCAGTCTGATGCCCCGGCCTTCCAGTCTGATGCCTTCCAGTCTGATGCCCCGGCCTTCCAGTCTGATGCCCCGGCCTTCCAGTCTGATGCCTTCCAGTCTGATGCCTTCCAGTCTGATGCCCCGGCCTTTCAGTCTGATGCCTTCCAGTCTGATGCCCCGGCCTTCCAGTCTGATGCCTTCCAGTCTGATGCCTTCCAGTCTGATGTCCCGGCCTTCCAGTCTGATGCCTTCCAGTCTGATGTCCTGGCCTTCCAGTCTGATGCCTTCCAGTCTGATGTCCTGGCCTTCCAGTCTGATGTCCCGGCCTTGCAGTCTGATGCCTTGCAGTCTGATGTCCCGGCCTCGCAGTCTGATGTCCCGGCCTCGCAGTCTGATGTCCCGGCCTCACAGTCTGATGTCCCGGCCTCGCAGTCTGATGTCCCGGCCAGTCCGATTCCTTCCAGTCTGATGTCCCGGCCTCGCAGTCCGATTCCTTCCAGTCTGATGTCCCGGCCTTGCAGTCCGACGCCTTCCAGTCTGATGTCCCGGCCTTGCAGTCCGATGCCTTCCAGTCTGATGTGCCTGACATCCCAGTGCCTGCCTTCCAGCTTGACGTCCCAGTGCCTACCTTCCAGCTTGACGTCCCAGTGCCTACCTTCCAGCTTGACGTCCCAGTGCCCACCTTCCAGCTTGACGTCCCAGTGCCCGCCTTCCAGCTTGACGTCCCAGTGCCCGCCTTCCAGCTTGACGTCCCAGTGCCTGCCTTCCAGCTTGACGTGCCGCTGCCCGCCTTCCAGCCTGACGTGCCGCTGCCCGCCTTCCAGCCTGAAGTGCCGCTGCCCGCCTTCCAGCCTGACGTGCCGCTGCCCGCCTTCCAGCCTGAAGTGCCGCTGCCCGCCTTCCAGCCTGACGTGCCGCTGCCAGCCTTCCAGCCAGACGCCTTGCAGCCTGATGTCCCGGCCTTCCAGCCAGACGCCTTCCAGCCTGATCTCCCGGCCTTCCAGCCTGATGTCCCGGCCTTCCAGCCAGACGCCTTCCAGCCAGACGCCTTCCAGCCTGATGTCCCGGCCTTCCAGCCAGACGCCTTCCAGTCTGATGTCCCGGCCTTCCAGCCAGACGCCTTCCAGCCTGATGTCCCGGCCTTCCAGCCAGACGCCTTCCAGCCTGATGTCCCAGCCTACCAGCCAGACGCCTTCCAGCCTGATGTCCCGGCCTTCCAGCCAGACGCCTTCCAGCATGATGTCCCGGCCTTCCAGCCAGACGCCTTCCAGCCTGATGTCCCGGCCTTCCAGCCAGACGCCTTCCAGCCTGATGTCCCGGCCTTCCAGCCAGACGCCTTCCAGCCTGATGTCCCGGCCTTCCAGCCAGACGCCTTCCAGCCTGATGTCTTGCAGTCTGATGTCCCGGCCTTCCAGTCTGATGTCTTGCAGTCTGATGTCCCGGCCTTCCAGTCTGATGTCTTGCAGTCTGATGTCCCGGCCTTCAAGTCTGATGTCTTGCAGTCTGATGTCCCGGCCTTCCAGTCTGATGTCTTGCAGTCTGATGTCCCGGCCTTCCAGTCTGATGTCTTGCAGTCTGATGTCCCGGCCTTCCAGTCTGATGTCTTGCAGTCTGATGTCCCGGCCTTCCAGTCTGATGTCTTGCAGTCTGATGTCCCAGCCTTCCAGTCTGATGTCTTGCAGTCTGATGTCCCGGCCTTTCAGTCCGATGCCTTCCAGTCTGATGTCCCGGCCTTTCAGTCCGATGCCTTCCAGTCTGATGCCCCGGCCTTCCAGTCTGATGCCCCGGCCTTCCAGTCTGATGCCCCGGCCTTCCAGTCTGATGCCTTCCAGTCTGATGCCTTCCAGTCTGATGCCCCGGCCTTTCAGTCTGATGCCTTCCAGTCTGATGCCCCGGCCTTCCAGTCTGATGCCTTCCAGTCTGATGCCTTCCAGTCTGATGTCCCGGCCTTCCAGTCTGATGCCTTCCAGTCTGATGTCCTGGCCTTCCAGTCTGATGCCTTCCAGTCTGATGTCCTGGCCTTCCAGTCTGATGTCCCGGCCTTGCAGTCTGATGCCTTGCAGTCTGATGTCCCGGCCTCGCAGTCTGATGTCCCGGCCTCGCAGTCTGATGTCCCGGCCTCGCAGTCTGATGTCCCGGCCTCGCAGTCTGATGTCCCGGCCAGTCCGATTCCTTCCAGTCTGATGTCCCGGCCTCGCAGTCCGATTCCTTCCAGTCTGATGTCCCGGCCTTGCAGTCCGACGCCTTCCAGTCTGATGTCCCGGCCTTGCAGTCCGATGCCTTCCAGTCTGATGTGCCTGACATCCCAGTGCCTGCCTTCCAGCTTGACGTCCCAGTGCCTACCTTCCAGCTTGACGTCCCAGTGCCTACCTTCCAGCTTGACGTCCCAGTGCCCACCTTCCAGCTTGACGTCCCAGTGCCCGCCTTCCAGCTTGACGTCCCAGTGCCCGCCTTCCAGCTTGACGTCCCAGTGCCTGCCTTCCAGCTTGACGTGCCGCTGCCCGCCTTCCAGCCTGACGTGCCGCTGCCCGCCTTCCAGCCTGAAGTGCCGCTGCCCGCCTTCCAGCCTGACGTGCCGCTGCCCGCCTTCCAGCCTGACGTGCCGCTGCCCGCCTTCCAGCCTGACGTGCCGCTGCCCGCCTTCCAGCCTGACGTGTCGTTGCCTGCCTTCCAGCCCGATGTGCCAGCTTCCCAGTCCGATGTGCTTCTGTCTGCTGCCCTGCTTGAAGTGCCCGTTACCCAACCTGATGTGACTTTGCTCATAGCCCAGCTTGACGCAATGGACTTTCCCCAGCAACTGCTAGTTGGAGCGTCCGGAGGTCGCTCCTTTGAGGGGGGGTACTGTCAGGAAAGGTTCCCTCCGCTGGTAATATCAATCATTTGGCATGCAGTACTGCGATCCACCAGCAGGTGTCTCCTGCTGGAATTATGTCATCTTTGGTCCGCAGTACTGGTGTCCACCAGCGGAGGGATCCTGGCAGTATGGAGCAGGTATTGCCTTCTGCAGTCAGGCATCACATGACTGACAGCAGCCATTATAAATACCCGGCAGGTGCACACACACCTCGCCTTGGTATTGTTCCTTGTGCCCTGACCTGCTGCTTGCGATCCTGATTCTGTACCTATTCCTGTGCCCTGAACCTATGACCCGTGGTTCTTATCCTGTTTCCCTGTCCTGGTCCCTACCCTGTCCCACCTGTTACCATTATCCCTGTCCTGCAGTCTGATCCGTCCATCCTCTCCCTGTCCTGTGTTCCTTACCCCATTTACTGATCTCCCGTGTATGACCTTGGCCTGGCTTGTGACTCTGATTCTGGACTGCCCTTGTTTATCTGCTGATCTCCCTGTGTATGACCCTGGCCTGCCTATCGTTTACGGTCCTTGCATTTCCCATTTATTGTACATATCTGTCTGTTGTTGTTTGGGGGTCTTTGTTGGTTGGTTTATTGCACTGTGTGGTTGTATTTATATTATTCACTTTCTTTAATAAATCATATTTCACTTATACACGTTTGGGTTTCCTCTGTTGCAGTCCACACAGTTCTGGTCTTATCTGATACTTAACACCCTGACCCCTCCTCGCATGTCCCGCCTGGTCCCACACAGCAGGTTCGTTTGAATCGGGCGCCTTTAGCTTAATGGTCCAGTCCTCTTAGTCCAAAACCTCCTCTCAACTCCGTGTATGTCAGCTCAGTGTTCGCCAGATAGCCAGTCCCCAACATGTTTCGTCATACCAGACTTAATCATGGGATTGGCTATCTGGTCTAGCGTCTCACCTTTTATTTCCCTATCATCCAATCCCATCCCTCCCCTGTCCATCTTTCACACCAGTATTCGATAAAATGTGTTCCGCGTCCAGCTTGCATGCAAAAATCAAACCCCCGATCCGCGCATGCTCAAGTCACGGCATTCGATGTCCCCATTTACATAATGCGCATTCGACATTGAGTGTTGCACATTCCACATTAAATAAAGTTTGTTCCAGTCTCAGGCGCATGCGTCGAAGTCCATTCGACATTAGATATTAGAAATTCGACATTGGGTAGAGTCCGCTCTGGTCTCAAACACTTGCGCAGAAGACAAACTCCCGGATCGCGCATGTGCGAATCCCGGGGGGCTTCATGTCCCCATCCATACATTATCCAGACACTGGACTCCGTGTCCCCACACATCGTCACCATGTCTGCAGTGTGATTAACGCGCTCCCGCTGACCACATCCCTCTACATCCATAGTGTCCCAACCGTCTGTGCGAGCAGTGTCTCTCTGTAGCCTCAACTTACTTGTACAATATGCACTCAGTCCAAAGTCATTACGCATGCACAGAAATCGTGTGTCAGACTTGCTAATGCATAGTTGATAATCCGACATATCCGCAATTTCATACTGGTCCAATAATATACCACTGTGTCACCAATGTGCCTACGTTTACAATAGTGATCACTATTTACCTTATATTATCCAAATCAATACAGGTATTCCTTGCTATACGAGTGCATCCAAAAATGATATAAAATCCTAATTAAACAAACATACTAAAAATATATATAATAAAAGTTGTGTATAGAAATAACAACAATAACAGCATTAAAAAAAGCTGATGCTTTCTTAAAAGAGATATTATCCGTTTTAATTGGCTCCACTACCATCAAATCCTAAATCACCTCCCACCAATAACTTCCCATCTGTACATAGGTGGAAAGTCCCACTGGACAATAGACATGTGCAGAGTAAAATATTTTGTTTCGGAATTTCGTTTTCGTCCGAAAACTTAATTTATTTAGTTACTCCCGAAATTCGTTTTTATTTATTTCGTTTTTCGTTCAAAAATTGCATTCGTCCGAAAATCCACATGAATTACGGTCGAATCTGTCTTTGAAGGCTTATGGTGTCTGTCGAATGTATAAAGAAGATTCGACGGAGCTAGTATATAGCATACTTTAGAACCCCTGTTAAAGTCTATGGGACTCAAAATCTAAAGTGCTAATTTTAAAGACTAATTTGCAAGTTACTGTCCTAAAAAGTGTTTGGGGACCCGGGTCCTGCCCCAGGGAACATGTATCAATGCAAAAAAAAGTTTTAAAAACGGCCGTTTTTTCAGGAGCAGTGATTTTAATAATGAATAAAGTGAAACAATAAAAGTGTAATATTCCTTTAAATTTCGTAGGGGGGGTTGTCTATAGTATGCCTGTGAAGGGGCGCATGTTTCTGGTGCTTAGAACTGTCCCTGCACAAAGTGTCATTTATGCAGGAAAAAAAGTCCTTTAAAATCACTCGCAGCTATTATGAATTGTCGGCTCCGTAATACAGAGAACACTCATTGAAAGTCATTGATAAAAAAAAAAAAAAAATACATTTAAAAAAAAAGCGTGGGGGTCCCCCAAATTCAATTACCAGGCCCTTCAGGTCTGGTATGGATATTAAGGGGAACCCTGCCTCAAATTTAAGAAAACATTTGACGTGGGGTTCCCCCTAAATATCCATAACCAGACCCTTCAGGTCTGGTATGGATATTAAGGGGAACCCCGCGTCAAATTTTTAAAAAAATTGACGTGGGGGTCCCCCTAAAAATCCATACCAGACCCTTTATCCGAGCACGTAACCTGGCAGGCCGCAGGAAAAGAGGGGGGGACGAGAGAGTGGCCCCCCTCCCTCCTGAACCGTACCAGGCCACATGCCCTCAACATTGGGAGGATGCTTTGGGGGTCTGTGACCCCTCAAAGCACCTTGTCCCCATGTTTATGAGGACAAGGGCCTCATCCCCACAACCGTGGCCGGTGGTTGTGGAGGTCTGCGGGCGGGGGGCTTATCAGAATCTGGAAGCCCCCTTTAACAAGGGGACCCCCAGATCCCGGCCCTCCCCTGTTTGAAATGGTAAGGGGGTACAAAAGTACCCCTACCATTTCACAAAGAAAGTGTAAAAAATAGTTAAATAAGACAAACACACTTTTGAAAAATATCTTTATTAAAAAAAAAAAAAAAAAAAAAAAGATTCCAGCAGCGGTAATCCACTCTTGCTATCCAGCGACAGACGGTCATCTCTCCAGCGATGTCTCATCTCATCCAGCGCAGCGAATACATCCTTCTTGTGTCTCCGCAGAGGAGACACTGCAAGGATTCCGGCGGCCTGACGTTTCTTATATACGGAGGGTGGGGCCACCCGTCACCTGACCCCGCCCCCCTCTGACGCAAGGGGGAACCCAGGGTTCCCTGTGACGTATGGGTGATCCCGCCCCCCTCTGATGTATCTGGTGATCCCGCCCTCCGTATATAAGAAACGTCAGGCCGCCGGAATCCTTGCAGTGTCTCCACAGCGGAGACACAAGAAGGATGTATTCGCTGCGCTGGATGAGATGAGACATCGCTGGAGAGATGACCGTCTGTCGCTGGATAGCAAGAGTGGATTACCACCGCTGGAATCTTTTTTTTTTTTTTTTTTTTTTTTTTAATAAAGATATTTTTCAAAAGTGTGTTTGTCTTATTTAACTATTTTTTACACTTTCTTTGTGAAATGGTAGGGGTACTTTTGTACCCCCTTACCATTTCAAACAGGGGGGGGGCGGGATCTGGGGGTCCCCTTGTTAAAGGGGGCTTCCAGATTCTGATAAGCCCCCTGCCCGCAGACCTCCACAATCACCGGCCACGGTTGTGGGGATGAGGCCCCTTGTCCTCATCAACATGGGGACAAGGTGCTTTGAGGGGTCACAGACCCCCAAAGCATCCTCCCAATGTTGAGGGCATGTGGCCTGGTAGGGTTCAGGAGAGAGGGGGGCCGCTCTCTCGTCCCCCCCTCTTTTCCTGCGGCCTGCCAGGTTGCGTGCTCGGATAAAGGGTCTGGTATGGATTTTTAGGGGGACCCCCACGTCAATTTTTTTTTAAATTTGACGCGGGGTTCCCCTTAATATCCATACCAGACCTGAAGGGTCTGGTTATGGATATTTAGGGGGAACCCCACGTCAAATTTTTTCTTCAATTTGAGGCAGGGTTCCCCTTAATATCCATACCAGACCTGAAGGGCCTGGTAATTGAATTTGGGGGACCCCCACGCTTTTTTTTAAAATGTATTTATTTATTTTTTTATCAATGACTTTCAATGAGTGTTCTCTGTATTATGGGAGCCGACAATTCATAATAGCTGCGAGTGATTTTAAAGGACTTTTTTTCCTGCATAAATGACACTTTGTGCAGGGACAGTTCTAAGCACCAGAAACATGCGCCCCTTCACAGGCATACTATAGACAACCCGCCCTACGAAATGGAATATTACACTTTTATTGTTTCACTTTAATCATTATTAAAATCACTGCTCCCGAAAAAACGGCCGTTTTTAAAACTTTTTTTTTGCATTGATCCATGTCCCCTGGGGCAGGACCCGGGTCCCCAAACACGTTTTAGGACAGTAACTTGCAGAATCTTTTCTCTCTGTCAAATCTTTTTTCTCTGTCGAATATTTTCTCTATATAATCTTGGACTAATAGAGGTAAGGTTAGGTACATTCGACCACAGGTTCTATAGACAGATTGTTATTGTCAGAGTCATGTCGAATCTCCTATTCTATATCGAACTGTTGTAACAATGAAAACAAAAATAAAGCATTTATTTATGTCGGATCTTTCGTTTTTCGGATTTTGTGCTTTCGTTATCGTTTGTCAAAACAAAAACGAAAATAGCTGAAATTCGGACGAAAACGAATGCACATGTCTACTGGACAATAATTCATAATTAGTAACCTCGGGTACACTTCCATCTAAATACTTCAACCCTCACTCTGTATATCTCGAGTGGACCTCAAAATCCACCACCTAGTTCAGGGCATTTCCTACTTTCAAATCTACGGAGCTTTTTTCATTACACATAATCCAAGTGTTGAGATCCATATCTAGTTCATTAGAAATTACTAATAAAACAGTTTAGGTCCAGTTCTATGTTCATTCCCCTCGGGGAGAGGCTCTTCTTCAAGAAGATCCACTTTGTTTCCTTCTGGGATAAATCTCTAACTCGATTTGGGAGACACCACTACTTATAAAAAGTTAAATTTAGACCCTACAGATGAATGTAAAAATCAATTGGAAGCTCTGGTGGAGTGGGGGTATGAGAAGGGAGTGCTTAATATTAAGGAAAATAAATATTTGATCCCTAGTGCCTGCAGAATACCGGTGATCTATACTTTGCCCAAAATTCACAAGGACGTGGTGGCTCCCCCATGGGGGACGTGAGGGGCTGGGAAGCTGGCTGCTGCGTCCTTAGCAACTGATGACTCAACAGCTGTCAGGGGGCTCTGCGTGGTGCCCCCACCCAAAAGCACCCTGCCCCATGTTGATGGGACAAGGGCCTCTGATAAGCCCCTCGCCCGCAGACCCCGACAACCACTGGGCAAGGGTTGTCGGGGTCTGCGGGTGGGGGGCTTATCAGAATCTGGAAGCCTCCTTTAACATGGGGACCCCCAGATCCCGGCCTCCCCCCCATGTGAATGAGTATTGGGTACATTCTGCCCCTACCCATTCACCAAAAAAAAGTAATGTAGGGTTAAAAAATACAGTAGACAGTTTTTGACAAGTCTTTTATTAAAAATATCTTCTTCCCTGCTTCTTCCTTCAGTCTTTCTCCATAGTCTTCACATCTTCATCCTCTTGGCTTCTCCTTCTCCCGCTGCTTCTTCTTCTGCTCCTCTTCTTTCTTCTGTCTTCTTTGTCTGGTGTTCTTCTTTTTCTGCCACCACTCCTGCCGATGACCCTCCTCTGATGCTGAGTTAAGCTGATCTGTCAGTGCCTATGTCAAGCATTTCTTGGATAGCAATTTTTTGGGTTTATGGGTAGGGCTACAATATACCCCATACTCATTCACATAGGGGGAGGAGGCCAGGATCTGGGGGGGGGCACCTTCCAGATTCTAATAAGCCTCCTGCCCATAGACCCCGATAACCACCGAGCAAGGGTCGTCAGGAAGAGGCTCTTGTCCCCATCAACATGGGGGCAAGGTGCTTTGGAGTGGGAGGCACAGAGCCCCCTGGCCCCAAAGCACTCATCCCCTCAAGTTGAGGGTATGTGGCCTGGTATGGTTCAGGAGGGGGGCTCTCGATCGTCCCCTCCCTTTCCTGGCCTGCCGGGCTGCATGCTCATGTAAGGGTCTAGTATGGATTTTGAGGGGGAGCCACACCATTTAAAAAAAAATTGGCTTGGGGATCCCCTCCAAATCCATATTAGACCCAAGGGCCTGGTATGGTGGTATGGACCTCGGGGGGATCCCACACTGTTTTTTTTTTACCCAATTTTTTTTTTTGCCAGAAATTCTTTTTTTTTTACGTCCAGTGGGAAAGCCCACTGACAGCTGATGACACATTGGTTGTTCCCAGCCCTCTCTTTAGCAACCAGCTATATACAGTGTAAAAAAAAACCCTGCAAAATGCAAATCGCGGTAAAAACACGTGTCCAAAAACGTGGCAAGCACGGCAAAAAGCACTGCAGAAACGCACAAAAGCAACATGCATAGATCTAAATCAAGCCTTAGGCAGTAGGTGAAGGAGGTTAACTCTGCCCACAACACCTGGGTATTACAAACCAGTAGAACAGTTAGGGTTTTTACTAACCATAGATGTATCTATGTGATAGTAGGAGTGAGTCCCAGTATTTGCTGTTCCCTAATCTAACACTGTAATTTTAACATTTAGATTAGTAAAGTTCAATACTGACAATTAGGCATTTAAAGTTACCTGCACACACTTTTCCTTTTCCTCTCAAGCACCATAGAAGCTTTAAGACCCGAGACCTTTAACATGCAAATTTCAGTATGGAGATTAAATCAGAGATGAGAAGTTACGAATAAACTTCCGATAATAGTTGGCAGAGCCCAGGAAACGCTGCAGAGGACGTAAACCCACTGGTCGAGGTCACTGTAGGACTGCTGGAAGTTTCTCTGGGTCCATCGAAAAAACAGCAGTGGAAATAACATAGCCCAGGAATTTAACCTGTTCACGATGGAACTCACACTCTAGTTTACAATAGAGATTGTTCTCTCTTATTTTCTGAAGCACATGACAGACATCTGTGTGGTGGCTCTCCAGGGACTTGGAAAATATGAGGATATCATTGAGATAAACCACTACACATATCTGCAACAAATCTCGGAGGACATCATTAATACATTTCTTGAAAACTGCCGGGGTGTTACAAAGGCATTACCAGGTAATCATAATGCCCTGTTCTGGTATTAAAAGCAGATTTCCACTCGTCGCCCTCCTTAATCCAAGCGAGATTGTATGCCTCTCTTAAATCAAGCTTCGTGAAAACCGTTGCTCCCTTGAGGCGGTCAAATAACTCTGTAATCAATGGAATCGGGTAGGCATTGTTAATCATGACACGATTGAGACCCCTATAATAAATACAAGGTCTCAGTTCAGCACTCTTCTTCTTCAGAAAGAAGAAACCAGCACCAGCAGGAAACGAAGATATGCGGATGAAACCTAGAGAAAGTGTGTCTGCAACATGCTCCTCCATGGCCTTATCCTCCAAGACTGACAAAGGGTAAACCTGGCCACTAGGGGGCATGGCACCAGGTTCAAGGTCAATAGCACAATCATAAGACCGGTGTGGAGGCAAACTATCGGCTTGACCTTTGTCAAAGACATCGCTAAAATCGCAGTACTCCTCCGGCAGGGAGGAGAGTGAAGAGGTGCACAAGACCTTGGATACCTTCAGGAAGCACGTCTCACTGCATTGTGGTGACCAGGAGAGAACCTGTGCCTCTATAACCAAGGATAACCAATAACCAGCGGAAATCTGGGTGAGGAAATAACTTCGAGTGCTGCGAAACAAAGGCAGCATCAATGAACAGGCCTGCAGCCCCAGAGTCGATTAGAGCCTGTATCTCGGTGGATGACTCAGCCCAAGAAAGAGTGACCGAAACCAGGGGCTTATCCTTCTGGATAACTGGGGACGAAACAACGCTACCTAAGGTCTGTCCATGACAGGACCTCAAGGTTTAGGCGTTCCCTGGATGGGTAGGAAAAGACTTCAAAAAGTGACCTGCCTGGCCACAATAAAGGCACAATCTCTCCCTCCTCCTAAAGGCTCTCTCATCCGCAGAGAGACACGTGAAGCCCAAGTGCATGGGTTCATCTTCACTAACCGACTCGGTACCAGGAGTCAAACATACAGGAGGCTTCTGCAAGTGCTTCTTAAGAGAAAGTCTTTCTCTGAGTCTGGAGTCAATGAGGATGGCAAACAAGATCAAGTTCTCCAATTCAGTGGGTATATCTTGGGCTGCTATCTCATCCTTGATGGAATCCGAGAGACCACGAGGGCTTCATTGTTCCAAGCAACCTCTGCTGACAGAGTATGGAATTCAATGACGTAGTTGGCAACAGTGCTCATACTCTGTTTGATAGACATGAGGCACTTGGCAGCAGAAGCAGAGCATGCTGGAACGTCAAATACCCTTTTAAATGAGACCACAAAGTCAGGGTAACTCAAGACAACAGGTTTTTGCGTCTCCCATAGAGAGTTTGCCCAGACCAAGGCTCTCTCAGAAAGCAAAAATATCACAAAACCTACTTTGCTTCTGTCTGTGGGAAACGCCTGGGGCAGCATCTCAAAGTAAATCTCAACCTGGTTGAGAAACCCTCTGCATTGAACTTCACCGCCCCCAAATTGCTGGGGAAGCAGAGCAGAACCAGACATACCTTAAGGCAGGTGCCTGCACAGAGACTAGCTCAGCAGCAGGGATGGCCTGCAATTCAGGTTGTACCGGAGCAGCCACAGTGGGGGATTCCAGGTGAGCCAATGGGACTCAGGAGCATTTGTAACACTATGGCAAACTGATCCATGCAGTGATCTTGCTCATCCAATCTGGAAAAAATATTACCAACAAGTGGATTGACTGTATCTTCTGAATTCATGGCCTTCGCCTACTGTCAGAAACCATGAACCAGACCGAGACAGAAGTACAATTAAATCACACTTGTTTATTAATAAAAAATAAAAAGGTAAATAGAGTAAGCATAGTCAAAGCATAGCCAGAGTCCAGTAACCAGATTGGGTAATCAGCCAGACCAGAAGTCAGGGATCCAAGTAGAGGAACAGCAAGCAGAATAAGGAGCCAGAAGGGATGTCAGCAAGTCAGTCTTTAAACAGGGACGCAGGAGATGGTTTCTTGTGATGTGACCAAGGTGAAGGCAGAGATAAAGTGAGCTGGACAGCTTTAAGTAGGCAGGTCAGACGAGCAGGATCAGGAACAGCTAGGTAACTGTGAAGAGAGATGGGAGCTGGCAATTAATCGACAGCTGAGCAGTCAGCCCAGAGAAGGAAAGGCTAAGCCAGCCCTGACATATAGGCCCCCTTACCTGTGGGAGGAAGGGGAGAGATATCTCCTATCACAATTTGGATTAGCAGCAAGGATGGTAAGTGTTATCTGCATGGCTGTCATCTCAGAAGGAAGCCTCTTCTAAAGATGTCATATTCATAGTAGGTGAGGTTGAAAAAAGACAAAGTCCATCAAGCTATGTATTATTATTAGGGGTGAGCTTCGAGTTTGAGTCAAACTCATGTTCATCTCGAACATTGCCTGTTCGCCTGTTCAGAGAACAGTGAACAATTTGGGCTGTTCGCAGCAAATTCGAAAAGCCGGAACACCCTGTACATGGGATAAATCTAAAGTGCTAATTTTAAAGGCTAATATGCAAGTTACTGTCCTAAAAAGTGTTTGGGGACCTGGGTCCTGCCCCAGGGGACATGGATCAATGCAAAAATATTCCGTACCTGGGGGGTGTCTATAGTTGTCTATAGTTTGCCTGTGAAGGGGCGCATGTTTCCCGTGCTTAGAACTGTCCCTGCACAAAGTGTCATTTCGCAAGGAAAAAAAGTATTTTAAAATCACTTTGAATTGTCGGCTCCTGTAATACAGAGAACACTCAATGAGTGTTCTCTGTATTACGGAGCCGACAATTCATTCATTGATAAAAAAAGCGTGGGGTTCGCCTAAATTCAATTACCAGGCCCTTCAGGTCTGGTATGGCTATTAAGGGGAACCCCTCGTTAAATTTTAATAAGAAATTGACGTGGGGGTCCCCCTAAATATCCATACCAGACCCTTCAGGTCTGGTATAGATATTAAGGGGAACCCCATGTCAAATAAAAAAAAAAATGGACGTGGGGGTCCCCCTAAAAATCCATACCAGACCCTTTATCCGAGCACGCAACCTGGCAGGCTGCAGGAAAAAAGGGGGGGGGGCGAGAGAGCGCCCCCCCTCCTGAACCGTACCAGGCCACATGCCATCAACATTGGGAGGATGCTTTGGGGACAAGGGCCTCATCCCCACAACCCTGGCCGGTGGTTGTGGGGGTCTGCGGGCGGGGGGCTTATCAGAATCTGGAAGCCCCCTTTAACAAGGGGACCCCCAGATCCCGGCCCCCCCTGTTTGAAATGGTAAGGGGGTACAAAAGTACCCCTACCATTTCACAAAGAAAGTGTAAAAAATGGTTAAATAAGACAAACACACTTTTGAAAAATTACTTTATTAAGAATAAAAAAAATAAAAAAAAGATTCCAGCGATGCTAATCCACTCTTGCTTTCCAGAGATGGATAATCATCACTCCGGGATCCAGCGATGGCTGATCTGATCCAGCGACGGGTGATTTTCAGTTTTTGGTTTATTTTTTGGGCCTTTTTCTTCAACAGTGCAAAACAAATTTCTGTGCGAGATGAGGTGACAGTCTCTTCTTCAGATGATATTATTATGTTGTTGGTCTGCTACACACACACACCTTGTTTTTGGTAATGTATGTAGTGCATTACTGACAAAAATATTCCTAATTTTCAGCACCATGACAGAAATGTGTGGAGTCATGAAAATGGAGTGATTGGGGAAAATTGTAAATCACTGTGGGTGTTATTTACTAAAGGCAAATCCACTATGCACTCCAAGTGCACTGCAAAAGTACACATGAAACTGCACTTGGAGTGCAAAGTGGATTTTCCTTTAGTAAATAACATCCATTGCCACAGAAAACAACAACTTTACTACAAATACTGTTTTTGCGCCTTTTGAAAAAGGAAGCCACACATTGTTGATAATTACACTTTTTACTCAAAGCACATTCACATGTGTGTTTATAAAAGGGTTTTACAACAAACCAACATATTTGGTGTATATAACATTATGTTTGGTAACATTAATATAACTTGCCGTTTTTGAGGAAACAGGCATGTATCAAAGCATAACATACAGAACTGAGGAACTTACAAAGTTCAACTTTGAAAAGTGAAGACAATATCAGATATGAATATGTCCAAACTGTGTTGATATTGCCTTCATCCCATGGATTGTCACCCCTGTAAAAGCCAAATTTGGAAGATGCACACAAATTGTGATTCAAACTGGGCATTTTCTTTCTGATCCCATGCCTAATGTCAACATGTGCTATCTCCCATCATGGGGGATCAATGTATGTGTTTTGGGGGTGCAAACCCTTCATCTCAGCAACTTTAGTAGCAAGGAAGGGGTTGCAGCCACAAAAGGCATACATTGATCCCACATGATGGGAGATAGTACATGTTGACACACTGTGTGCATCTTTCAAATTTGGCTTTGTCAAAATATAAAACAGTTTCTTCAAATATAAAATCGATGCTAGCTGGTTTTGGGTGTTTCAGATTTTCCCTAAAACATCAATGATGTTCTTCATTTTTTGTTGAACATCATTGATGCTTTTCTTGAGATTTTCTAAATCGTGATTGCACCCCATTATCTCCCCGATGAGGATTTGGGCACTTTCACTGGTAAAATGTGATTCTTCTTCCACAACATCCACATCACCTAAAAATAAACCAAAAAACACACTGTATACCGTATATGCAGCATACATCGATTATCTTACCTGAAGCTGTGGTCTCAGACACTCACCGTTTGTGGTGCCAATTTCGCCAATTTCAACAACCTCTCCTTCCTCCCCTCCTCTGCTTTTGGTGTTGGTCTTTCACCTTCTTTGTGAAGTATGGGGTCCCTGGTGTCTTCAGACGTGCCAAGTCTTCTCTCCCCTATGAGAATGTAAAAAAGGAATACTTTTAGCACACAGATATTTGAGGGCAGAAATAGGAATATGAAACAAGTGCTGTACAATTGTCTTTTTTGGCAGAGTTCTGGAAGCTACCAGCAAAAGAAAGCTCCATTTGTGTGAAGAAAATTATAAAAATTTCACATGGTTACAGTGTAGCATGACCGCGCAATTGTCATTCAAATTGTGACAGTGCTGAAAAATGGCTTGGGCAGGAAGGGGGTAAAAAATGCTCTCAAGCTCAACCCTAATACAAACAAAAAAATGTATTAGAATGTTGACAGTACACCCACCAGAATAAAAATTAATGGATCTGAATCAATTGGGATCATTTGGTTTGTTAAGTTTTTTTCGGCTGCTCCAAATATTAACAAAAGGCCCAGACTAATGCATCATGTTGGCCAAATGAAACAAATGAATACAAATGAATTAGTTATTTTTGTTATCATTTATATTGGTTTCCTTGGAATTCATTACTATGCAAAGTTTGTCCGAATTTTGATTCATAACTAAATGAATAGCGCATGTCTAGTAGCGTGATGTACAATGTCACAGCAAAAGATTAATTATTAAGTGAAATAATTTCTATACCAATTCGGTCAAGTACAGATTGTAGGGTATTGTAACTTGTACAACATAACATATATATATATATATATATATATATATATATATATATATATATATATATATATATATAATACAGGAGTTCTGTGCAGTGAGCAATAGGGTCAGGTATTGGCTCTAAAATATTACATATCTATCTATTTTTCTAGTAAATGAGGGTGGGGATAGGCATGGAATAATTATAACTCACACGGAGGTACCATCCCTAGTAGAAAAAAAATTTGGAAAGACTTGGGGTGGGACTTTGCATGTGCCTCAGTGGAGTATGAACAATAATTTATAACACGATATTTTTTATTTTTATTTTATGAATGGGAATAATTAAAACATTACAAACTGAATGAAGATACAATTTACTATTGGTTTACCCAAGTTGTGCGAATCCTGGGAATATTGGGAGTGTGGCCTACGCATTTCACGGGAACGCCACTTTGTCAGGGCCTTTTAGAACAGCACAAACAGCATGTAATATTAAATATTAAAGGTACATATGTAAAAAATATAGAAAACTCCTACACCGTTTTAGGATGTTATATAATTACCTGTTGGTCTAGAACACCAATATTAATATAACATAATGATGTACTTTTTAACAAAAGTGCAGTTACACGTCATGTTTATTTATGTCCAGCGGTGTCCTATAAACACAGCAATACTTAAAAAATAATAATAATAACAATAATAAAGAAACAACCCACATAGTGGATATTCAAATTTCAAAAATAAAAATTTAAAGGTTATTAATACTAGTTAAAACAGGAAAAAAAAGGGGACTTTAAATGAGGAATATAGGGGCCGTTAAAGTCCCCTCCTCCACCCCGGTTCAATATATTAAATAAGAGAGAACAAATGACGGGACTTTTCTTGAAGAACATGGGAGCAATAAAGTAAATTGAATAAAAAATAGGTTTTAATTGGTGCAAATTGTCATAAAGTATTCATATTAAATTGTTTTATGCATTTTGCTATATATTAATATTTTTACAGTTATACAATCCATTAGAAAATATTGCACATTGATTGACATTCCAACAAGGAGTTAATGCATATATTATGGAATACATGAGATAATTAAAACATGATTTTGTGAATTGAAATTAATGACTGTATGACTGTATAAAAAACATTGCTAAAAATCAATAAAAATAAAAATGAAATACAGTAAAAATAAAAAAAGAAAGGAACAAATGAAAAAGGAATGGCCATCAAGAGGATTCATAAATGTGTGCACTCGGTTGTTGTTATCTCTATGCGTTTCAAGACCTTATAGACTATCACCAGGAGTAAAACCGTGGTAGTGATCTATGGATGAAAAAAAAAATATATAAAATATTTGGATATTATAAGAGAGTCCAAAGGGCTAACCCCAGACATGGTAGACCCCCCCATGAACTCAATTAGCCCATTCACTTACATGTGGGTCCTCGCAATGGTGGCACGGCCAATGAAATTCCCAGACCAGCCGGAAGAAGCCCCGTCCAGGAGCTGTGGGGAAGCGATAAGACAAACAACAGCTCGAAATGAACATCACCCCATGTGGGTCAGGGTGTATACAATGGTGGTGATGAATGGGAAAACCCTATATTGGAAAACTTGTGTGGAAAACAAAAAACAAAAGGTAGAATTGAGCGATGGAAGTATAGTGGAACAAGGAAAGAAGGGAGACAAGGAAAAAGTGATCAATAAAGAAAAGGAATGGTGAAAATTGAAAAAAAGATAAATTCCTGAATCTCCTAGACTAAATGCGAAAGTGCCTTGTGCATCTAGTGTTACTGATGAGAGCGGTGCGATCAGTGCTAAGTGTATAACCCAAATGAGGAAGGGGCCCATATAGGTGCTGCCGCCGTAGCCACGCCCCCAATGTCACGCGTGAGTCCACCTGAGGGAAGGAAAAGAAGGCGCGACCAACCGGGAATCCAGATCACCATGGTCCCATAGCCCGAGGCACCAAACAGACCACCCTCCAGTGAACCAACAGGTGGTAAACTCCCAGCCGGCGGTGCAGCGTCTCAAGGACACCGCACACCTGGCATGGGATGCGTGACGTTGACGTGCAATGAGGAAGCCCCCACCCACCCCACGTCAGAACAGGGTGGAGGGAGGATCCACAGTCCGCGTCGCAGCTCCCAGACGGGACAAAGCGGGCAAGGTCCAATGAAAGATAAAAAAGGGGGGGTGTAAGGTTTGCGCTATGGAAAAAAATTATTAAAAATATTTTTTTATAGATAATGGAAGAGGTAATAAAATTAAAAAATATAATGTAAAAATATATATGTGATAGAAGGGAGGCTGCCGCTACCAAATATTACCAGCCTAATAGGTTGGGAGAAATGTAAACACTGTGGTGGTAGCTATGGCGCTCTCCTGAAACAGAAAAATGTATATATATCTCTATTTCCTATAGTTCAAAATTCACAGTGAAGATGATCAATTAATACCACATGTGGATTGCAAATTAAAAGTGCTAATGCTAGTGAACATCTGTAATATTTAAATTTAAAGTGCTAGTGCTGCTAAAAAACTGGTAAACATCTATAATAATTGATACAAGTGCAAATTGCAAACTGCCAGTGCTTGTGTAAAAAAAAAAAAAACACACAAGTTTAATCTGTATTACACAGCTATGTGCAGTATAAAGTGCTTTTATGCTCTTACTGCAAAATGGGTGGATATAAATCTTCTATTGTCTCCACATATTAAAGTCCGTTTGAAAAAAGCAAAGTAACTTAAAAAGTTCCACATAAATCAAAGTGACTTGTGCTCGGTGTCTGGTGTATCCTGAATTGCAACCGGTGCGTTTTCCGTGCATAAGACAATTTGCCGCACTCACCAGCTCCCCTGCCCCTGCAGGGGTTAGCGCGCCTCCACTGTGTGAGCCCCTGTGTCGCTATATGAAGCTGGTCCGGTTAATATTCAGTTACTCCTCGTTCCATCGCAGCTCCCCTGCCCCTGCAGGGGTTAATGCGCCTCCACAGTGTGAGCCCCTGTGCCGCTATATGAAGCTGGTCCGGTTAATATTCAGTTACTCCGCTCCAGACGACGTCCAATGACGAAACGCGTAGGGCGTGGCCTAAGACGTGTACACACTCTCTCACAAGGCGGCGGCGGTGAATGTATCTCATAGCGTTTGTTACCTTTTGATTAATGTGAGTAGCCACTTTTTGGATTTTAATAAAGCTAATATGTTACAACAATACTACACTATGGATATGTAATTTCTTATATAATGCGATTGAACGAGGAGTAACTGAATATTAACCGGACCAGCTTCATATAGCGACACAGGGGCTCACACTGCGGAGGCGCGTTAACCCCTGCAGGTGCAGGGGAGCTGCGATGGAACGAGGAGTAACTGAATATTAGCCGAACCAGCTTCATATAGCGACACAGGGGCTCACACTGTGGAGGCGCGTTAACCCCTGCAGGGGGAGGGGAGCTGCAATGGAACGAGGAGTAACTGAATATTAACCGGACCAGCTTCATATAGCGACACAGGGGCTCACACTGTGGAGGCGCTTTAACCCCTGCAGGAACAGGGGAGCTGGTGAGTGCGGCAAATTGTCTTATGCACGGAAAACGCACCGGTTGCAATTCAGGATACACCAGACACCAAGCACAAGTCACTTTGATTTATGTGGAACTTTTTAAGTTACTTTGCTTTTTTCAAACGAGCTTTAATGTGTGGAGACAATAGAAGATTTATATCCGCCCATTTTGCACTAAGAGCATAAAAGCACTTTATACTGCACATAGCTGTGTAATACAGATTAAACTTGTGTGTTTTTTTTTTTTTGCACAAGCACTGCCAGTTTGCAATTTGCACTTTTATCAATTATTATAGATGTTTACCAGTTTTTTAGCAGCACTAGCACTTTCAATTTAAATATTACAGATGTTCACTAGCATTAGCACTTTTAATTTGCAATACGCATGTGGTATTAATTGATCATCTTCACTGTGAATTTTGAACTATAAGAAATAGAGATATATATACATTTTTCTTTTTCAGGAGAGCGCCATAGCTACCACCACAGTGTTTACAAGGTCCAATGAAAAGACACGGCCGAGACCACCAATGCACACATGTAAGGAAAAAAAAAACTGAATAATAAAGTTAACCAAAGAAAAACAAATAAAAACTTTAATTTATAATCTTGCAAAATATGGGAAATTAAAGAGATTAGAAGTAGTTTAAAACGGCTGACTAACAGCCATTATAGTATGTAGGGAAATATTTATTGTTAGTGCGACCGTGTGCCGCCATCCCTAATTATTTTAGCAAGAAAAGGAAAAAAATAAAAGTTTATTGAGACTTTAAATGAGGAATATAGGCACCGTTCAAGTCCCCTCATCCATCCCGGCTCAATATATTAAATAAAGAGAGCACAAATGACGGAACTTTCCTTGAAGCACACGGGAGCAATAAAGTAAATTGAATAAAAAATAGGTTTTAATTGGTGCAAATTGTCATAAAGTACCACAGTTTTGCTCCTGATGATAGGCTATAAGGTCTTAAAATGCGTAGAGCTAACAACAACTGAGTGTAAACATTTATGAATCCTCTTGATGGCTGTTCCTTTTTCATTTGGTCCTTTCTTTTTTTCTTTTTGCTTTATTTCATTTTTATTTTTATTGATTTTTAGCGATGTTTTTTGTACAGTCATTCATTTCAATTTACAAAATCATGTTTAATTATCTCATGTATTCCATAATATATGTATGAACTCCTTGTTGGAATGTCAATCAATGTGCAATTTTTTCTAATGAATTGTATAACTGTAAAAATATTAATATAAAGTGCATATTACAATTTAATAAGAATACTTTATGTCAACTTGTAACCAATTAAAACCTATTTTTTATTCAATTTACTTTATTGCTCCTGTGTGCTTCAAGGAAAGTCCCGTCATTTGTGCTCTTTTATTTAATAGACTAGTTAAAAGAGCTTACCTTCAGGTTGTGTGTGCGGCAGGTCGGTCAGTAACAGTAAGCCTGGGGAGCCTGTGAGGATACCTCGCAAAGCCCCACCGAGAGACAGGGCAGGCCTCTCTATATATAGAATAATATAGTATGGTATTGTGCAGTGTGATGGTGAAACCGTGAATATAAGTGAGGATAAAAAATAAGAAATATAAACTAACGTATGAACTGTGAAAAAATAAAAAAGTGAGAGTGTTGGGAGTGATGAGAAATGGTAGGGAGTGATGAGAAATGGTAAAAGTGACAAGGGAGGGGGGAGGGGAAGGGGGAGAGAAAGGGGGAAAAACAGAAAGAGGGGGGGAGAGATAGAGAGAGAGGAAAAGGGAGATTCGTATTCCTTCTTTTTAGTTGTGCAAGCTTGCTCACTTGGATTTTATTTAAATTCTCTGCCCTGCTGTGCCTAATTTAGGCCAAGGGACATAGGGGTTTCAACATAAGGCACTGTCACGTTACACAGTCGCACATTACACAGGTAAGCTGTAAGCGGGTTTCAACCAGTATTAATAACCTTTAATCTTTCTTTTTGAAATTTGAACATCCACTATGTGGATCATTTCTTTATTATTCTTTTTTTTTAGTAAGTATTATTACTATGTGTTTATAGGACACCGCTGGACATAAATAGACATGACGTGTAACTGCACTTTTGTTAAAAAGAACATCATTATGTTATATTAATATTCTAGACCAACAGCTAATTATATAACCCTACAACGGTGTAGGAGTTTTCTATATTTTTTACATGTGTACCTTTAATATTTTACTAAATATTATTCTATTTTATGATATAGCTAACTTTGTAATCTCTAGGATACCTTTAATATTTACATGCTGTTTGTGCTGTTCTAAAAGGCCTTGACGAAGGGGGATTCCTGCGAAACGCGTAGGCCACACTCCTGATATTCCCAGGATTCGCACAACCTGGGTCAACCTAACAGTAAATTGTATCTTCATTCACATTGTAATGTTTTAATTATTCCCATCCAAGGATGTAAATAAAGTACCGCATTTATTGGTTTATAACACGCGTCAGCGTATAACACACACCCCAATTTTAGGAGGGAATTTAAAAGAAAAAAACTTTTAGGAGAGAAGTTTAAGGAAAAAAAATTACATTTAAATGCCCATTAATGCAGCCTTATCAGTGTCATTTGCAGCTTTGCATTGCAGCCTTTTCAGTCATTTGCAGCCTTGTCAGTGTCTTTGCCGGCTCGCCGTTTAAAAATGGCGCAGCTGAGATACAGAGCGGATGTCCTGTGTATCTTGATGGTGCTTGGTAGCTCTCGGCAGCTTTTGGCTATTTTCGGCTGCAATCAGCTGTTCTCGGTAGCTTTTGGCTTAGAAATGGCGAGGGATTGGCGTATAACATGCACCCATGATTTTCCCAATTTTAAGGGGAAAAAAGTGCATGTTATACGCCGATAAATACGGTATTTATATATATATATATATATATATATATATATATATATATTTTAAATCATTGGGGGTTATTTACATAAGGCAAATCCACTTTGCACTGCAAGTGCACTTGGAAGTAAAGTCACTGTAAATCCAAGGGGGACATGCAAGGAAAATAAAAAAAACAGCATTTTAGCTTGCACGTGATTGGATGATAACATCAGTAGAGCTTCCCCTCATTTCAGATCTACCCCTTAGATTTACAGCGACTGCACTTCCAAGTGCACTTGCAGTGTACTTGTAGTGCACAGTGGATTTGCCTTTCATAAATAGCCCCCACATTATTGTTCATACTCCACTGAGGCACATGAAAAGTCCCACCCCAAGTCTTTTCAATTCTGTATCTATTTATTTATCTATCTATCTACCTATTTTATATATATATTATATTTTAGTAATATAATGTGATACTTACAATAGGACTGATACATTAAAACTGTATAAAAAAATGACAGTGGAGTTGTTGCCAATAGCAACCACTCTGGTTTCACCCTTCATCTTGTGGAATAAAGTGACACTAAACTTTTGTTAAAAAAAAAAAAAAAAGAGTACTTTTTTTGTTTTGTTTTCAGCCTCCTTCAAATCTCCAAATTTCTTTTTTTTTTTTCTTTCACTGCTGTGATAGGACTTCTTGTTCCCTGACTTACCTTCCTGAGGATAGCTATGTTTGTTCTTAATGAATATGAATTAGTTGTTTTTGTTAGCATTTATATTGGTTTGGAATTCATTAGTATTGTGATTTGAATATTCAAATACATCCGTATCTCCGAATAGCGAAAATGTTGCCCAAATATTGATTGGGCAACATTGGTAATGAATTCCAAACCAATTTATATGAAAATGTTGCCCAATTTTGATTGGACAACATTGGTAATGAATTCCAAACCAATTTATATTGGTTTGGAATTCATTACTATTGTGATTTGAAGATTCGGATACATCCGTATCTCTGAATAGCGAAAATGTTGCCCAATTTTGATTGTCACAGCAAAAGATTAATTATTAAGTGAAATCATTTCTATACCAATTCGATCAAGTACAGATTGTAGTTTATTGTAACTTGTACAGCATATTCAACCAATCCAAGTGATCAATATATATCTATACAGGATCTCTGTGCAGCAATAGAGTCAGGTATTGGCTCTCAAAAATGACATAAAAATTACATATCTATCTATCTATCTATCTACTTATTTACTGTGTGTGTGTGTATATGTATATATATATATATATATATATATATATATATATATATATGTATATATATATATATATATATATATATATATATATATATATATATATATATGTATATGTATATATATATATGTATATATGTATATATACATATATATATATATATATATATATATAGGTGCGGACTGACCATTTGGCCACTCGGGCACTACCTGAGGGCCCTGGGCCACTAGGGAGCCCCATCAGGATTGCCAGCCTCAGTAAAACCAGGGACAGTATGTAAAAATCTGTGTTTTTTTTTACATCTGTCTCTGAAATGTCCCTTACCGACATCATTTTGGTCTAAAAATCCTGAGATTATAGCTGCCCCACCTCTCCAGTACCTTCTCAGCCAATAGAAACAGAGAGAGAGAGAGAGAGAGAGAGAGAGAGAGAGAGAGAGAGAGAGAGAGAGAGAGAGAGAGAGCACATATATTAGCAATATAATGTGATACACACAATAGGACTGATACATTAAAACTGTAAAAAAAAAAAAAAAATAGACAGTGGAGTTGTTGGTTGTTGGTTTCACCCTTAATTTTGTGAAATAATTAAAGTGACACTAAACTCAGTTTTTTTCTTTTTGTTTCGTTTTCAAACCTCCAAATTCCTTTTCTTTCTTTCTTTTTTTTTTTTTTTACTGCTGTGATATGACTTCTTGTTCCCCGACTTCCCTTCCTGAGGGTAGCTATGGTTGTTCTTAATGTCCCTTTAATAGTAGATGTGCATTGATTACATTTAGAGAATAATCATTTAGTGTCATTTTAAGTAAGAATTTTGATTGGTCACGATGACCAACACTTCTAATTACTGGTAATTCTTATTTTCTTTTTTGCATACAAATAGCAACATACTATTACTAATCTTTACAGAAATTACACAAATAACACAAATGTATAACATGAATCGAACTTGGTCAACGTATGAGCTAATATTATTGTATATTATTGTATGTTTAAGCCCTTGTACACATTCCGATGGAAAATGTCCGATCAGACCATGTTGTCGGATAATCCGACTGTGTGTGGGCTCCATCTGACTGTTTCCGTCTGAATATCCGATGGACAAAGTTTTAAAGCTTCGACAACATGATCCGATCGGACTTTGTCCAATTGTGTGTAGAGAATTCCGATCAGACAAAGTGCCACGCATACTCAGATCAAATTCCTAGACCAAAGCTATTGGCTACTAGCCTGAACGTAGTCCCGTCCTAACGAAATAACGTCATCACGTTCTGAATGATCGGATTTTCCGACAACTTTGTCCGACCGTGTGTATGTAACACAAGTTTCGGACAAAATCCGTTGTCGGAATGTCGGACCGTGTGTACAAGGGCTTAGATTGTTGCAGTGCAATAAACATGAGAAGGTAACATTATTAAGAATTTTTTTTTTTTTTTTTACATGGCTGATTTGATATTAGATGTGTTTGAGGTGGAATAATAAAAAAAAAATATTCTAAAAAATAAAATTGCTGACATAGTCCATGTCTGAGGTTTTGACTGCATGAAAAAATTAACACAATGCAATTTTTAAATCTTTATTAAGTCTCTATATTTAGGTAAAAGGAACAAGTTATTATGTAATAACCTGAGTAGACAGGCTTGTCTAGCAGTTACTTGGTTAAAAAGAAAAATACCTTTCAGAAGATTCCTTCCTCATAGTCTAAAATGAAGAATGAAAAAAGAGTAATGTTTGCTGATTGTAGAGATTGGATATTTCCTTACCCTTCCTGGTGTGAGGTCACTAACATACCAAATATTCTTATAAATAGCAAGAAGTAACTGTACCTTATTCTACTAAAAGCTACAATGGGGTACCAAGCTGCCAGCTTGATGGTGCTATGGATGGCACAGGCTCTCTTTGGTGTCGTTACTATGGATTCAGGTATTTGTTCCTCTATGACTGACCATTTATCTCATAGAATTTTGGCATTATAGGCAATAAGATAAAAATAAGATAAAAAAAATGATTTTAATAAAGACAGCAAGACAACAGAATTACAATATAAGATCTAGTCACTGATGTCTTGTTTTAGCTGTATTTGTTATTTTAACTAATTATAATTTCCTCTTAAAAGTGGTTAATTCACAAACATTATTTCAATATTTCCAGGGTGTTTAACCCCCTTTTCATGAAAAAGCTACTTACCGTATATACTGATTATTATTTTATCATCACTTCAACTAGCTCTTTCCCTGCTCTCCTCAATAGACACCTTATTGAAACTCACAAGCCAATAGCATTTTAAATTAGTATTTTAAATTAAATTATTAAAATTAGTCTTTTAATTTTGAATAGAGCAGGAGAATTGCTTAAAATGCTTGTTGGGCTTTTTTCCCCCATGTTCTATTGGGGGGAAATACCCTCTACATTTGTCCTGGTGAATATTGGCAATGGGACAGAAAATTTAAATTGATATACAGTTAGGGTACCAGATCATACGGTAAGGGACTATTTTTCAATATTTTCCAATAGGGCACCCATTCTGGTGACATCTTAAAGTGGTACTTATCCCCAAAAACAAAAACGTATTCTATTGCAGCTTAATAATTCTTAAATAAGGTGGCTGCATTCATTTTTTCAGACCACAGTTCTTTCAGAATTTTTGAAGGCATGTTTAGACACATTTTTAAAGTGCTTTCAATACATTCCAGTATGTTTTTTTACTCTTTTTTTTTTACACCTAAAAAATCTTAGGACAATGGTTTCTAATGTGTGTTCCTGTGTGTTTACACACATTTACATGCATCTACATGCATTTTGATGTGTACCAGATAAAAAAAATGCAGCAGGTTGTAATTTTGTTTAAAGCACCAGAACTGACCACACTAGTCTGAACTAGGGGCTTTGGTATACATGCAAATTACTGTATATGCATTCCGGGTGCATTTTAAAAATGTACTTAAAAGCATTTGGTGAGAGCCAGCCCTTAAGGCTTTTTGCCCTTTATTTTTACCTAGTGATCCAGCCAGTAAGTCTGCTATTTTTCAACTTCCTTTACTAAACCACGCTGTCTTCCAAAAGTGACAGTAAGCCCTTGTACTCACGGTTGGAGATTCCGACAACCAAATCCGTCGGATTTTGTCCGACGGATTTTGTCCAAAACTGTTGCATACACACGTTCGGACAAAGTTGATGGGAAATCCGACGTGATGACGTTATTTAGTTATGATGGGACTACGTTCACGCTAGTAGCCAATAGCTTTGGTGTAGGAATTTGATCTGAGCATGCGTGGCACTTTGTCCGATCGGAATTCTCTACACATGATCAGAGTATGTCCGATCGGAGCATTTTGTCGGAAAATTTTACCAACACGTTGGAAAACTTGGTCCGTCGGATACTCCGACGGAAACAGTCTGATGGAGACCACACACAGTCTGAATATCCGACAAAACGGTTCGATCGGACACATTCCATCGGAAGGGCTTAGAGGGATGAGACAAACCATTAAACAATGACAGGGGTGCTTACAATGATCAGCTTGTATTAATTTATGTAAAATATATATCCAAAAAGAAAAAAAAAACTGTTGCTGCAACTGCTTTTAAAGTGTTAGCTGGAGTTTAGCATTAACTTGTTAGTGAAGTCCATCCAAATCCGCTAGTGCATCCACAACTACTCTCTCCCAAGAATGACAGTGGTGCTGTCCAAAGGTGTCTCTGTTGTAGAGTGGAGACAGAAAGGTAGTGTGATACTGGCTGGATCAACTCCTGACAATAAAGGACAAATGTCTAAAACTAATGCAGCCACCACATTTAAGTATTTATAAGCTGTAGTGTATTACTTTTTTTGTATTTTGGGGGTTTAATACCCCTTTAAGGTAATGAAGAGCAATCTGCCTAATGGGCCACAAACAGCAACCTGAGAGGAGTTCTATCCATTCTCTACTTATCCAAAATGAATAAAAAAGTGGCTAGAGATGCTCCCGTGAAAATATCTTTATGAATTGAATTGTACACTCAAAATACAAATACAACAAATTGATAAATGTGTGTGCATTAAAGGAGAAGTATAGCCAAAGCTATTTTGGCATACTTCTCCAATGGATCACAGGAGTGCAGTTTATTCTTCACTTCTGTGATCCGTTTTCAGATAAAGCACACTGTTGGCTGACATCACAGAGTCAGTCCAGGCTCTAAAACGATCCCAACCATATGTTCCGCATCCACCCAGATGCCTGGAAGGCTCTCTGCAGCCTGAAGAAGACTAAGAGCTGAGCGGTCAGTGGTGTTTGATCGCTCAGTTCTTGGACTTGGAGCCTGCAGTGGACCGATTCTGAATCCACCTAGGTGAGTATAATTTTTTTTTTTTATCTAAACTTTTTCTTCTCTTTTAAATGTAGCTATTTCAAGTAATTAAACTTTCAGTACATTAGAAAATATTTTTTCAAGCAAATAACCCATGTAATGTAAATATTACATGTTTTATGCTTTAGTGAATTGATCGTCAGGTATGATAAACTATTACAAGGAAAGACACGGATGAATGCATTGCTACTGACATGAACAGAACTAGCAATTGTATGAAGCCAGTGCATGCTCTTACATTAAAAACAGTATACATTCCCTATAAATGTTTATTTAGCCGCTATTGCACTAATTAATTTAACTAAAATCTTAAAGTGGTTGTAAACCCTTACAAACCACTTTGACCTACAGGTAAGCCTAGATTAAGGCTTACCTGTAGGTCCAAGAAATATCCCCTAAACCTATACGGTTTAGGAGACATTTACCCGAAGACAGCCACCGCTGTCTACGGCACATGCGCCGTAGACAGCAACACGCAGGTGCACTGGGCCGGTCGCAGATGTTGGCTCCCGTGTCAGAGTGTCGGCTCCCGTGCACATGCGCGGGAGTGACGTCATCGCGGCTCCGCCCAATCACAGCGTCAGAGCAGTGAGACCCGAAGTCACTCCGGAATCCATGGCAGCAGCGAAGAGGAAGACGGAGGAGCGCTTCGGGGGCTTCGTTCTCAGGTAAGTTATTCATAATGAGCTAGTATGCTATGCATACTAGCTCATTATGCCTTTGCCTTGCAGGGTGTGTTTTTTATTTTTTATTTTTTTGCCTTTACTTCCACTTTAAGGGGCTGTTATTTTTTTAAACACTTGTTTTTCCATATTTTTATGCTTTTGATAAATGTAGAAATTTATTAATCAAACACTGGGGGGTGCTTTGGATTTGATTCAGCCTCATTCAACCTTTTAGCCCCATGCACATAAGGATATGAATTTATGCTGCATTTTTTTTCTGCAAAAACGTTGGCAGAAAAAAAAGCCAATGAATATTCTAGCCAATAAAATACATGTACATGCATACACACATATATATTTGTATATGTGCATAAATTATGCTCAGCAGCATCTCTTCAAGTACAGCTTTGGGGTGTTCTTTTCTTTTTTTTTTCTTTTATGCCTGTGAACGCTGCACAAAAATATGTGCATAAAAGTCTGCATTTGCATGGCCATGTTAAATAACATCTGGCTGTGTTCATGAGCTTAAAAAAATAATGCCAGATGCCCCTAGCAGCAGCATTTTTCTACGTGTCTGCATGAGTGCTTTGCTTTAAATGAAACTCCAGCCTTGCCTTCAGTCTTGCACTGTACTGATCTCTCTCCTGTACTAAAAAATGCTTACTCTGATTGACTGACATTGTAAACTTCCTACAGTGTGCATTAGTTCTCCATTTCCTGGCTGGAGAACATCCAGCATCTTCAAGCTGTTTCCTCCCCAGCCTTGCAGTCCTTGACCTTCCCCTTTCATTTATTGGATTTTAGTTTGGTTCAGCAGGTTTGGTATTACCTGGTATTATCTAAGACAGTCTATAAAGGCAATCTGTACTGCAACTGAAGTCTGCTTATAAACAGCCGTTCCTCCAGACTGATATCCACCCAGACAATCTGGTATTTGCATAATTCTTCCTAAGAGAAAGAAACTGCTTGCATCAGGACTGAAGGCTCTTGAGAAAAGCATTGGGGCAGCGTGTGGTGAGGTTTTCAGGAATTTACGTACAGCACCCCTCTAGCCCCTCCCACTTTCAATGATCTGCCAGCATTGCATAGAGATATACAGGGAGTGATATCATCACTGGGTCCAAAAAAGGTATCTAATTAAAACAGCAAGCTTTTATTTAAAACATGCAATCGGCATGTCGATGAGGGGGTGGATGGAGGAACCAAGTAAGACAAAATATAAGCAAATTAAACGGGTTGTAAACCCTCGTGTTTTTTCACCTTAAAGCTTTAATTTGGTGGTATTTAAACAAAAATAGAGCGACAATTGTGAAAAAACACATTATTTTTTACTTTTTGTTATAATAAATATCCCCCAAAAATATATAAAAAAAAACATTTTTTTCCCTCAGTTTAGGCCGATACGTATTCTTCTACATATTTTGGGTAAAAAAAACTCAATAAGTGATTGGTTTGCGCAAAATTTATAGCGTTTACAAAATAGGGGATAGTTTTATGGCATTTTTATTAATATTTTTTTTTTTTACTAGTAATGGCGTCGATCTGCGATTTTTATTGTGACTGCGACATTATGGCAGACACATCAGACATTTTTAACACATTTTTGGGACCATTGTCATTTATACAGCAATCAGTGCTATATAAATGCAGTGATTCCTGTGTAAATGACACTGGCAGTGAAGGAGTTAACCAGTGGGTGCCAGTGTAGGGGTTAAGTGTTCCTAGGGGTGTGTTACTGTGGGGGGCTGGGCTTTCATTTAGTGAACACTGATCTCTGCTCCAATCACATGGAGCAGAGATCAGCGTCACTAGTTGCTAGGCAGAACGGGGAAATGCTGTTTACAACGGCATTTCTCCGTTCAGCCACCTCATGGGTCCCACGGCGATCGAGTCTGCGGGACCCGAGACCGGACTCACGGGAGATCCGACCAGTGGCGCGCTCGCGATGGCAGGGCGGCATTAAGGATTATATATATATACCACAACATGGAAAATAGCAGTCTTTAATCATGTAATGCATCCCTGTGTCTGTACCTTATAAAAAAATGCAGCTATACACCGAATTTCAGAGCGCCAAATGGTGCTCACGTTACCGGCTGGCTCTATCCTAGACATGTGCATTTTGTTTCATTCCGAATCGAAATTCGGACGAAATTTCATTATTCGGACGCATTCGAATCACCGAATTACAATGCTAACGAATTCAAACGAAATTCGAATCAAATTCGAAAAATGACATTTTGCGACCAGACTTTGGGGCCATGTATCTCGGGGCCACTTATAGCTAGGAACCCCAAATTTGGTATGCAAACACAGTAGAACTAGCAGAACTAGAACTACAACATATCCAAATTTGGGGTTTCTAGCACCAAGTGACCCCGAGTTACGGGGCCCCAAAGTCGGGTCGCAAAATGTCATTCTCTGCTGCAGAAGTGCTTGACATTTTGTGACCCAACTTTGGGGCCCCATAACTTGGGGTCACTTGAAGCTAAAAAACCCAAATTTGGATATGTTGTAGTGCTAGTTCTACTGTGTTTGTATACCAAATTTGGGGTTCCTAGCTATAAGTGGCCCCAAGATACATGGCCTCAAATGCGGGTCACAAAATGTCCCTCTCTTCTGCAGCAAAGTAATATAAATGAAATAAGATGTGGGTGTTTTTTGCACTGGTACACTGCAAGTATGAGAAGTTGATGTGACAGATGTATATAAGTAAGTAACCATCTTCCAAAATTTCTAATTCAAATAGAAAAGATTAGAAAAAAATATAATTTAATAGAATAAAATAGAAAGAATATACAACCATCTTCTGAAATTCAAATTTCAAATAGAATAAATTTGAATTTCGAATAGTATGAATTCAAAATTTTTAATTAATTTATTTTAAATTTGGATAGAAAAGATTATAATAAAATAGAAAATAGACTAGAAAAATGATAGATAAGAACAGAATAGAATATATTATATTTTATGCTGTTCTGTTCTATTGTTTTATATTCTATTAAAATCTTTTCTATTAAAATCGAAATCATTATATACTAAATTTGAATTTCGGAAGAATGGTTTTATAATATATATATATTTCTTTCCGACATTCGAATTTCGCATAGAATGAAATTGAATTTGAATAGAAAAGATTAGAATGGAAATAGAGAATAGACTAGAAAAATAATAGAACAGAATAGAATATAGATACTATCTATTTCATTTTTCATTTCTTTTGCAGATTACTATTTGTTTCCATAAGATCTCCTGCAGACTATTAGCATCTATTTAAATTTTTTTGCAGATCTCCTGCAGACTATTAGTATCTATTTTGTTTTCTAATCAGATCTCCTGCAGACCATTAGCATCTCTATTTTTTTAGCAGATCTCCGGTAGACTATTAACAGCCATTTCACTTCTTTTTTTTTTGCAGATCTCCTGCAGACTATTGGTATCTATTTTGTTTTCTAATCAGATCTCCTGCAGACCATTAGCATCTATTTTTTTAGCAGATCTCCGGTAGACTATTAACAGCCATTTCACTTCTTTTTTTTTTTGCAGATCTCCTGCAGACTGTTAGAATCAATTTCATTTTTTTTGGAGATTACTATTTATTTCCATCAGATTTCCTGCAGTATAATAACATATATTTCATTGTTTGCAGATCTGTTGCAGACTATTAGCATCTATATCTAAAGGGAATGGCTGTTCTAATGCAAAAAAAATAAAAATAAAAATTGAATAGATGCTAATAGTCTTCAGGAGATCTGCAAAAAAATGAAATAGATGTTAATATACTGCAGGAGATCTGATGGAAAAAAATAGTAATCTGCAAAAAAAAGAAAAATGAAATTGATTCTAACAGTCTGCAGGAGATCTGCAAAAAAAGAAGTTAAATGGCTGTTAATAGTCTACATGAGATCTGCTAAAAAAGAAATAGATGCTAATAGTCTGCAGGAGATCTGCAAAAAAATTAAATAGATGCTAATAGTCTGCAGGAGATCTGGTGAAAAAACTAAATAGATACTAATAGTCTGCAGGAGATCTGCAAAAAATTTAATAGATGCTAATAGTCTGCAGGAGATCTTATTAAAACAAATGGTAATCTGCAAAAAAATGTAAAATGAAATAGATAGTATCTATATTCTATTCTGTTCTATTGTTCTAGTCTATTCTCTATTTCTATTCTAATCTATTCTATTCAAATTCGAATTCATTCTATACGAAATTCAAATGTCGGAGAGATATATATATATATATATATATATATATATATATATATATATGTATATATATATATATATATATATATATATATATATATGTATATATATATATATATATGTATATATATATATATATATATATATATATATATAATATATATATATATATATATATATATATATATATATGATATATATATATATATATATATATATATATATATATATATATATATATATATATGTATATATATATATATATATATGTATATATATATATATATATATATATATATATATATATATATATATATAACCATCTTCCGAAATTCGAATTTAGTATATAATGATTTTGATTTTAATAGAAAAGATTTTAATAGAACATAAAAGAAAAGACTAGCAAAAAAATAGGACAGAACAGAATAAAATATAATATATTCTATTCTGTTCTATCGTTTTTCTAGTCTATTTTCTATTTTATTATAATCTTTTCTATACAAATTTAAAATTAATTCATTTAAAAATTTGAATTCATACTATTCAAAATTCAAATTTATTCTATTCAAATTTGAATTTCAGAAGATGGTTGTATATTCTTTCTATTTTATTCTATTAAATTTTTTTTTTCTATTCTGTTCTAATCTTTTCGATTTGAATTAGAAATTTTGGAAGATGGTTAGTTACTTATACTTACTTATATATATCTGTCACATCAACTTTTCATACTTGCAGTGTACCAGTGCAAAAAAACAACACACACATCTTATTTCATTTATATTTATGGTATCAATGAAGTTGTCAGCATGCCTGATTGAAGAAGAAGATGTCGATCGCAAGGCAAGTACATATGCTGTATGTCATTGTCCACTTGCCAAAAGTTGTGTATTGTATTTGTCCACTTGCCACGTCGCCTGCCACAGGTTGTGTATTGTCCACTTGCCACGTCACCTGCCACAAGTTGTGTATTGTCCACTTGCCACGTCACCTGCCATGAGTGCCACGTGACCTGATGCGAGTGCCACGTGACCGGCCGCGAGTGCCACGTGGCCGGCCGCGAGTGCCACGTGGCCTGACACGAATGTCACGTGACCGGCCACGAGTGCCATGTGACTTGACACGAGTGCCATGTGACCGGCCACGAGTGCCATGTGACCAAGTTGTGGATTGTCCACTTGCCATGTCACCTGCCACCAAGCGACCCCAGATATGGGCAATATGAAAGTACTTTTCTGCAGCAGAGAATGACATTTTGCGACCCGAATTTGGGGCCACATATCTTGTAGTCACTTATAGCTAGAAACACCAAATTTGGTATGCAAACATAATAGAACTAGCACTACAACATATCCAAATCCGGTTGAAATAGTTTCGAAAGCGGTTGAAATCATTTTGAATCATGTTGAAATCATTTCGAATTCGGTAGAAATATTTTCGAATTTGGTTGAAATATTTTCGAATGTGACTGATTTTTCGAATTCGGCAGAAAACTAAACGAAATACGAATACGAATTTAACAAAATTAATTAATTAACGAATTAAAACTAAACGAAACGAAACAAATTTTTTCCTTTTGCACATGTCTACTCTATCCTCTCTCAGCCTAACAGCTGCAGGGGGAAGAGCCAAGATTTCATCACTGATGTCAGTCAGGAAGGAAGGAGGAGAGAGCCGGCAGATCACGTGAGCCCCAATTGGCGCTCTGAAATCAGATATATATAGCTGCATTTTTTTTTAAGGCACAGACACAGGTGCTTATTACATGATTACATGATTAAACAGAGAGGATAATGTGAATTGTGAACTGTAATTTTAGCAGCAAGAGGGGAGGGAGTGGGCATGGACACGGAGCGGACAGGCAGGGAGGAGGGGGAGAGAACAGAGGAAAACAGGATACATAGCTGAGGAATGTAAACTGATCACGTTGTCAGGGCTCAGCAGCCATGATAAACCGTGGTCAGTTTACAAAAGGGAGGGCAGAACTAGGCAGGATCAGCCAGGTATTTTAGGCGATAGAAAGGGCCAAATTACAGGATCCATTTTTTTTTAGAGTAACAAACACTTTAAGTTAAAATCATGGATTAAAAACACCAAGTAACATACACAGTAAATACAACAAAATAAAAAGCTCCATCCAGTAAGTTCACATCCAGAGAAAACAAACATTAATACTACTCACCCCTTTGATTCCTTTGATTCCTCTATGGCAGCTCTAGCAGTGTGATGATGTCACTGGACACAGGTTACACACCTATATGCATTACGAGACTTCTTCAGTAGATGGGAGCCCTTTCTGGTTGAATGACGCCAAGTGTCATGGCCTTACAGCCTGTGTGGGCATTACCATAGTACCCTTTATTCATAATGTATTGATGCAGAAAGCAGCACTGGTGTCACTTTGTCAAAGTACAGTATATGTCTAACTCGAGCTTCGAGCTTCGAGCCTAATCATTTTAATTATTTGGAACAGAATTTTATGAGCAATGTTTAAGTGTAATCAATGATAACCACATATACTGTCTCCTAACAGGTCAAACCCCTAACCATAGTAACCATGTTTGCAGTACTTGGGGGAGTTATCACTTCAAGACATTTGATGGTGATTATTACGAATTTCCTGGAAGCTGCACCTACAACTTTGTTTCACACTGTGGGGGATCCTATAGCGATTTCTCGGTTCATATCCACCGATCATATGACAGTAATCACCCAGTCATAGACAAGATCCTAATCACTATCAAAGATGTCAACATTGAACTGAGAACAAGCATAGCAGTGGTATCTGGATTAATGTAAGTCATTCTAAAGTATTTCATTATGTTTTTGTTGAATGTATAACATATTTTTTTCCTCTGTTCTGTAGGGGAATTAAATTGGGTGTAGTGCAAGATGAAAAGATGGGCGCCAGTCACTTTTAAAAATGAACAAAGAGGGTTTACTTCCTCTTAATAGGAACAGGGAAGAGAGGGGTAGGGCACTGGACACCCTTAGGCAAATGCAATAGGAAATAGGAAGACTCCGCAGACAAAATTAGAACTAGGCAGACAGCAATACAGGAAAAGGGCCTTTAAGCTGAATGCAGCAATCTGTCTCCTATAGCAACACCTTAACTTACAGTATCCCACTGTAGAACCTCAAGCTTAGCTCCCAGCTACCCGCTGGACTTCTCAAGATTCACTCACAGATACCTGCTGTATTCTTCAAGCTTCACCCACACTACCCACTGGGTTTTTCAGACTCACAGCTACCGGCTGTACTTCTCTTCAAGCTTTACTTACAGCTACCTGCTGTACTCCTTCAAGCTTTACTCACAGCTAACCCACTGTACTCCATGGACAAATTATTTCCTAAAGCTTTTCCAGCGACTTCACAATCCCTGGCTGATGAAGAATCTCCTAGGGTACTCCTTCAGAACTCCATACCTTTACACCTACCTCCGGCAACAAGAGTGGTTGTCCCTCTGTCAACTTCTTCTCCCTTGCCTTCTGGCGGTAATCAGGCTCCCCTTGGGCTGAGCCCCTTTACACATGGCTAAGCCTCAGGCTTCAGGCCTATATCTCAGCTGCTGCTCCACATACCCACCCAGGCTGCAGTCTGGGTGGAAAGAACCCCGATCACCTGACTCTCTCCAAATAAATAGATTATCCCAGCAGCCTCAGTGGCCAAAGAATGTCCTGCTGATTGGCTGAGAAAGCACATTTACTCATAACCTGAATTCACTGTAATCCATCATACTTATGCCAAAGGTAACAGTGCCACCTATTAACAAAAGAGAGAATCACAGTTCCATTCAAGCTTAGGAGAAAACCATGGAATGACCAACTGATATAAACCCAATAACTACAATTTCATATGAGCATTAACATGTGAAGTGATTTCAAAAGTCGTTTGCAATTGTTTACAATTCAGGTATTTCATTGAAAGAGTATCTGGTGATTATGCCATGAATATTCTTGTTCAGGCCTCAGATGGGGTTAAAAGAGAATTATGGGATTTGTGTTTATTTAAAAAAAATACTTATCTAGGTGGATGCAGCATTGGCCAATGCTGCATCTGTCCCCGCCGTCTCTAACACTGAGATCCGAGCAATCAAACATTGCTGATCACTCGGGTTCTCAGAGCTCCCTGAGCAAAGAGCCAGCCCCCCCCCCCACACTCACTGGACTGGAGTGCTGGGCTGTAGAGGGGTGGGATGGCCGGCTGAAGCTCTCAGCGGCTCGCTGAGAGGCTGAGCTGGGTGCCGGTCCAGGTTGTTAGTGAACCAGCTTCACCAGACTGCTAATTCATTGCCCAAAGAGCAGGCAAGTGACAGTAAAAACTTTCAAGATTAGAAAATAAATATTGTATCCAACATCAAATATTTTACATCCTGCTCCAGGTGAGAACAAGCTCCAAGCTCCTTGATCACATCTAGGATGCTGGCTCTGCTAGTCTCTACCCAAAGAAATAAACTGTACCAGCAACAGGAATAGCACATACGAAGGTGCAAAATAATACTGTCCCTTTATTATAATACTTTAGTGTAGCACCCTGATATTTAGGCAGGGTTGCTCTTAAATGTATCTGCCAAATGATAGTTGCTTTGGTCAATTGATAGTAGGTCAATTGATTTCACCCTAATTCTGGAATTGCTGCACTCTCTTCTGTCACTAGAATGCCAGGCATCTGGTGGCATTAGATAAGACCAGGGCATTGCATAGACAGATTAGAAATGAATGAGGTGTCTCAGCCAATGGGCATGGATTTTCCTGGCTGGCTGGGAGAGCCTATTTATTTGGGTGAGGTCAGGTGATTGGAGTTCTGTGCCACCTGGATGGCTGTCTGGGTAGAAATGTGTTGTATTGCCCCGGGCTGCTAGGCCAGAGAACTGAGGCCTATTCCGGGGGCATCTGGCTGCTAGGCTATCTGAGGGCCTATCCGGAAGCAAGAGAGCAGCGTAGGGTTGGGATTGTGGCTTACTGTCCAACCAGAAGTAATGGTTCTGAAGGGCCGGAGAACCTGTCGTGGTAGGGGATAAGCTGTCGCCACCAAGGGACTATCCACCTTGTTATCAGGGACCGCTGTGAGTAGCAAGTACCTGAGCAGTATTCTCACCAACTGGCGATGGTGAAGAACTGCAAAGATTCAGCAGAGGTCAAGCCAGAGACCCAGCCAGTGGAGGTGATGTTTGCAGAGCATTATTGTGTGCCAAGCCAGGGACCGAGTAGGCCAGTGGGGTGAAGCTTGAAGAGTGTCTGTGAGTGCCAAGCTAGGGACCCAGCAGGGACATGGGGGTGACGCTTGAGTAAAACACTCAGTGAGAAGATTGGAAAAGCTCAGGAGATCCAGTGGCAGTGGATCAGCGGGTCTACGTGATAGACTGGGAGCTCAGTTGAGTGAAGATCTAAAAAGGAGATTGTGGAAGAAGTGAAAGAGTTCATTACAACTTTTGTTAGAAACTGTTCAAGATTGTTGCCATAGGATACAAGGTGTCTTCACATGCAAGCATGTTGTCTGGGTGCCTTTCCCTGCATGGCTGTCTATCTACAAAAGTCTCAGAGTCTGCTAATTAACATTGCAACTACTAAAGCGTGTCCTGGCCCTAACACTCTCTCCCATAGTTCTGTTTAAGAGAAATTAAATCTCTTTGCATTCAAGAAATGCCCATTAATCTACATTACATTGCACCTACCATGCTTCGTAACCCACTCTACACAGAAGGATGTCAGCTGTCCTTGATTCTGGAGGGTCCATTAGGCCTGGACAGGCTTGGGACTTGGCTACAGAAGCTTGCAGGAACACATTTTATTCTGACATGTTTCTCTAGGCACAGTGGGTTGATTTACTAAAACTGAAGAGTTCAAAATCTGGTGCAGCTGTGCATGGTAGCCAATCAGCTTCTAACTTCAGCTTCAATTAAGCTTTGACAACAAAACCTGGAAGATGACTTGTGTAAGAGCTGCTCCAGCTTTTACACTCTCCAATTTTAATAAATCATCCCCGGTGATTTCTCAAAGAATGACAAAATCACTACAATTACACCATTATATAGAAACATGACATTTAACCCATTCATTTTTTAAACATATTCATATTCATTGTGCAATACAAAAATAGAAAAATAAAAAAGTGGAAAAAAAACATTTTGGAAATATCTATCACAGCATTGGAATGTATAATGTATAATGTATAAAATATAATTTTCATCTCGGTGAGCGACATTCCTGTGTATTTAGTTGTTTAGCAGGCGTTTAGTTATCATGTCATTAGATAGATGGTATTAATGCATGTTCTAAATTATTTTTTTTAAAGAAAACTTATGATTATCTAAGTTTTTTGCTTTAATCGTTGTATCTTACAGTGCTGTAACACCATACTACAGAGATGGGATTGTCATTACGAAAAGTGTTGCATACTTTAAAGTGTATACCAAGACGGGTTTTACTCTCATGTGGAATAAAGGAGATGCCGTCATGGTAAGGAATCTTATATCAGCAACCCAAAATCTCTTCCTAATTTCTGTAACAGAATATAGGGAAAAACACCCTTACAAAGCACCCGGTCTTTCTTTTTATTCCATCTTTTAGCTAGTAGTAGGTAGTACAATTCAACTGAACTTGCTCTGCAATGTTGAAGATGTTTTGCCACTCATTCATGCTACTGTAATTTAGTTCTGAGCATCAGAAACATATCTCAACATTCATGTTCACAGGGAATCATAGTTCTATTCTAACCACCATAGCATCATGAAATGTGTCAAGGCAGATGCTGAATGAATAAGAACATGATGATAGATGTGTTTGTACAAAACTCTTTTCTAATTCCCATAATACAGCAACCATTGTGCTGTGATCTGAGATATGGGATATGAAATACACAGCTGAAAGTGTAAATTGTCAGATCTCTGGGGTAGAGATGTGAAAATGGCTCACATAACTTTCACTTCTCCCACCAAGTTCTTGGACAACCATCATCTGCTTTAACAACATTGCATAACAACATTGAATTTAGGTGACTGGGTTGCCCCTATGGCTATAAATACTTGGGTACGTTTCTGGCACCAATTTAAACTGGGAAGCCAGGTGGATGAGTAATAAAACGTCATCAACATTACTATATTATGACTTGGATACATTAAAATCTCCATGGACATACAGTACATAAAAACTTAGAAAAACTACGGCAGAAAAAGACTGAGTCATCGAGTCTGTCCTTTTTTTTTTTTTTTTCATTAATCTTGTTGTCTGACTATAAATTTATGTTTATCCCAAGCATGTTTACTGTTGACTGTCTCACTACCTCTGTTTGTAGTTTATTCCAATCATTATCCACCCTTTCAGTAAAATAATACTTTCTAATGCACACAATCAGAAATTCTGCCAGCAAAAGTTGGATGTGAGTTTTTGGTCAGAAATACCGGCCATGTGTATGCTCCATCTGACTTTTGCTGGCAGAGTTCCAGCCAGCAAAAGATTGAGAGCATGTTCTCTATTTTTCGGTCGGAAAAAGTTCCTGTACAAATTCCAACACGCAAAATTCCCACGCATGCTCGGAAAACAATTTGACGCGTGCTCGAAAGCATTGAACTTCATTTTCTTGGCTCATTGTAGTGTTGTATGTCACTGCGTTCTTGACGGTCAAAAGTTCAGAGAACTTTTGTGTGACTGTGCGTGTGCAAGCCAAGCTTGAGCGGAATTCCATCAGAAAAACCATCCGACAGAAAATCTGCTCGTGTGTACGTGGCATGAGATTAGTTTTGAACTTTCCTCCTGTTAGTTTGAGGTCATGTCCCTGTGTTCTTGATTTTGGTTTCATATTGAAAAGACCGCCTTCCTGAACCTTATTCACTCTCTTGATGTATTTAAAGGTTTCAATCATTTATCAACTTTCCCTTCTCTCCTCCAGACTGTACATATTAAGTTCTTGAAGTTGCTTGCAATATGTTTTATCCCCCAGAACTTTCACCATTTTTGTTACCTGTCTCTAAACTCGTTCTATCTTATCAATATCTTTTTGTAAGTGAGGTCTCCAGAACTGGACACATAATGGACATATATCTTTCACCTTTATATATTATAACATACTATATTTGAATAGCATTGTCTGCCTTGCTGATTTAGACATTTACTAAAAGCACTGAGCAAGGTTGGGTTCTAACTCCAAGCAAACCATCAGACCTGAGTCTTTTTCAGGTTTCAATTGCAAGAACAAAAAAACATGATTTTGTGTTGGGCATCATTTCCCATAAATTATTGCATTTTGCCTCTTCTTATATCTAGAAGTACAGTCAAAAATATAAGGCAGTAACCCATAGCTACTCAATTTAACCAAATAGTCAGACCATTGTACAGATGGTTCCTGGATGGTTACTTTAGGTTATTATTCAAAGTGTTGGAACTTAACAATAACTAAGATTCTTCCTCTTCTGTACAGGTGGAGCTGGATCCCATTTACAATAACTATACCTGTGGACTGTGCGGTGATTATAATGGCATAAATGATTTCTCTGTGGAAGGTGAGTGATCTGGAAATATGGCAGGTTATTGCGGCATCAATTTAGAGTCCAATATTACTTTCAGAATGTATTTTCCACAGTGAATAGCATATTGATGTGTTCCAGCTCACAGAATCAGTATATTCTTGTTAATTTTTTACCTTATTGTAATTAAATCAATCAGTCAGCTGATTGGTAGTTTTGTTGTAGCACTTTCTGAAGTTGTATATAAAATACAAGTCTTTCATGTTCTGCAGTACTTTCACATAGTGACAAAATGCTAAGAGGAGAGCTGTATATTAACCAAAAGTGACCAGTCTGACCTTATTTGTATTCCCACGCTTCTAGTCTTTTAGTTGATTATTGACTAGATGCTATGAGCTTATAGCTAGGAAGAGAGCCTTCACCCTGGGATATTTGCATTCAAAATCTGCCCTTTAAGTGTATGGCTAGTCTCTGTCAAGTTTTTATTGCAGTAGGTGTGAAAGAGAAGAGGAATCCAAAATTTTTGAGTTGTCCCAAGAACAAGTGCTGAGGGGAAAACATCCAATAGGAACACCTGTTCTCAGGGACAAATGTCCAATGGTGGCCACACAGGCTTTGATTATTATATCACATCAATGTGTAATTCAATCAAAACTATCTAAATTGCAAACATTTGAATAGAGATAACTTTCCCTTAGATTAATTTAAACGTAATTTCAATTGGATTCGATCAAACTGAGTCAATCATCCGGGGTGAATTATTATCAATCGATACGACTGAGATACTTTGTTAATCATTTTTTTACTTTCAATAGTTTGTATTGAAGTTTCAGCAAGAACCTTGTAACAAAGGTACAGGTAAAGCGGTTTCTTTACATCAGGTGTAAAAATACATGTTATGACTCAATGCTTTAAGAAAACAATGAGGTCTTATGTACCCTCAATGGGGCTTCTATGACATCTGCTAGCTTTTAAAGGAGGAGAGGACTCCTCACTCCCATGGGGCTTCTATGACATCTGCTAGCTCCTAAATGAGGAGAGGACTCCTCACTCCCGACACCCCTCAAGGGATCTAACTGTGTCAGGAAGTGAGGGGTAGCTCCTCTCAGACATAGATTGCTAGATGATCGTTAAAGGTTTGATGGGCAACCGATGTAGGATAGACTAGGAAAGACCAAATCAGAGATAGAGGGTAGAAGTGTGGATGGTCATCCTTAAGACAGCTCATAAAACCTGAAATCGATAGCTTACAAAAGACTTGTCATGACATATAGCTGTGAGTGCATAGACCAGGGATATACAATTAGCGGACCTCCAGCTTTAGCAGAACTACAAGTCCCATGAGGCATAGCAAAACTCTGACAGCCACAAGCATGATACCCAGGGGCAGAGGCATGATGGGACTTGTAGTTTTGCAACAGCTGGAGGTCCACTAATTGCATATCCCTGGCATAGACACTCAAAAAGGAAAAAAAAGTAATGTTGAAATGCATTGTATGACTGCAATGCCTAGACACCTGTATGAACTGTTATGAGCCAAAGGGATTCATACATGTGGATGTCTGCTAACCAGAAAGTATCAAGATGAAGATCCAGGTGTCAACAGATCTACTTTCATAGTGGGCTATATATGCCTCCCCATCACAGTTTGGGAGAGAGGCAAAATCGTGTCCCAATGGTATAGTCCTGTGACTGTACCTATAGGATATCAGGGAAAAGCAGTTAGAGAAAAAGGAAAAAGATAGAAGAAAGATTTGAGGGATGAGAGAAAGAGAGAGAAACAAAAAAAAAGAAAGAAGTACCTGATGACAGTGTGATACTTGCTCATCTACACGGACCCAGGTTGAGGAGAGGTGGTAGGTGTCAGAGATATGTATCAGGTCCAAGGCTCCCAGATGGCATCATGTTTGTCAATCGTGTGCAAGAGGATGCTAACTGTTTTCTCCTGGGCCATAATCCTTGAGATTTTCCTTTTGACCAAGAGAAGGAAACAGTAGGTTGTTTGCAAGCTCGAGCAATTGTCAGCTTGATCCCAAGGAGAATAAAAATAATAAGGCTTTGGGCCAATTTCTGGGCCCTGGAGTTAGGAGAGTTTGGAAGAGCAAATTGAGGAGTCTTTTGAATGGGTATGCCTGTAATTTGTGTGAAAGACTGACACTATCACACACATGTATCATCAATCCCATGTGCCCGCAATTTCTAAAACACAAAGGAGACGCACTCGGGTAAATTTTGGCAATTTTTAAAGGGAAAAATATACCACCTCATTAAGACTTTTAAGTTAGCTTCGGTTAGTGCTATGTTCAAAATGCCATTGGAGGGTGAAGCCAAAGTGCTATGGCACTCCGCAAAGCTCCAGTGATGTCCCAGGTCTTTCTCCCATTCTCTCATAAAGAGAGATTTGGTCTCAGCCCTAGCAAGTGATTAGTATATCACTGTTATCCCCCCCCCCCCCGATCCATGGCTTGACCGTACCCCATTTCATAAGCCGTGATAGAGAGTGGGTTGGGTTTAGAGGACCATAAGGAATTATTAAATTAGAAATTTGGTGGAATCTAAGGCCGCGTACACACGCGCGGACTGTTCGCCCAACCTTGTCCGCTGAACAGTGTTTGGGCGGACAGTCCGCTCGTGTGTGGGGCTTCAGCGGACAGTTTCAGCGGACAGTTGGCCGAACAAGGTCTTACGGAAATTCCGAAAAACTGTCCGCTGAAACAAGGTTTCAGCGGACTGTTCGCTCGTGTGTAGGCTTGTTCGGCCAACTAAGTTTCGCGCATGCTCAGAAAGGATTTCCACGTCGGAAGGTTGCATTGCAGTGTATAGGACGTCGTATTTTTCGTCCCGTCGTACGTGCCGTTCACGTCATCGCGCACGGTTTCAGCAAACTGTTCGTCCGTCGTGTGTGGCCATGTCCGTCCATGCTAAGTTTGAGCGGACTGTTCGCTCAAACTGTTGGACGGACAAAGTTGGGCCAACAGTCCGCGCGTGTGTACGCGGCCTAAACCTTTCTGACCTTGGCATTTGGAATTGGAACTTACCAATGCAGTGGGCCAGAGTGAGAGGTCCCACAGGGTTGACAAAATGTCCTATCCTATAGAACCTTTTGTCTTGCCCCCAATGGAATGCTTTGATGTTCATATTGGGGGAACAGAGGGTTTCAAAAAAATTGAGATAATGGGTGCCAGTAGTAGATCAGGTGTGAGTTATTTTTGAGGGAATCCCATAGTACTAAGGAGTGAGATAATGTGGGGGCCATGATAGCAGGTCTAGATTTGGCAGGGCACCAGAGAAGATAGTCCAAAGTGTAGTGGGGTATTGCTTGCCTTTCCATGTGTACCCAGTCAGGGTGTGATATTTTGGAATAAATAATGGAGAATTGGGATATCTGGGCTGCTTGATGATACCAGAGAAGGTTTGGTAGCCCCGCTCCTCCCTATGGCCCCCACTAACTGGTTATGCAAGTCTTGGACCTGATCTATTGTGGCGTCCACTCTAATTTCAATGGTCTCAATGCAAGATCTCAGAAGTTGGAGATCTGAGTTACCTGCTCTGGGAGCACCGGACGAACTGAGCCTTGATAGAGCTATGTGATCAGGTGTCCATTTCATGCATGCACCTGCTCATGCAATCATTTTGTGATTGATCACATTAGGAGATATCATAGTGAAAACAGAGTTACGATAATATTTTAGCTATAGATTGAAATCCATGTCCCCGTGTGTTGTATACCAATCAAATGGATTTTGAACTATATATCGATTATCCTTATTGGAAGGAAGTAATCAGAAAATAAATCAATTTTTTATTGAAGTTTATATAGCCATCATAAAAGGGAGATTACCTCCATGTTGCAAGATTCCCACAAACTTCCTGTCGTGTCTCAGGGAAAGTGAAAAGACATTTTCCCAATGGTACACAGACAGCAAAAAAAGAAAAAAGCCTCATCTGGGCTGTAACCCTTGCCTACTCTATCCAAAGCTACAATAAAGGTTTAGCTATACATACACTTTGATTTTGCAAAACATATAAAACAGCTCAGTTAAAGCTACACAGTTTAGAATGAAAAAGTCCTTTGTTAATCCACCTCACATCCTCTTTAAACTGTGTTAGTGAATACGCTTACCATTATATGCCAACATTTCCAGCACCAGCCCTGACATGTGGTTGACATCAAAGTTTACTCAATCTATTGATGTGCTAACCAGCAGTTAGAGATTAGATATGCATACATCTATACACAGAATTTGCAATGTGCTCAATTCTAGGGATATTACAAGATTTGCCTCTGGTGGATTTATACAATCTAGAAGACTGGGGACATTCCGTGAGAGCAGAACATTGTGTACCTGCTCTCTGAGGAGGCAACTTCGTAGCACCTTGCACTCACAAAGTAATGATGCAGAGAGCAGTGTTTACTTCATCATGTCAGTACTGCACTTTGCATCATGGAGGACCACTTATAATCGGGAAAAACAAAACAAAACAATGAGGACCCTGCATGACAGGAGAGAATCTTAAATTGGTAGTTATATAAAAAACAAAACACTAAAGCATAAAATAAATGGAGGGGTATTCAGGAAGTCAGGAGGAGTAAGCACAGAGTTGGGATTTAATGTTGGAATTACTAATCTTTATTTGTTTTTTTTAACCACAGGCAGGAAACTCAGTCCGATACAATTTGGAAATCTACAAAACATCTATGATCCTAAAGAAACATGTACTGATCTAGATGAGACTAAAGCAATAATAGATACATCCAGTTGCTCTCAATATGTAAGTAACAGTATCATATCACCAGACAACATCTCTAGAATTTGATTAGTAAAGGTATATTGATATATGTGTAGAGGGTTGGATTTCCATGACAGGAGACTTTGCTGGTATCAGTGTTTTCTTGTTAGATGACTGTACATCAATTGATGATGGGGAACAATGTGTAGCCAATAACTACACAGATAAAAGATTCTTGAAATTTAACACTGGCGAAAGGTAGGATTTTGTGTAGACACATTTTTCTTTATTTTTGGACAGCGTGACAGTGTCACAATTGCTGTTATTTTTTTTAACTATCTCTGACTCCACTGGGGAGATTTGTCCCTCACTTCCTATCCCCATAGCACCCCTTTAATAAATAGGAAGTAGGGTTGATTATAGGAAAGGAAAGCATGGACAGTAGTTGTTTTTCTTTCTGTCTGTTTTTCTGATAGACAGACTGGCCCCATGGCTTCCTGTCCTGATACGGAATGAAGGAAATCACCTCAACATTCTAACCCTTCTCTGTTATATCCAAAATCAAGTTAGAGTTGAATGTAAACAAAGAAACCTTAATCTCTCAAATGCTGGCATCTTTATTTTTTCACTATTAAAATGTCTCACTTTCCCAGTTCCTTTGTATAAAGCCCAGCAAAAGATTACATCACCATCACATAATTTGTATGAGAACCTCATAACAGCTATTTTCAATGATTTCCTTGATGTCAAATTTCAATAGATAATAGAATCGATAAGAGTGGGCAGAAATATAAGTGTTCATCTCAAAAGTAAATGTACAAAATTGATTTCCATTTATCTCTTCACCATCATCACATTAATAAATACATATTCTCAAATATATTGTGAGAGGGGATGGCAAGCATCATGAAAAGGTGTCAACTGTGCAATCAATTATGTTTCAGTTAATACTTTCTAACCCTGAATAAGTACATGTAGAATTGTATTTGTTGATATATTAATTATTTTTATTTTAACGTTGCATTTTTCCTTAGCGCTTGTTGTGTGAAAACCGCCTGGGAGATGCTGCATTTGATAACTGTAGAGATTTTCTTAATGTGGAAGCTTATATTAATGCCTGTATGCTGGACATGTGCTCCTGCGGCCAATCCCCGACTACAATCTGCCTGTGTAGCACTATCAGTGAATTTTCCAGGCAGTGTTCCCATGCTGGAGGTCACCCAGGAAACTGGAGGACTGACAGCTTCTGTCGTAAGTATGCTTTTCCTGAATTACTTAAAGTGCACAATAGAGCATGTTCACAGTCTAAGCATAGCAAGTTACTTTCACAGTTTTAGCAGACACTAAAATAACGATAAAAACAAAGGCCACCATTGACCTCTCTACCTGCGGGTACTGTGAAGTAATTCCTTCTCAAAGATCCGCAATGAACACAACAAAAACTCTAAAGAACCACTTGCTCTGTGTATAGAGGGCTGTCAGACTGCCAGGTTTCTGCTCTCTATACAAAGAAAAATTGAAAAGAACTGTGTTTTCAATTATGGTAATACTGGCTTAACATATTAATGCATAGTGATATGGACATTAGGCATTAACAACTTATGAATTTTATAATATTTTACATCTGTTTAGCCCTGATAAAGATGAAGTTCTAGAGCTCAGGAACAGAACACATTTGCTGTTCTACTTGATCACAATATGAATTAATTCAAAATTATTTGGACCTGGTGACTATTGGTCCTATTGGCTGACTCAAGGTCCCTAGTCAGTGGCACTCTGTTAAGCCTTGTACACATGATCAGATTTTTCGCAGACAAAACCTCTGACTTTTGTTCAAAGGCGCGCACGTCTTGCATACAAACAGCAAGGAATTGTTGGCCAACAAACACAAACATACTGACGTACTACATCTTTTTTCAGCTCTTTAGAGCCACCCTTTGGCTCCTTCTGCTAATTTTGTGTTAGTAGAAGTTTGGTGAGTGTTGATTTGCACTTTTCATTTCACGCTTTTCATTTCGTGCTTTTCAGTTTTCACTTTTCATTTTGCGCTTTTCAGTTAATTTCTGAACAGCCGTTCGTCAGGCCAGTGGAATCAGAGGACTTGGAGTTATTGCTTTGACCCAAGTCCAGTCCACAAACAGGAGGAGGAGGAGTTCTTGGACCAAAAATTGATTGCTTTATTAATGGTGACAAATTATGTCATATGCCATTGCTGCGGGAGCTCCAGGAGAATAATCCAGATGGTTTTCAGAATTATCTCTGGATGATGGACCCCTGCTTTCACCAACTCTTGGCATTGTTGACCCCCTGCAGAAGAAGCAGGACACATGCATAAGACTTTTATTTTATTTTTTGGTTGAATAATAATGATTTGATTTGGTATATTTTCTATATTTTTCGATGCACAATAAAAAAATTATGTAGAATAACGGTCGGACTTTCCGATGACAAAATCAGTTGGATTTTTTCCGACGGATTTTGGCCCAAACTTGTCTAGCTTACACGGTCGCACAAAGTTGACGGAAAATTCAATCATTCTGAACGCGATGTAAAACATGTACGACGGGACTATAAACAGGCCAGTAGCTAATAGGTTTTGTCTCATAATTTATTCTGAGCATACGTGGCACTTTGTCCGTCGGAATTGTCTACACACGATCATAATTTAAACAATCGTATTTTGTTGTCTGAAAATTTTAGATCCAGCTCTCAAACTTTGTGTGTCGGAATTCCGACGGAAAAAAGTCAGATGGAGCCCAGACACAATCGGATTTTCCAAAAACACGATCCAATCGCACATTTTCCATCAGAAAGTCTGACCGTGTGTACAGGGCTTAATACTTGGCTATATGTTTTACTTCAAATGACAGTTTGGGAGTAGGCAGTTACAGTACATTTAAAACAATACAATGTAAAATTGACAAGGTACACCAACATAGTTGTATCTTTGATCTTTAAAACTACGGGATAATGGTTTTGTGGTAACTTACCCAAAAAAAAAAAAAAAAAAGAAGCATAATATTTTTCTTGATATCACTAAAAAAAAAGTCTTTGAAAATGTGTTTGAAATAACTCCATCAGTATCACCAGCAAAGCAGCTTCATTGTTATCCCATTAAAGAAGAAGAGAATGTGCGATGCATTTCGAGGTTTCATAATTTGCCACATCACGAATGTTAATTCTCCATTACGAACGCTAGTTTACGAGACTGACCGCTTCTGGCTCGTCCTTGCTTCTGAGCATGCGTGTTTGTATATTATACTTTTGTCCAAAGTATTTGTTTACACACGCTCGGAAAATCCGATATTTGTCCGCAAAAATTTTTATGACCTGCTATCCAACATTTGTCCACAGAAAATCAAACAATAATTGTTCAATGGAGCATATGAACACTTGGGTTTTACACCAACAGCCTGTCATCACACAATTCCCATCAAAAAATCTGATCACGTGTACGAGGCTTAAGTGGCACTCTGTTTCATAAAAGCAGCTTTATCCAACCTTGTGAGCTCAACGGAATTGACTGACCTTCCATAATTTTGTGATTTTGATAACATACCAGGATGGTATGTTGTCAAAAAGAGTATAAATACTAGAGAAAATATTTTTTGTTTTTCCTGACCTGTCCATGCCTAAATACAGGTTGATTTCACTTTACTCAACCTAGCTTCATATTTTATTAAATAAGGACCACTAGGTGGTGAGGAATATCTACACATGGGGGAGGGGGGTTATATTTGGGTTATATCTATATCTATATCTATATATATATATATATATATATATATATATATATATATATATATATGTATATATATATATATATATATATATATATATATATATATATATATATATATATATATATATATATCTATATCTATATATATATATATCTATATCTATATCTATATATATCTATATATCTATATATATGTATATATATATATAAACATGAACTTCGAAACCCACTCTGTTCACAGTTTGGTGGACCACTAAATAAACTGGCCAAATTTAGCCGCCATGAACCCTTGGTTGCTGCTTGTTAACAAACCTCCTGGGGATCTGTTATTTATCAGTGGTAGTACTGCTGCTGCTAAATAAAAGATCCCCAGCTTGCTTCTGTTTGGAAACACATCAAATGGAGATATTGGGTGATATCATTGACCAAATATCATCATCCCCAGACCATTTGTTTACAAACAGAATCTGCCATTTTGCAGTGATAGTGCAGTAGAATGGCATTATCAGGTGTTGGCACAACAACATCAGATGGCAGGTCATTTGTGAATGCCAGAGATTTACTTCACTGGATGACATAATTGAACCTGGATATATATATTGAGGGACATTGTTTTGGGTTTTTTCTTGGAGGATGGGGGGACCTCGTCATTAAATTACTTTGTCTGAGGTGTGGGTCTCTTTATTTGAGTTCAACTATTTCTGGGAATGAGCTTGAAGTGGTACTTTACCCCATAATCATTCCCTTGGGGGGGAAACTATCTAGTAGCCCTCTTATCATAAAATGGGTTCCCAGATTTCAATAACTCCCATCTGTAAACCCTTGCATACTTTTGGGGCATCAGATGTGGGAATGAGGTTCAGGAAGAGGGGCCTCATGATCACTACCATCCCTTTCCTAGCCAAAGGCCTGGAATGAACTATAGAGGAAATACCATAGTATTTCCAAGTGTATTTCATTAAATAAAACAAGTAAAAAAAACAAAAAAAAAACTGAGTGGGGTCCCAGGCATGCAGTGCGGGAGGGCAGCAAGCATACATCCACCCTCTCCTCCAAACCATGCTAGGCCAAATGCCTTCAGAATAGGGAGGGTACATTACATGGGTGGCAGCAAAGCCCCCTGTCCCTGCAATCCAGCTCATTCCAATAATGAGGTAAAAAGGGCCTCATCAAAACCTCCAATACCACTAGAGGATGTGAGTGTTTTCAAAGGAGGACTTATCAGAATCCCAAGAAAAAAAGTAAAAAACAAACATTATAACAAAGCCCTTTATTTAAAATAAAAAATACTTCAATGTAAACCCAATGTAAACCTCATCATCCAGCAATGTATATCTTCATGAATCACAATGACACGGCGCCAATGATGTTTCCATGCCACTATAAAATCCTCTGCAAAAAGACAGACCCATGGATGGCTGCTGTTTGTAAACCAATAAGCTGGGGGTACTGGGTGATATCATTGACCATATATAATCATAGAAGTTATATATAAAGGTTAGTGTTTAGAAATATTTGTTAGCTGTAAAATCACGATGGTAAGAAAACCTGCCAGATTTAAAAATTGAGAGATTCATATGCTCTCAACAAGTTGCTAACACCATTAGAAAAAAATAGCTCTATAAAGTATGACTTTATCAGGATATTTATATTGTATTGTTTTCAGATGTACAATATCACAATATGATATTTTTTCTATCTTATAGCCATCGAATGTCCTAATAATATGATTTATCAAGAGAGTTCCTCACCCTGTATGAATACTTGCTCCAACCTTGACTCAAACCACGTGTGTTTGGAGCATTACATAGACGACTGCTTCTGTCCTGAGGGTGAGTTACACAAGGCTAATATACCAAACACATAATAATGTCATGTGTAATGTGTTTTTTGAGTATTTTTCACAGTTTTTATTATTACCTATTGGATATTGATTTCTTGTTTAACTAAAGGGAAAGCAATTAACAAAAACATACATGGGACAGTTTGCATGAAAATTCATCCTGCTTAGGATCACCTACTCCTTGAAACCGACATTCACTGATCTAGGCATTTTGATATTTGCACAACTCTTCCCAGCCCATAGCTTGCATCAGATCTTGGGTTCTTGTAAGGAGCACCTTGTCAGGCCTTCCCACCAGCCAATATCTGCCTGCAAGCGTGGAGAAGCACAGGTACCCAAGAATAACGTCACTGAAAGGTATTTAATGAAATCCGATAGACAGGTATAAATAAAACCTTTCTGGTTTTATTTCAATAGATTTTTATTGAAAGTTTTAAAAACAATAACAACTTATAATTTAATACAGTGCACTCTTGTATTAAAACAGTCAAAAGAGAACCGAATCGACAGAAAATAAACCCTGATAGTGATTGATCGAGACAGAGCAATAAAAAATATCTGTTAAGAATCAGGCAAAACTTGGAATAGACACAGAGTTTTTCCATAGCAACATTTTCCTAGCATTAGAGCCCATGGTTCCAGAGAACCCATAAATGAAATTTAAGAACGAGTCTCGTGGATCCAACACCCCAAATGGGAACACTGCTGTGTCGGGACCCCCGAGACCCCACCCAACCCAGGCTCTGGGTTCCATGAAACCTCCTACTGTAAAAGAAGAATCGGAAAATAAATGCTCCGAAATTGAGGACAATGAATAAAAATAATCTAAAGATAACTAATCCCAGTGAACCAGATATGATAATAAAAATCAAGAAACATAACTGAAGCTAGCGGTTTATGATCTTATTGAGGGTTTAAACCTCTTGATGTACGTATACTAGTCCTGATAAGAGGCACTAAATCATAGGTAAAATATAACCAAAAGAAAGAAAAGAGAAAGAGAAGAATAAAAGAAAGGAAAAGAAAAGGAGACAGGAAAAAGATAGTAAAAAAAAAAAAAAAAGGGAAGCGGGTCTCTCTCTCCCTACAGCAACCTGTAGTCCCTGGTCAAGATAGACACTTGGAGGTATAATTTATCCAAGGATCCCATATCGCTGTATGTTTGTCCACCGTATCTAGGAATATGCTTACTGTTTTTTCTTGTACCATGATCCAAGAAATTTTCCTTTTGACCATTCTCAGGGAAACCGACGTGTTTTTCCAAGCCCTGGCAATCGTGATTTTAGTTCCGACCAGAATAAATCTAATGAGTTGTTGAGTTAATTTCGGGACCCCATGCAAGGGGAAATTGAGTAAAGCTATTTGAGGTGTTTGAAGAACTGGGAAGGTCGTGATCTTCCGTATGATTTGGAAAACCTTGTTCCATGTATGCCTAATTTTCGGACAATCCCACCAGATATGTAACATAGAGCCTATATGGCCACAATTTCTGAAACAAAGGGGAGAGGCATTCGGATAGATTGTGGCTAGTCTCAAAGGCACCATATACCATCTCATAAGAACCTTCAAGTTAGCTTCCATGAGAGTTACATTCAGAAAGCCTTTGGAGGCCATAAGAGACGCCGAATGCCACTCCTCTAAGGACCATTGTTGTTGTAGATCTGTTTCCCATGCCCGCATGAAAAGTGTTTTACCTTCCGCCCTGGCAAGAGCACGATAGATCACCGATATCCCTCCCTTCTGCTCCATGGCTTGTCCACACCAAAGTTCGTATTCAGTGATAGAAAGAGGGGGGTCAGATGAAGACCGTAACGACTTTAGAAAATGGTAAATTTGATTGAATCGGAATCTTTCAGTAACGGGCAGGTGATGCTTTTTAATATAGTGATTCAAAGAGAAAGGACCAGAGGGAGAAATAAAGTGGCCAATCCTATATAAACCTTTATCTAGCCACCAACGGAAGGCCCTAATATCCTGCCCCGGAAGGAAGAGTGGATTCCTAAAAATGTGGGAGAGTGGTTTCCAGTGTGAAGTGATATTATGATTATTTTTCAAAGAGTCCCAAAGTGCTATGGAGTGGGAAAGGGTAGGTGCCATCACTGCTGGTCTGGACTTAGGTGTGCTCCAGAGGAGGTAATCTAAAGTATGATTAGGAACCGCCTGTCTCTCCATGTGTACCCAATCTGGCACAGAAGTTTTAAAGTAAATAGTAGATAATTGTGAAAGCTGCGCCGCTTGATAGTATGCGAGGATGTTTGGGACCCCTAGACCCCCTTGTTTTTTATGGCGGAAAAGCGTATTTTTTGAGATTCTGTGACCCTTGGATCCCCAAATAAATTTCAGGATTCTAGACTGAAAACTACGAATGCGGTCCTTAGGGACAGGGATAGGTAACGACCGAAAGAGATACAATATCCTTGGAAGAAGCGTCATTTTAACTGAATTGACTCTTCCCAGCCAGGATAACTTAAGGGTATCCCAGAAGGCCAGATCTTCCTCCAACTTTCGGAATGTCTGTGGAAAATTAGCTGAGTACAATTTGTCAATGGAAGCCGTAAGGTATATCCCTAAATAAGGGAGGTTCGATTCCGACCAATCAAAGCGGAAAGAATGTTTAAGGTGAGAAACTAGAGTAGGTGGTAGGTTGACATTAAGCACTAAGGACTTGGCATAGTTGACCCTTAACCCAGAGATATCACCAAAATCTTTAAGGAGTTTGCATATCACAGGGAGCGAGGTGGTCGGAGAGGAAATGAATAGTAAAACATCATCAGCAAATAAAGCACACTTGTGAGTTTTTGGTCCACAGCTTATACCCTTAATATCAGGGTTCGCTCTAATTGATATGGCTAATGTTTCAATGATCATGGCGAAAATCAATGGAGACAAGGGGCATCCCTGTCTTGTGCCCCTGAGGATCGAGAAGGGGTTCGAGAAATATCCCTGCATCTTTATTCGAGCCTCTGGAGTCGAGTAAAGTGCGTGGATGATGTTCAAAAAAGAATGTCCAAAACCCCACTTTTCAAGAGTGGGGAACAGGAACGACCAGGAAACTGAGTCAAACGCCTTCATTAGATCCAGTGATAGGAGACAACCCTGTTGAGAAGGACCCCCGTCCCACTGGGACTGCATCAGTGAGATTATGTCCACGGCCCTCCTTATTTGATCTGGGCCTTGTCTCCCCGGGATAAAGCCCACTTGGTCAGCATGTATATAAAGGCTAATGAATTTAGAGAGACGATTCGCCAAGAGCTTAGTTAAGATTTTAAGATCGTTGTTGATCAAAGATATGGGTCTATAATTAGAAACGCAACTGGGGTCCTTCCCAGGTTTGGGAATAACCGTGACAAAAGCTGAATTTAGGGCTTTATCCAAGGGAGAGCCAGATCTGAGGTGATTAAAGAAGCGTGCTAGATATGGGGCAAGGGTTTGCGAGAAGTGTTTATAGTAAGGCACCGAGAATCCGTCTGGCCCTGGTGCCGAAGTTGACTTAAGGTCCTTAATGACCCCTTCTATTTCTTCTGCAGAAATTGGAGCTTCCAAATCGTCCCTGTGGTGATCCTTCAATGTGGGGATTTGAATAGACTGTAAGAAAGAATGAATGGCGTCGGAATGCGAGCCACTATCTGCCTTGCCATAGAGGGATAGATAAAAATCATGAAATGCATCCAAAATTTTAGGGGGATTCTGGGTTAGTGAACCATCCTTCATTCGGATTTTGGGAAGTGAAAACATTTTGGTTTTAGGGGTAAGACGTTTAGCCAGACGGGTACCAATACTATTATTATGTTGGTAATGGCGACCTCCCTCCCATCTGAGTTCTTTTTCAGCCACCGCAGTAAGTGCAAGATTTAAAGCGTTACGGGCTACTTCCATCCTATTTAACGAGAGTTGTGTTGGGTTAGCTTTATGACTTCTGCTAAGGGAAGAAAATTCCCTTTCAAGATTGTGAATTTCTGTTTTACGAGCCTTGCGTAACCTAGAAGAAATTTGGATGAGGACTCCCCTTATGGTGGCCTTATGAGCTGCCCATAGCATTGAGGGGGAAATGTCTGCCACATCATTTAGACGGAAGTAGTCTTGGATATGTTGTTCTATTTCCGTAACATGTACAGGGTTGCTGAGAATGGAGGCATTTAAGCGCCAATGAAACTCTGAACGAGGGATCGAGCCTCCCTGAATGGAGAGCAGGACCATGGAATGGTCCGAGTAAGCAGAGTCCCTGATGTAAGACCGACTCACTAGTGGGATATGTTGTTGGAGGATAAAGAAATGATCAATTCTTGCAAAAGTTTGGTGAGGACTAGAGTAGTGAGTATAATCCCGAACCTTGGGATTAAGCTCCCTCCAGGCATCGATCAGACCATAGTGATATAATTGTCTGGCTACCTTAAGGCTCTGCTTAGTCGGACGAACCCTATCCCTTCCGTGGGGTCGTGATTTGTCCACCCCAGAGTCAAAGGCTAAATTAGAATCACCACCGAAAACAACTATTCCTTCCGTTAGTGGAGATAAGGTGCTAAGCATGGATTGGAAAAACTTTGCTTGCCCCTTGTTGGGAGCATAATATGAAATAAGAGAGTAAATTTGATCATCGATAACAATTTTAAGAAGAAGAAATCTACCCTCTGGGTCTTTAAATTCGGAAATTAGAGAAAATTGTACCCTTCCGGAAAAGAAGAGGCCAACTCCCTTGGTTTTGTTGTCAGAATTAGCTAAGTAAAATTTGGGGAATTTTGCGTGAATGAAAGAGGGTTGATAAGATATCGGGAAATGTGTTTCTTGAAGAAAGAGGATATCAATTTTTAGGGAGTGACAATGCTGGAAAATCTTTTTACGGTTGATTGGTGAATTAAGACCTTGCACATTGTGGGAGGCTAGTCGCAATATTGGTTTGTGGTGGGGAATGTTAGCCATGGAGCAGAAAGGTATAGAAGGTAGGGATACCCAAATGACCTACCTTCTCGCTTGTTACCAGCTGCAGACTGCGAAACGCCGGGGACAACCACCATGCTTTCCTAGGAACCATAAGGGAAAGAGAGACCGCTTCAGGGGCTATTTCATGGAGAGAAAGAAGGAAAAAGAAGAAAATGAAACAGACAATAAAAAAAAAATAAACAGACACAATTTTCCCTGGTGGGGGATAATATCGGCTCCTCCCACCGAAGGAAGTTGTCATTTCTATCCTCGCAACGGAGGAGACGTCCAGACTAGATGCAACAGGCCCCTCAGGGACTGTCCCACCCAGAAAGGAAAGAGTGCGCAGTAGGAACGTCCCAGCCCCCACAACACCCTTTGAAAAACAATCAGTACAAAATCAGCAAAAAAAACTGAACACCTGTAGCAAAGCATAACTAAAAACTGTGATGTATGACTTGGACACCACTGAGGCGTTGTAAAGGTTGGAAAACGATATAAAACAATAAACTGAAGGTCCAGCAACCAAAGAACCTAACAAGGTTCAGACTCCATAAAAAGAGATGAAAAAACCACATGGAGTCCCATATAAAAAGAAAATTTTTGAGCCAAAAATAGGACTATGTCCTTATCAAGGAGGAAGACCGTCTTTCGCTTTCTTGTGTTTGGGGGAGATCCAGAGAGAGGTGAGAGGGCTGGAGGGTGGCGGGCGTTTGGCCATCCCAGAAGAGGCAGTCTGCATGGGGGACGGTGGATCCACCTGGAGGAGGCCTAGCTTGCGGAGCAGCAGTTCTCCTTCATGGAATGAGGTGAAGCGGTGAGGTTTTCCGTTAAAATCAAATTTCAAGCCGAATGGGAATAACCACCAGTACTTAATGTTCTTCTGAGTCAGGATCGTCAGCAATGGTTTGAGTGATCGCCTTTTTTGGATAGTAAAGGGAGAAATGTCAGCATATAATTGAATTTGGTGACCCAGAATTTGTAGTTGGGGTGATGACCGAGCTCTCTTCATCACCTCTTCCTTGACGCTGTAGTAGTGCGGTTTAACCACTATATCGCGTGGGAGCCCATCTTGGCGAGTGGGGCCCAATGCTCTATGAGCGCGATCCAGCTCTAATCGGTGTGATCTGATATCAGGGATTAGGGTCTTAATGAGTGAATGAACAGCTTCTTGTACGTCTGTTACCGATTCAGGGAGCCCCCTGATGCGGAAATTAAGTCTGCGGGATCTATTTTCCAAATCGTCGATTTTGGCGTAAGCCCCCTCAAGTTGATCGTGAAGTTCCTGGAAACGATCGGAATTCTGGTTCACTCGATCGATCGTGGCATCCATCTTAAGTTCAATACTTTCAATGCGGGAGCCTAGCATGTGGAGATCAGATTTAATATCAGAGGTAATTCTTGAAGCCGTTTGCGCTAGTCCCTTATCAAGTAGCTCTGCAAATTTGGAGAACATAGCAGCCATGTCCTGTGACTGAGGGGACTGGGATGGCTGAGGTATGAGCTGTGCTGCATTTAAAAAACCATCTGTATGTGGTGATCTGTGTTCCCCTTCAGAAGCTAGGATAGGAAAGTCTTCTAGTGTGTGCTGGATGAGCGATATTGTGGAGGCAGGGGACTGTGGACATCTCTGGGGCTGTTGTGGGAGGCCCCCTCCACATACCTCTGCATGAAGTATGTCCCTCCAGGGAGAAGAGCCTGTCACTCCAGTGAGGGCCTCGTGAGGCGGCTGCTCCGCCGCCATCTTAGCTATTTCGGCCGCTCCGGGGAGGACAGCGAGACGGGTGTTCAGCCCTCTCCTCGCTTTCCCTTTAGGCATCCGCTAGTACCCTGGTGTCGGTGGGAACCTCCGCCGTTCGTTTCGCCGCGTTATTCGGCGGCGTTCAGCTGCTGGGCGAGCGGAAGGGCTGGGACGTTGCGGAGCCCTGTGTTCAGGCGGCCATCACAGGGCGCCGCGCATGCGCACTCCCCTTTCTGGTTTTATTTATACCATATTGATGGGGATTGGGGGTGTAGGAATGGAAACCAAGGTAGGCAAAATATAAGCTGATTAAACTTCAGCTTGAACAATTTTAATGAAAGATACATTTTATGGGTTTAGGCTTGACGTGTGACACCCATATCCCTTATATGACCAGACCACTTTTTGCGATTCGACACTGCGTTGCTTTAACTGACAATTGCGCGGTCGTGCCACGTTGCTCCCAAACAAAATTGACGTTCTTTTTTCCCCACAAATAGAGCTTTCTTTTGGTGGTATTTGATCACCCCTGCGGTTTTTATTTTTTTGCGTTATAAGCAAGAAAAAAGCGACAATTTTGAAAAAAAAATCATTATGACAATATTAGACTTGTCACCAACATCATACAAGATGCCAATCTTCATTCTAAACCAGTTTGTCTCCTCAGTCTAGATATTCATAAGGCTTTTGACAGTGTCAATTGGTCCTACCTTAATCTTCTTCTTCCCAAATTCGGAATCCCTGACAAATTTCTACATGGCTTTAACGCCCTCTACCACTCCCCACACACCAGAATCAAAATACCTGGTATAAACTCCAAATTTTTCCCTCTTAGTAGAGGCACTAGACAAGGCTGCCCTTTATCCCCCCTCCTATTCGCCTTAGCCATAGAACCCCTTGCCCAAGCCTTAAGAAATAACATCAACATTAAAGGATACGCCAAAGGTCCCCATGACTTTAAGTTGAGTTTATACGCCGATGATGCCCTATTATTTCTGTCTGACCCTCTCATTTCTATACCTAATCTTCTCTCTGAACTAAAGGATTTTCAAAAGCTCTCGGGTTTAAGTATTAACATCAGCAAATGTTCAGCCCTTCCCATCAACATCCCCCAAAACATACTACATCTCCTACAACTAAACGTCCCATTCACTTGGACCACAAGCTCATTTAGATATCTCGGTATCCATATCTCCCCCTCTTTCAAATCCCTTTATAAGGAGAACTACCCCCCTTTATTTTCCCACATTAGCTCCCTACTCAATAAATGGTCCTCCTACCATATCTCCTTTCTGGGCAGAATCTGTGCCATTAAGATGTCCATAGTCCCTAAACTTTTATACTATTTTAGAGCCCTCCCCATAAACGTTCCCAAAACTAGAATTCAATCACTCCAAAGAGAATTAAACAAATTTATATGGGCAAATAAAAAACCTAGATGTAGCAACTCCCTCATGCACAGACCGCAGGGCCTTGGCGGTCTAGGTCTTCCAAACATCTGGCAATACTTCCTCGCTGCCAAGCTCTCACAAATTTCCCAATGGCATGCCCCTACACATAATATCCCATGGAAAACTTTTGAATCATCTTCAATCCTTCCTCTATACCTACAAGGCCTTTTATGGTCCGATCAAAGTAACTTTCGTATCTTAAACAAAGCTAACATGATAGTTGCTCAACTTTTCCAAATTTGGGCAAAGATCAAAGTTCCATTTAACCTTGCCTCTACCACATCCCCACTAACCTCATACTTGGGTGATATGAGATTTTCACAATCAAATGATGTTCATAATCAATATGCTCTATGGTCCAATAACAAACTCTCCACATTGGGCTCCTTTATCTTTAAATCATCCTTCCCGACATTCAACACACTTCAAATTAAATATGACCTACCCCCTACGGAACTTACACATTATAACCAAATAAAACAATTCTTTGCCCTTCACTACACCTTACAATCCCTTTCTTCAGAGACACTCTTTGAACATATCTGCTTGCATTCCTCACGAGACAGAGGTCTCATCTCACAACTCTATAACCTTTTAAACTCCTCTTCTACCCCGGAAAAATCCGCCCCAATGCTACACTAGGAGGAGGAACTTAACTGTTCTTACACCCCAGAACTTTGGAACGAGATGATTGACAATCTCCGGAAAAGCAATAAAGCGATTGCCTTTAGAGAAACCCCTCTTAAGCTATTCTCAAGATGGTATATGACCCCTACCAAAATTCACTCCTTTTATCCCGAAACATCCCCTAACTGCTTCAGGGGATGCACAGAACCAGGCACATTTGCTCATATTTTTTGGAGTTGCCGTCATCTCAAACCCATCTGGCAAGCAGCTATCACCAGATTTGAACTATCCTCAAAACACAAAATCTCCCTCACACCACAAATATGCATATTGTACGCCAATGTCCCAAACATACCTGCTCCTTGCACTAGACTGCTTCACTCTCTTATTAGCTCGATACAATGGATGATTGCTCTAAATTGGAGAACTAGTTCCCTTCCTTGGCGCAAGTTTTGAACCGTATGGAAATGCTCAAGTTATCAGAAAGGATTCACCACACCTTACATGATAGTATGCACATTTTCAACAACAAATGGATATACTGGTCCTTACCTTGATCATACTCTTGTATTCCCACCCGAATCCACCCTTCCCTCTCTAGGATACGTCCATAAAATCGTAATTTTATTATCTGTATCACTTTACCCACCTCTGCTAAGATTTGTACCACCCGCTCTTTGTGTAAATTCCAGTTTGTATTGTCACTAACTTTTTTTTTCTCTATCTACTGAGAAACATTATTGTATGCATTTTATTTGTACTTTCTAACTGACAAATAAAGCTTTTGTAAACAAAAAAAGAAAAAAAATCATTATTTTTTACTCTTTGCTATAATAAATATCCCCAAAAATATATATATATAAAAAAAAAATGTCCTCAGTTTAAGCATACACATTCTTCTACATATTTTTGGGAAAAAAATCACAATAAGCGATTATTGATTGGTGTGCACACAAGTTGTAGTGTTTACAAACTAGGGGATAGTTTTATGGCATTTTTATTAATATAGGTTTTTTTTTCAAGATCAGTGATTTTTTATCATGACTGCAACATTATAGAGGACACATCGGACATTTTTGACACATTTGTGGGACCATTGTCATTTATACAGCAATCAGTGCCATACAAATATACTGATTCCTGTGTAAATGACACTGTCGGTGAAGGGGTTAACCAGGAGGTGGCAGTGTAGGGGTTAAGTGTGTCCTAGGGGCGTGTTGCTAACTGTGGGGGGGCGTGGTTGTGTTGTGCACATCACTGATCTCTGCTACAATCACAGGGAGCAGAGACCAGTGTCACTTGTTGCTAGGCAGAATGGGGAGATGCTTGTTTACTATAGCATCTCCCGGTTGTTCCTCTCCAAGAGGCGATTGCGGGTATCCCTGCGCCGATCGAGTCTGTGGGACCTGTGACCGGACTCACAGAGCTTCCTACGGGCGCGAGAGCATGCCCCCGCCGCCTTAATGGGCAATATACAGGTACGTGATTCTGCCTGAACGTACCCTCCTGCCAAGGTATATCAGCGTGAGGCATTCGGGAAGCGGTTAAAGTGATTGTAAACCCTGTTACATCACTTTTACCTACAGGTAGACCTATAAAAAGGCTTACTTGTAGGTACCGTGAATATCTCCTAAACTTGCACAGTTTAGGAGATATTCACTGCACTGAAGAAACCTGCCCACTTGTGCCATTTCTTTAGTAGCCATGCCATGACCGGCGGCTCCCATGTGCATGCATGGAAGTGACGTTATCGCGGCTCCGGCCAATCACAGCTCCGGAGCCCACTAACCCAGAAACAATTCAGGGAAACTTGTCACCTGCCACATCGGTGTACAGGGACTGCTGCAACAGCTTCAATCTAAGGTAGGTATTTCATAATGAGCTAGTATGTAATGCATACTAGCTCATTATGCCTTTGTCTTGCAGGTTTTTTATTTTGTTATTTTTTTTTTGTTTTTCTGAGTTTACAACCACTTTATTTATGTTACATATTTAATTTGCCACAGACCATCATAAATACATTGTTAATAATGTTTGGGAACTATTCCACACGGTCAAGTGTTGATAATAATTGATTCATGGGTAGGCATGCCTGAATTAAACAGCTCCATTCTATGCTAATCTATCAGTGAAACTTCTCCAGTTGGGAAGGATCAAATATATGAATGGCGTTAAAGTGGGACAACCAAAGGGATTTTCATATTTCAGATCTATATTATCGAGTTAGTTATCATTGACCTTCAATAGTGGTGGAAATGTTGTATGGAAAGCTGTTTTCTACACTGGCAAGTATGTATGGTTATTTGACTGCAAAGAGGAGGGAAGCACTGTCTCAGTGTAGACATTTAAGTTGTTTAGTATACATTTGGCACAGTTACCCGGACAATGAAGAATTATTATACCAAAGAAAATTGGTTAAACTTACAAAGGCTTTTTCAGCGTTACTTTTTTTACACTGTATTTTCAAAATAACAAATACAACGATTTATATGTTGGATTTATAATTTGGTATTTTTTTTAGTATCATATTTTTGGTGTTTTTTTTTTTAAAGGGCTCTGCAAAATAACTTTTTTTTTTTGTTTGTTGTTTTAATCGCTAGGCACTGTGCAGGATGACTACACAGAACAGGGCTGTGTCCCAGTTAGTGAATGCCATTGTATATATCAAGAACGTCTATATCGCCCAGGAGAAATGATAACAAATGACTGTAACACATGGTAAGAGTTTCCCAATCAATATAATTAAATATAATTAAATATAATTAAATATAATTAGAGCAGATTTGTTAGTGCTTGTCCACACTGTGTGAGGTGACCTGCATTTTTCTGCACTGAAAAAATAAAGGTCGTTGCTAGGGCACACAGAATGCCATTTCAGTTCTATGTGCCCCGTTCACATCACAATACTGGTGTGATGCGCGGTGAGCTGCAGTAAAATGCAGCATGTCTGCATTTTTTTTTACAGAGCACTGAGCGTTGTTGCAGATCACGCACAGCAGCACAATGCAAGACGCTGCTGTTCAGTGACATGAATGAAGTGACACTCCAAAAAAATGCTGCTTAAAAAAACAAAAGCAAGTAAGCAGTATGATGCTATGAATCATGTATCACATTGCTCTCTGCCGGACACAGAGCTTGCATTAGCCCACAAGGTAAAACGCTGCGTTTTTCCATGCAGGCTACTGTGGACCTAGCCTATAACCAGTGTGCAGAATCTTTTTCATTCATCAAATTTATTGTCTTTATAATAGCATCTTTATTTTTGGGGACTTTGGTATATTTATGTATAAAATGTATACATATTAAACCGGTATAGTTTTTTAGCTGGGCTGTGGGGTAGTGTGGCGGGGGATAAACTCACTTGCTGCCTGGCTTATCAGTGCCCTTACACACACTGACCTACCTGCCTGACACATACACTGACCTACCTACCTGACACACACTAACCTATGTACCTGACGTATGCTGACCTACCTACCTGACATACACTGACCTACCTTACACATACACTGACTTACCTGACACATACACTGACCTACCTTCCTGACATACACACTGACCTACCTACCTGACATACACTGTCCTATTTATCTGACATACACTGACCTACCTGACATGCACTGACCTAACTGACCTACCTGACCAGGAGACAGACCTCACATGTCCTGCAGCAGCAGCTCAGCTCAGCCGTGGTGTCTGAGGCAGCCAGAGAAGAGGAGGAGATCCGCCCGCCTGAGCACCGAAAGGGAATCGATGTGGTGTGGTGGCTGTATTGTAATTCCCACCTTCTGGAGCCTGCAGCACCTATGACGGACGTCTCATGGCTCCACCATTGGAACAGTGGGATGTCCCTCATAGGCGCTGCAGGCTCCAGAAGGTGGGACCTGCCAAGTGACTCGGCCGTACTCGGCCACACTCGGCGGCACTTGGAATCAGATTGGTCCCCACTCAGCGGCAGGCGGCGGCACTCAGGGGTAATAATAGAACAGTGCCCACCCGAGACCCAGGGCTTTTTTGGGTCCCACTCCGGGCTTCAGCCACTGTTTGCCCCCCCTGCTGACACCACTGATAAAGGACCTCACCATTCCCAAGCTACAAATACTGTCCTCCATTGTGGAGACATATTGGATGCCTTCAGCTGCCATTGTGCTTTTGCTGGGCATCTAGTGTGTCTCTGTGCCTTTAAGGAGAATTGAGCTCCCTCCAGGCAGAGTTAGGACTGCAGTATACAGAGGAGCTTTGTCGTGGGCACTGTGGCTTACACATATATTTGCAAATGTGGGCAACAAAACCCTCTGTTTTTAATGTGAATTGGAAAATTTGTGATTGTTTGTGATGTCCTCCTTTGTGGGCCAGGTCTCTGGAGTCCATTCCTGCTGCATACAGGCACTATATGAAGAGACAGATTTTACCATGTTTAAAAATCTGTATTGAGAAAAACAATGCACATCGGATTACAGTCCACACCTAGAAGAACCCCCCCCCCTCCCACCACACTAACAAGGGTCACCTGACCAGTTAGGTGCAATGCATTAAAGTGTGGGCCTTCTAGGTGGGGATTTCAGTGTACATAGTTTTGCTTAGTAAAGATTTTTGAAGAAAGTGAGCAACCTTCCTCTCTTCACAAATCCAGTGTGGTCCATTTTGAACAAAAAAGGATTTGTTATACAAACTTATACTGGCATTAGCTTGGCCCCTTTCACACAGGCAATCCAATCAGGTCTGCCTGTCAGTTTTTCAGGTGGACCTGATCAGAAGGTCCATGCATTCCTATGGACAGGCAGATGTAAACGGACCTTTGTCCGTTTAAACTGGCCTACCTCTGGGTATGATCCGGTCCGCTATAACAAAAGCGAAAGAGCACCCATCCTCTTTGGTTTAGGTAAATCGGATTGGAGGGTAATTGGTTTTATATGGACAGCGCAGTCTGTTTACTCCTGGCTGCTCAAAGAGCAGAGCGTGTCATCTGCCCATTGTGCTCCGATCAGCAGGGGATCTGATCCCCTGATCATCTGAACAGAATTTGCCCCATGCAAAAGGGCCTTTTGTCAATGATAAGCTGATCTCCACTCATAGTAGCTGATCTCCACTCATAGAATAACTTATCTCTACATATTATGACTACTCAAGTATTTCTGTTACAGCCACTGTATATCCGGAATATGGAACTGCACAGACCATGCTTGTCCCGGACCTTGTTCTATTGAAGGAGGAGCCCATATCACCACCTTTGATGGGAAGTCCTATACCTTCCATGGAAACTGCTATTATGTGCTGTCCAAGGCAAGTGAAATTTTCATTGCTCTTTAGTGTATAGATTGATAAGAAAGAACATTAAGAAATGATAAAGCTGTCTGAAACAATTGGCAGCAATTACAGTATGAGACAATTTGGCTTCTAAAACTTGCTGTTTATAACAGGGGACATTTTGTATAGCTATGGCATTAAGTATTTTTACACATGGAATAGATATTCAAAGTCAATGTAAGCCGGCCTAACTGAAACATTTTGGGTCCATGGACATTAGGATGAAAAAATGTCAGAAACTCTGGCAGAGAAAAAAGGATAACAAATGCTCATAGTGGCTCAAATTGCACAAGAGTTTATAAGGGTTTTTTTCCCAAAACATTAGACTCTGCTAATTTTTTACTATAATCTATGTACTTTGAAAACACAGCATTCTCCTAAACCTGCAGCTGGTGCTTACATGCTAAGGTCCCACTGAGGTGCTAAGGGTTCCCACTTAGGTGCAGAGGGTTTCCTGCTTGGTTGCTAAGGAATTCCTACTATGTTGCTAGGGGTTCCTGCTGAGAGCTCCTGCTTGTTCCACCCTTACCTTTGTTTGCTCATTACTCAAAGACCAGTCCAGGGTATTTGGGTTTTGTATTTTGTTTGGAATTTGGATGGGAGAAAAGATGAGCGGGAGACTCCAACTAGAACTATTCACAATAGACAAGGAACTCTCACTTGGCCTCAACAAATTATCTGAGGAAGCAGACACACTGCTTTTGACCATACAGCCACATGTATGGAAGGGTTAAGTCTTCTTCCTCTCACTAGCAACAGACTTGATGCATTAAATTATCTTCAGGACGCTCTCTAGCATCCCCTTTACTGACACCAGTCCACTGAAGAGCCAAGGCTCTCATGTATAGGTAAAAAAACATTGAGCCTTTAGAACCACTTTAACAACCTAGAGTGGAGCAGTATAGTTTCTCAGCAGCAATTCTTTTTCAGGGCATATTATTTATATATATTTTCTGATAGGGAGACAGTGGACCATACCTGTGCACTATGTGTTGAAATGGTCTCTGAATAAAACTAGCAGACAGTGACTGAGCACTGTCATTAATATTATAACAGGAAGCGTCTGAAGAAGGCTCATTATGGCAAAATCGCAAGATATTATTTTAAAGTGTAACTAAGGGCAAAACTTTTTTTGTTTTGAATAGAGTGGAGAGCAATTGGAACACTTGGGCAGCACAGTGGTGTAGTGGTTAGCATTCTCACCTAGCAGTAAGAAGGGTTGCTGGTTTGAATCCCAACCATGACACCACCTGCCTGGAGTTTGCATGTTCTCCCTGTGCCCGCATGGGTTTCCTCCCAGGTACTCCGGTTTCCTCCCACAATCCAAAGACATGCAGGTAGGTAAATTGGCCCTAGTATATGAATGGGGAACTTGGATTGTGGGCTCCTTGAGGGTAGGGACCAATGTGAGTGTGCAATGTTCCAGGATAGTTACAATTGTAGACACTCACTCAGGTCAATCTGGATGGACTGGTGTCTTTATTCAACCTAACAAACTATGAAACTTGTTGTCCTTGAATCCTTTACTGTTATCATCAAACGTAAAGAAAAATCCCAAATTTTGGGGTGACAAAAGACTAATAGAGTGGAAACGGGTACATTCATTCTGGTGACCCTGGTAACACATCCAAGAACTTTGGAAGGTTTTCCTTTCACTTCCTGTTTGAGTTATGGGACAGGAAGTGAAGGGAAATCTCAATGGGACACAAATGCCAAAAAAAAACCTGACAGGGGATATAACTCTCTCTTACTCTATCCAAAAAAATAAAAAAATTCAGTTACAAGTTAATGATAGCTACACATTTAAAGTGGAGTTCCACCCAAAAATCGAACTTCCGCTGATCAGAATTCCACACCCCCTCCAGTGTCACATTTGGCACCTTTCATGGGGGAGGGGGGAGCAGATACCTATATAATCCAGGTATTTGCTCCCTCTTCCGGGCACAGATCACTGCAGGCTCTGTGGTGATCTACGCCATGTCTGGCCCCTCCTCCACCCCCCGCTGTCTTCTGGGAGACACACAGGTCCCAGAAGACAGCAGGGACCAGTGAGGACGTGCAGCGTTACTTGCGCATGCACAGTAGGGAACCAGGCTGTGAAGCCGCAAGGCTTCACTTCCTGATTTGCTTACCAAAGATGACTGCGCCTCCACTCAAGAGCCGAGGAACAGATCTATTTCAGATGAGGACATTGCGGGTGCCCTGGACAGGTAAGTATCCATATTTTAAAAGTCAGCAGCTGCAGTATTTGTAGCTGCCGACTTAAAAAAAAAAAAGAATTCAGACGGAACTCCACTTTAACCCTTTAACGTTCTGCTCCACCGTTTGGTAGCGCACATTTTGAGTCATGCTAACTCATTGAAAATGTGGACTTTAAAGGGCTAAAGTGCATGTAAACCCTAATGAGCTCCTCCTCATTTACTAAGCTCTGGTGCAACTACACTTTGCAAAGTGCACAATCTATTTGACCTCAGTTAATAAATCCATAAGCCTGGATTCATACTGATGCAATTTTACAATGGGTTTGATGAGTTTAGAAACACACAGATTTGCAGGTCATATAAAAAGCATAGTATTCCATGGCTTTGTTTCACATCTAAGCATTGCGAATTTGGTGCGAGAAAAAAAAAAAGGTCCAGTGAGTGTTGACTGCGGGTGCGATGCAAATTCCTATGGTGCAGTGGAATTTTATCTTCATAGGCTTCAATTGAACTTGCAGTAAACATTGTAAACCATCATAAATAAAGTAGGCAGGACTGACACCACATTTTTAGGAATTCAGAGCTATGTTGTCATGTCAAAAAGGAAGGTAAGGGCACACTATATTTCTGGCACACCATTGGCTATTGTTTTTGTGCTTGCGACACATATAAAGGGATAAAACATAGGGGAAATGTGCAAGTATTTCAGAGATGTACTAAATATATATTTTATTTGCTCTGGACATATGCTTTTGAAAAAACCTAGAGAAGGAGGGTGGATCAGTCACACACTCATTCAGCTGTCTCTTTATTCCGTCCTATAAAGCCATTTTTATAGAAAGCTAAAATAGTAAATATGTAACGAGAGAAATCTAGAACTCCACATGCTCTAGTAAATCATAAATCTGGAATATTTATGTCCATTTGTTTCATAGGGAAAATAATTTGGGGTCAATAAAAGATAAATTTTAATTTTGTTTTTGCCATGATTCAATGTTCATACATCGTCAAGAGAAATTGAATTAGTTGTTACTAAAAAGATTGACAATATTAACTAAATGTGTTTCTTTTTTGTTGCAGGAATTTGAAAATAGCTCACATGTTATTTTAGGGGAGATTACTCGTATCAGTAGCTTGGAGACCATTCTCAAATCCATTATGGTGTTTATGGATGACCGGAAAAATGTGAGTATATCAGTTCATGTTTCTAACACTGACTAGTAATCAACCTGACTTAGTAAACTATAAAAAATCATCAACAACTGTATAATGATTTCAGCAAAATAATTTAGGCAAATCAAATGTATAAAGATATTTTCAGAAGAGCGTTTTCAAGATTACATTAAAGGGAAAAAAGCAAATCCCCAATTAATCGATTTAGGATGGATGTCTGTCAGTTGAAACACCATCTGACCCTTCATATCTATTACAGGTTAACTATACAAAATGAGAACCTATATTTTTGGTGGAAATGACCTTTAACCTTGACCCCCTTGTGACCTTACTAAGAAAAGTATCAATTCACCAAGATGAACATTCACCAAAATTATATTTTTGTTGTTTGAGGGCAATTCCATCTGATATCTTAAGATTCCATATTGCTACCTGTTTTTTTTTTTTTTTTTTAATCTAATCACCCCTAATTGTTTTGCGCCCTTCTTCCATATTTTCTAACAACATAGACATATAAATTTCACTTAAGATGTGAAATAAAAAAATAAATGTGACCACAATAATATCAAACTAGAGGGTCGATCATGAGCAAGGGAGACAAATTACAGACAGGTAGCAAACAGTTTATATAATACAGGACGACAACTTGAAGTGTAATATACTTAGTTAACTGTTTCAAGAGCACTCCGGTGGGTGAAACCTTCTACTTTCTACTGCTTCTTACCCAGATGAGTTTGAAGATTCCCTATATCTAGGTAGGATAACACAACCATCTTTAAATTTAAAGTGCAGGGGGTGGCTGGTGGGACGCTCGCCTACCCTCTTCGATCTTACACGATAATAAGTATAGTGGTGACAATCCTAGGGGCTATATACCTAAACAGTTATATTTTCAAGCTATGATTTTCTCAATAAGGCCTAATCACATATGGGTTGAGTTCAGTCAAATTTTAACACAGTTACCTAATCACACATGGTACACTAACCAATGTGATACTGATGTTGGCATAATATTCTCTTAATGCCTGGTATGCCGTGTTGGCCAAGATAGGTTTCTATCTTCAGTATTTTCAAAATGTATATTGTATTTTCTATCTGTTAAAACCAATAAATACTATTGAACGATAAACTTAAAGTGCAAATGAAAGCAAAACGATTTCTTTTGTTCTGGATAAAGTAGAGAGGGATTAGATTACCTTTCAGGTTCTATTGCTGTATGTGCCCCCATTCACTCTCTCTATTTGTCCTGTTTAACATTAACATTGAAAGTGAAAGTAAAAGAGAATCCCACATTTTGGGTTGCTTCCAGAAAAGTAGGGGAAATTTTCCAATAGGGACACTAGTTCTGGTGGCCTAGGGGTTCTGAAGGGATTCCCTTAATTTGCAGGGATTTCCTCTCACTTCCTGTTTTGGCTATGGAACAGGAAGTAAAGAGAAATCTCAGCAATGGGAAACAGATGGCAAAAAATAAGCCAACAGGAGTTATGACCCTCCATTAATCTATCCAAAATGATATAGAGTTCAATTTTAATTGTTGATAATAAGCTGTTCAGCCAACATTATGTTGATAAAAATGTTCATCCAAAACGTTGCTTAGCTCTGGATAGAGTGAGGAAGGGTTACTGCTATGGGTGCCTTTTGATCATATACATACAAGTACTTTTAATATCCTATTAAGCCCTGTCACATGATATATAAGCCTATATAAAGGGGTAGATATTGCCTTTACCTATGACCTCCTTGTTACCCTATTAAGCAAATATTCCTTCTCTGTTCTAGGTGGTGACTTTCAAGACTGATGGCACAGTGCTGCTGAACGATCAGAGGGTAACACTGCCTCAGGTCACAGGTAATATGACAAAACAATGTGCAGTATAATTCACAACTGTGTTAAGTGGTTGCAGAATTCTAAGCAATACCTGTTTATTGAGCTGCCAAAATAATCTATAACTCTGTTAAGCCAGAATTTTGATTCCTAAATATTTTTTAACTGCACAGCGAGGCTGGTTCCATGCTTATTTCCTGGCTTAGCAATGCAACTTTCTATGTTTTTTTTTTACAATCAGCCTCTTCTTTACTGGATAATGAATTAGCATCGTCGGCTCCATAAAGCTGGATGAGGAAATAGTAAAGCTGAGCCACAACCCTCCTAGTTGTGCAGTATGACAGAGTGGTGGAAAGCCTAAACCACCGATTAGTTTGGGTTCTTGCTCGGCTTTCATCTGAGCCCAAGTTTGCCCAAACCTGTTAGCTACCATTGGTGGGCAAATGAGCTGCGGGCAGGAGATTTCCTGGCCCGCAGCCTACATACACAAAAGGGTGAGGATGCTAGTGACACAATTGTCCTAATATGTACACATGCTAGGTTACTCTCATTGACCTAATAGGGCCACGTTAGGTCAGTGGTATCATGAGCATTCCTGCCCTTATGTATATGTGCAGCTATAGGACAGGGAATCTCCTGCTTGCAGCTTATTTGACCACCAATGAAAGCTAACTTCTGGGCTTGGACTAAACTCAGTTTGGACTAAACCCAAGCTCATCTCTATCATCTACCAGAGTAGATATTATACACCTCACAACATTTTAACCTCAGAATACCACACCTTCCTTTAGATCCTCCTCAGCTAAATTCTCTCAAGCCCTGATAAAGGGGAACTTTTGCAACCCCTAAAATGCTTTTAAACAAATATTTTAACCAACAGATTTACATTTGGTTCAACAACATTTAAAATCAGATAAAACAGTTGACATTTAAGCTTCAAATATACATTTTGATATTTTCCATGGAATTCCACTTCAATATGCAATATCCCATATTGATGTGAATGTAGAATCCCAGAATACTAATCCCAGAATACTAATCCCAGAATACATTTAACATAGGAATTCATACACATGTGCAAGACAAGCAGTGTAAAATTGTAGCCCAGTGGTTGAACTAAAAATGTGGCCAATTATTGGTATCTTTGTGTTTTTTTTGCAGCCACTTTTTCCATTTCTCAACCCACCGATTCTTACATCATTCTTAATGCTGCATTTGGCCTTCAGATGCAGATTCAGCTGCAACCCGTGATGCAGCTATACATCACTATGGATGAATCGTTCATTGGAAAACTACAAGGTTAGTTGAAGAGGACCTGTCACCTCAGTGACCATAATGCATGATATCTATACCTGACCGTACTGCGTGTTACAATATTTGTATACAAGTATGTGTATAACTGACATAATCTTTTCAAATATAAATATGTTTGTCTATTTGAGTGTGAACAACCAATTTATAAGCATTGAGAGTTTTCATTATTTCAGTGTCTCAGACTCTTGATTAGTTCTAAATGTCCTCTATTAACTGACAAAGCTACAGTTGTGTCATTTCACTCTCAGAGAGATATTATAGGACCAAGAACTATTAACACACCTGTAATAACAAAATGTAGATAATATTGGCAATAGCTACTGAATAAAATAAGGTAACATTTACTTTCAATCTGAAGTTTAGTTGTACCAAATATAGACTGACTGCTTCAGTATGCAATTAAATCTTTTCATGCAGGGGACTTTGCCAGTGGCCAATCACATAATAATCAGCTCTGTGGGAGGGAGGGGTTTGCCTAGAAAACTTTTTTTACTTCCTGGAAAGTTGCTTCAGTTAAGACAGGGGATCCGACTTGGAGGCAACTTCCATTGAAATCAATGGGTACAAGTTGCCTAGAAGTCGGATTGAAGTAGTACAGGAACCTTTTCTGAAGTCAGAGTGATTTCAGTAGTGTTCATTAAGACGGCTCTCATTCACTTACATTGAGTTTATCATGTTGCGTGACTTGAGGCAACTTGGGACGCCTTCAAGTTGGATCCAAAGTTGCCCCTGTGTTAATGGACTCTTACTGTGGGGTCTCTTGAGATACATAGTTTTATTTATACAACATGCAGAGTTGCAGTAACAGGAAGGTGTAAAATGGAGGTTATTAGTACGGAGTCTATTTGACTGCATATATTTCTCTGGCTTCAACTGGTTTTGAATTTATGAACATTAAAGTTACAGGTTTTGAGATGTAACGAAATATTGATATATGCTTGGATCTGTTTTTATAGGTCTTTGTGGAAACTTCAATTATATGGAAATAGATGATTTTCAGATATCAGGTGGTCTAGTTGAAGCCACAGCCTCAGCTTTTGCCAACACTTGGAAGACCAACGCCATGTGTCCTGATGTGTCAGACTGGCTGGATGATCCGTGCAGCCTTAGCATTGAGAACAGTAAGACATCATCTTTATCATGTTATCTCAGTTATGTTGCTATTCAATATCCATGCTGAAATGGTTTTAAATCAACTTCCTCATTGGAGACATAGTCCAAGCTGATAACCCAGGCATTCCCATAAAAGCATTAGAAGGACCACTACATTCAAAAGTAAAAAAAATTCTGGAATTGGGATTTCACATTCTCCCTCATTCCCAGATGCATCAGCTACAAAAGATGAAGAAGTGGCATGGAGGTGCTTTGCCTCTATACTAGAGGTTTTCATATAATATAAGTCAATGAAAATCAAGAACTGACATTTTTCAAAGGTGTTAGGACATAAAAATAATTTTCTGTACAGTTAGCAACTATCTACGTATACTAATGCTGTCGCCTGCTATTTTAACATTAAAACATTTCTTTTACTTTGTTACTTCATTTATTTCTCATTTACACAAATTAAGCACAGTGCTTCACTCTTTCCAGAAAAATATGCAGACCATTGGTGCTCTTTGCTGGAAGGTAACAAGTCTCCTTTCGCTAAATGCCATTCAACCATAAATCCAGCTGAATATGCAAAGGTGAGTGTTGCTTTGTATGTGGTCACATGTAATAACATATTATGACTTAGGAAGCACTTCTGTGCATGGGTTGTGCATACACTGCAACATTTCAAAGAGAAGAATGTGTACATCTTGCTCAGCACCTGTCACTGGTGGTCTATTGAGAGAGCCTTGAGGTTACTGGAAGGCTATGGCGACTCCCTAGTTTTAGCTTTTAGCTAATGGTCATCTGGAGGTTGAGAGCCCCTCCACTGCCTGGCTCAGTCTACTATTTTTTTTTAGTATATCAAAATATGTTTATTGAGAGAACACATGGTACAGAAGAGTAAAATAAAAAATCAGTAAAGCTTATCATTCCAGTACTGTACATTGTAAAGACATTTACAACTTACAGTTTGCAGATGTTAGTTACAGAGACTTATTGTATCTCCCACCTGTCATATACAACAAAACTCAACAGCAATTTTTTTTACCTTAAACCTTGGGTCTGTGTATCAGTGTCATGATACTCCATTAGCCCATCTGAGTGTCCTTGTGTATTGGTCAGCATCTGCAACTGTCCTCACATTTTCACCTTCCTACCTTTCAATAAGGCTATACTCAATAAAAAAATTCAACCCCAAATATATAACGGTCAGCACAAATAGGTATAACAATGCTATAACATGAGAACCTGAGAGCTATAGAAAGACAATGGCAACTCACACACCCCATCAATGTTCCTTGGAGTCACCCATGCCTATTCATCCCACAGTAAACTGTTCTAATCAGGACCAGCTCCCTGGGGGACATCCCAGGAGTGTCTAGCCATGGTCACCCCATATTTCTAATTTATGGAGCCGGCCCCTGTGTTGATAGATATATTTCTCTGGGAGAAGTATACCACCCATATGAGTCACCCACATTTTAATTGAGGAGGGGGGGGGGGGGGCGAAGACTTCCAGCCGAGGAGAATAACCTTCCTGACTTGAAATAGAGCCCTAGAGAAAGCCCTCCTTGTCAACTCCTCTGGGATGACCTCCTCTAGAATTCAAAGCAGACAGTGGATAGAATTCATAGGAACAGACACCTGGAAATTCCATTAAGTGTGGAGAGTACCTTGCTCCAGTAACGTTGGAGCCAAAAAAGATGGATACAATATTCTGATGTCAGTCTCCTACTTTAGTCCTTTGGCAGTCAGTATATCAGCACAATCAGTGGTGCTGTGGTTCATGTTCTCTGTGTCAGCAGGCAGTAAGTCTTTGAGCATGAAGTTAAGCAGGTTGGGCTGTCAGTGTAACTGACAAAGTAAAGTAAGTCTGCTTGGAGCAGCCATCTCTGTGCAGGACAGGGTGGTAAAAACTCAGTACAGACCAGTACATGCCTTGTAAAGCAGCAGTGTGTGCAAAAATCAGTACTGTGCTAGGTAAATCAGCACACTTTGAGGGACTTTTTAGGGTCTTTTTTTCATCTTTAGACTTATTATAAATGTTCACTAAAGCTTACCTAATATTAAATCCTGAACATATTAATAATTGTATTCTTTTGCATGATAATATATATTTCAGATCAATTTAAAGGCCATAATATTTAAATTGGTGAGATTTCGCCAAACCTTCTGTCAGGGTAGGACATGATGGGACATCTCTCCATTGGGGACACAGGAAACAAATACATTTTTTGTAGTGAGAAAGGGTTAGAACTTATGAAAATAATTTTATTTGTGTTTGTTTTTCTGTCCTGATGGTAAATATACCTCCTATTTCTTGCATGAGCATAAAAAAGAGAGGAAGGACAGTAAAATCTCCTCACTAGGTCCACAGACAGAAATAAAAACCTGACAATTCTAACTGTTACCCATTTAAGCCAAAGCTTAAAAATGGCAAGAGAAAGACTTTCATTTTATGGGTTAAATTAACATTATGGCTGAGGTTTATGGATTTAGCAAAAACTTAACATTAGCTTCCTGGCTCTTGTGGCAGCCTCTTTAGGATCCTTCTGAACCTTAGTACCTTTTTGATCCTCTTGACCATGAAACACATCCCATTCTTTATGCACAGCCGCTGCACCTCAGCTTTGTGTCATCCTTACAGCTTTCTAGCTGATCTGTCTCATGTGGACTCTCTCTCAGGCTCAGGTCTTGCTCCATCTCAACCTGAACACCATGGTGCATGGCAGCACCTCTCACGGCTCCCTTTACACACTAACCTCCTTGGGAGGGTGAAGCTCTGAGCTCTATCTCTGGCTCTCATATGAAACCAGCACACACTTGTGTCATAAGTGTTCTTGGTTCTTAGAAAATCTTGCGTAAACCACCAATTTAAACAGTGTCACGGGCTCACCCTGCTACATGTCTAGGGGAACTTGAGTTATTTTTATCGGACCATAGAGAACATGGTAAAAAAAGTGTCTGTCGAGTGTTAGGCTGTATTCACACGCGATTTACAAGAGTTTTATAAGCATATTACAATTATTCTACAGCTTCAAGCATTTTTGTTTAGCCAATAGTAAGCACTAGGGTGAGGAGATGGAGAGTAAATTAGGGGTGGAGAGTTGCTGTTTAAGCAAAAAATATGTGACAAAATGCTCAGAAATGACTAAAATCAGGCGTTTCTATTGAAGACTATGGGACCAAAAACACCAAAAATAAGCTCATGTAATTTTTTTAGCAACAGGCATTTTGTGTCGGATGACAGAATGGTCATATTTGAACAGGGGCCATTGAAATTAGGATAAATTGATAAAATGCATGCAATTGAGTAGTAACCTAATGTTACAAAAAATAAAAAAAATAAAGAAAATGTTATATGAAGAAAACAAAAATTGTGATGCGAATACTTCCTACTAAGTTCCATATTTTCTTGAAGTTTAATAAATGTACTTCTGTTCACAAAGTAACCAACTTCTATTGTTTCTGTTTTCTCAGAGGTGTCATTATGACTCTTGCAGCTGTAAAGACAGTGAGAAGTGTATGTGTGCTGCACTCTCCTCCTATGTCAGGGCCTGCGCTGCTAAAGGGATCATCTTATGGGGATGGAGGAAGGGCGTTTGTGGTAAGTGCTTTTTTTGCCAGTATGTCATTTTAATTATCTAGACTGATTATAAGAGCTGTTTTCTTCTTAGTATACATACATGTAGTGTCCCTGTGTAACCTACCACTTAAAAATAACACAATAGAGTGTATGTTGGGCCAAATTTTTTTGATAAATTGGGGAAGAATTATAATCATTGTCTAATTTTTACTGCTATCATGGGCTCCGCCAAGAAGAAGCATCCTCCCTGTCCTGCTGGCAATGGTTTCACCCAGACAGGAAGTGAGATAAAATGTGCAGCAATGACACAAAGAGCAAATACAAATTTGACAGGGGCCTAGCCTTCCCCCGCTTCACAAAAAAAAATGTCTTATCCCTCTGTGTTGCTGTTGGAGAGTTTCCCTCACTTTGTCTTATAAAACATTTTCAGCAGGAGAACAAGGGTGGGAAATCTCTCTAAAGCCCCGTACACACGAGAGGACTTATGTCCGACAGACTTCCGAAGGAGTTCTGCCGGAGTTCTTCCGGAGTTCCGACAGAGTTCTGACGGACTTTTTGGCTGAGCGGACTTGGCCACACACAATCACACTAAACTCCGACGGATTCGAACGTGATGACGTACGACTGGATTAGAATTAGGAAGTTCATAGCCAGTAGCCAATAGCTGCCCTAGCGTCGGTTTTAGTCCGTCAGAATAGCATACACACGAGCGAATTTTTCGAAGGGACCGGAGTTCCTTCGGAAAAATTTGAAGCATGTTCCATATTCTAAAGTCCTTCAGACTTTGGCGAGTCAAAAGTCCGTTGCAGCCCACACACGATCGAATAGTCTGACGGAATCAGTCCGTCGGACTTTGGATGTTGAAAAGTCCGCTCGTGTGTACGGGGCTTAAGGCACACCTACACATTTTTTAGTGCTTTTTGCATTTTGCAGATTTGCACTACAGAATGTGTTCCATAGGAAACCATGTTAAATGGACTGTAGTGCAAATCTGCAAAATCTGCAAAATGCAAAAATCACTAAAAATGCGTAGGTGTGAATCCAGTCTAACAGAGCTTTGAATAGGAGTAAGAATAAATGCTATAAAAGAGGATTATTTAATGCTAAAATGTGCCATCATCCCAAATAAAGCTAACTACCAAGACCTAACATGTGGCTAGGACTTTATAGTCACCTATAAGTTAAACAGATCTAATGAAATTCTAAAACCACTAACAATCTGTATTTAGACAAGCATTAAAAAAATGTCTTGGCTGATCAAAGTTCAATTTGTGTAGTCCTTAGAGAATAACTTATACGATGTTATACCACTATTTTGCTCAACATATTAACAGATGACATGCAGACACCACAATTTGAGTGGCATTCACACATGTCGAGAATAACAATTAGAACCCGGTTCGGTTCACACCAGTACTTGCAAACAGACAAAAAATTTGTGTGAACACCGTTAAAGTCTATGGGACACAAATGTGAAAAATCAAAAGTGCTTTTAAAGGCTTATATGCAAGTTATTGTCATAAAAAGTGTTTGGGGACCCGAGTCCTGCCCCAGGGGACATGTATCAATACAAAAAAAAAAAAGGTTTTAAAATGGGTGTTTTTCAGGAGCAGTGATTTTAAGAATGCTTAAAGTGAAACAATAAAATTAAATATTCCTTTAAATATTGTGCCTGAGGGGTCCCCTTAGTCTGCCTGTAAAGTAACACATTGTTCCCATGTTTAGAAATGTAATGCAGCAAAATGACATTTCTAAAGGAAAAAATTGGTCACGGCTGTAATGTATTGCCAGATCCCGGCAATATACATAAAAAATCATTTAAAAAAAAAACAGCGTGGGTTCCCCCCCCCCCCCCCCCCCAGTCCATACCAGGCCCTTTGGGTCTGGTATGGATATTAAGGTGGACTACACGCCAATTTAAAAAAAAAAATGGCATGGGAGTCCCACCAAAATCCATACCAGACCCAAAGGACCTGGTATGGATGGGGGAACCCTTGCCGTTTTTTTCTTAATTCTGTCATAGGGCTCCCCTTAACCACTTCAATAAACTATATTATACACTGTACTATATACTCTGCACTGTATTATATATATACAACACGGAGGGCACTATATACTCTGAACTGCAGTATATATACTATATGGATTGCACTATATACTCTGAACTGCAGTCTATATACTATACGCACTGTACTATATACTCGGTTGAAAAATTGGACCTTAGGTGTTGGTGGTGGCAGAAGACAGTAACCCCTCACAGTTACTCTTGTTGGGCACACAAATGGTCCCTGCTATTAAGTTCTATTTCAAAAATTATAATTACCAGAAACATTGGGTCTTAGGTGCCGGTGGTGCCAGAACACTAACCCCCACAGTTACTCTTGTTGTGTGCAGGAACGGTCCCTGCTGTTAAATATTATTTCAGAAGCTGCTTGCCCTCTTTCAATGGCCTGTGAGAGTCTATCTCCCCTTGGAGGCCTTCTGGACATGTGGGCATTTTTTTTTTCAACACCGCACCATACTGTATTATATACTGTGTACACTGCCTGAAGTGTATTTGAAATTATATTATATACACTGAATTATATACGGTATACACCTGCACTGTATTAGAAACTCTACACTACCAAATCTGACTGTATGTATATATATATATATATATATATATATATATATATATATCAAATACACTGCCACTAACTAACCTGCCTGCCTAATCTAGCTCAATCTCTCTATCTCCATCCACTTTAACACACTATACGGGCGCAGTGTAAGCAGCCTTATATAGTGTGGGGCATGGACTTAGTCCCCCTGAGCCATGATTGGCCAAAAGCCTGCCTTTGGCTAATTATAGCTCTCGCTGAAGAGCATGCTGTGATTGGCCAAAGCATGCAGGTCAGGTCAATCATCATACAGCAATGCCCTGTGGTCTTGCAGTGCATTATATGGCTCTCAAATTTGCCGCAAATGTCCCATAAAATTCACTGTTGGGTGAATGGGTGAACACCAGATGTTCAAGTGGAACAAGTGCAACATTTAGTGCAACTGTGCATGGTAGCTTGTTCAGGTAAGCTTTGACAAAAAAAACCCAAAAAACTGGAAGCTGGTTTGTAAAGCGATGTCGTAGATTTTGCACTCTCCAGTTTTAGTAAATCAACCCCTATGAGCCATGATCAGCCAAGCCAATTTTTAATGTTTGTCTCAATAAAGATTGTTTGTGGTTTTAGGTTTTTGTAGCTTTTGTTTAAATTGTAGGTCCCAACCACATGTTTGTTCTTTGTACTTAGCAGCAAACATCAGGCAGCGGTTTATATCAGACAGAGGTTTATATAAAAGGTTATATCCCTTTTTCATTACTTCCAAAGGTGTAAAAAAAAAACTATGGCATACACATTTTAGGTTTTACATGTCATTATATTGAAATATTTTTTTTTCATTTTGAGTATTTTGGTCATTTCCTAATTTTAATTTTTTAGTACACTATATTAGATATATTACATTATATTATATTAGATGAAACTGAGAAACAAGTATTTTATGTCCTTTAAATACTTAAAAGACAATGTGAAATTCCTCTTTTCTAGACAAGTACATCGATTCTTGCCCGTCTAGCCAAATCTATCTATATAACCTGACCACATGCCAGCCAACCTGCCATTCCCTGGCAGAAGGTGAGAAAGCCTGTGCCAGTGGGTTTACTGCAGTTGATGGCTGCGGCTGTCCAGATGGAGAGTTTCTGAATGAGAAGGACCAGTGTGTACCCATATCTCAGTGCTCATGCTACAATGATGGCTCATACGTGAACCCACTAGAGTCCATTACTAAACAAAATGAACACTGGTAAGTACGATGATAAAATCTAATGGCGCCCAGCTGGCCATAAACTTGCAGAATCGATTTTATTAGGTTACTCAGGGCAGAATAGTAAAATCACATTGTTAATAAAAAAAAAAAATTCAGCTTGGACAAATGTAATTATGTATATACCACACCTGCCTGATGCCCCTGGAAGCTGGAATTCACTGAAGCAGACACCGCTACTCCAATGATCTCCACTTGCTTCTGGGCTCTGTACCAAGTGACTGCACCTCTGCTTACTCAGCACAGGTATGCTTTGCATTTCCCCCCTTCTCAGACAGGTATGATATATGGTATATGGTATACAGTATATACAAAGCTACATTGGTTCAGATGGCCCAATGTAATATGTATACCATACCTATGTCTGGAAATCTTCTTTAACCACTTAAGCCCCGGACCATTTTGCAGGCCAAAGACCAGGATTCGGCACTGCATCGCTTTAACTGGCAATTGCGCAGTTTTTTATTTTTTTTGCACTATAAACAAAAAAAGAGCAACAATTTTGAAAAAAAAGAAAAAAACACATTCTTTTTTAAAATTTTCTATAATAAATATCCCCCAAACATATGTAAAAAACAATTGTTTATCTCAGTTTAGGCTGATACGTATTCTTCTACATATTTTTGGTAAAAAAACGCAGGAAGCGATTATTGATTGGTTTGCGCAAAAGTTATAGTGTTTACAAAATAGGGGATAGTTTTATTGCATTTTTATTAATGTTTTTTTTTTTACTAGTAATGCCGGTGATCAGTGTTTTTTATCATGACTGCGACATTATGGCGGACACATCAGACATTTTTGACACATTTTTGGGACTATTGTCATTTATACAGCAGTCAGTGCTATACAAATGCACGGATTCCTGTGTAAATGAAACTGGCAGTGAATGGGTTAACACTAGGTGGCAGTGTAGGGGTTACATGTTTCCTAGGGCCATGTTTCTAACTGTGGGGGGGCGTGGCTGTGTATGACACATCACTGATCTCTGCTCCAATCACACAGAGCAGAGGTCAGTGACACTGTCACTAGGCAGAATGGGGAGATGCTTGTTTACATTAACATCTCCCCATTCTCCCTCCCCGTGAGACGATCGCAGGTATCCCCATGATGCTCGAGTCCGCGGGACCCACGATTGGACTCATGGAGGTACAATATACCTGCACTACCTTCAGTTTCCATACTGCAGAGTGTGTTACCATGAGCCTTCTGACTAGATCCTGGGAACAATAAGAATCCAAAATCAAGTCAGGATGAGCACTGCTCAGTCATTCACAGGAAGGCTTCCTCTGATTGACTGAGGCAGAATTGCTATGTTGTCCACCTGCCTCTCCACTTCAGCCAATCGGAAGACATTCAGAGACAGGAAGCTTCACCCAAAGGAACTATTTAAAGTGAAATGAAACCTGCGGTTAGGCTTTAATGAAGCAAGCATAACATTAAGCTTCTTTATCAGGACTTATAAAATTTGAAGAAACCTAGCATGTTTTTTTGACAGCTTACATCTTTAATAGCTCAAGTTAACCAGTAAAGGTTAAACTTTAAACCTTCAAATTTCAATATTGATTGGTATTGATTGATATCTATGACCAGGGCTTTTTTTTATCTGGGACTACTGATACTGGCTGCTGGGGGATCTATGGTCGCTGGTGGGGAGGTTTATTGTTGCTGGTGGAGGATCTATTGTTGTGGGGGGTGGGGTTAATTGTTGCTGGAAGGGATCTACTGTTGAGGGAAGTGTATATTATTGCTGGCGGTGGGTAGATCTTTTATTGCTAGTGGAGGTATATTGTTACTGTGGTGAGGGTATTTTTTTGTGGCAGCTCTATTGTTGCTGGGGGTATATTATTGATAGCGGGGTGGGGGGGTTGTCCATTGTTGTTGGCTGCAGGGGATCTATTTTATTGCTTTTCTTGCTATCAGTATCAAATTCTATACAAATTACTTGGTTCTGTATTCTCTAAAAGGGATGGTACTGAAAGGTGGGTAGAGGGTTGAACCCAGGGTCTGTGCTCAGAGGTGTGTAGGGGGCAAAGACAAGTGGGTGATTCGAAAGGAGGGAGTACCTGCACCTATTCCATGAGAAAAAAAGCCCTGTCCATGACTAAGCACATAATATGGTAATGGTGTATGTCTCTTAATTCTTTGTCTTCTCACTTTGTCAACTAGCACTTGCCATGATGGGAAACTTGTTTGCAGTCCTTTCCAAGCTAACGGTAAGGAAATTTACATCTTTTTCTTTTATTTTGCCTTTTTCATCAGAGATGGATGAATCATTATCCGGTTATTTTACAGTAAGATGGGCGCCTCTGTGGTAAAAGGAAACTGCTCAGTTACTCTTTATGAGCCAGATTGCCCTGCACTTTGCAGCAATAGGCACATGACAGAGGTGGCTGAAGGAAGGAAATGACGGGTATGGGTTTATGAACAGGAAGGGTTTAAATAATGACAAACTACTCTATCTGAAGTCCTCAAGTTCCACAATGCGCAAATGTGGCAGAGCACGTTTAAGCATTGTGGAACTTGAGGACAACATTCAGGGAGAGAAGTTTGTTCCAGCTTTCCTCCCTGTTTTAGAATGGAAACGCTTAAGAAAATAGTTTAAAAGTGACAGTGTATAGGGACCTGCTTAATTTTTTAAACTGTATCTTTAATGTTAATGGTACGATGTTATTATTGTAAATGTTCATTTACCATTTGTTATAGCTTTGGCCACAATGTGTCATAGGTACGTGCTGCGCAAACTGTTGGCGCTATATAAATCCTGTATAATAATAATAATAATAATAATAGGTAAACATTAGTGTACATGTCAGCATTTATTGAATTAGAGTTGTTTTATGGTTGATATGGTATATATTTTGTTTTACCCAAGCTTTCGAGCCCCAGCCCTATCGAGGACAAGTTATTTTTGGTATGATGCTAATTTGAGGTTTCTTTTCAGCTTGTTCCAATGAAAAAGTCTACTATGACTGCAACAACCAAACAAATGCCCCCAACCAAAGGAGTTGCAAGACACTTGCCATTGGCAATGTAAGTGTACCTTTTATGCATTTTGGGGAGTGTATACATTAAGATTATAATACTGAGTCTTTAAATAATGAATTTTTTTTTTATTACCTTTATTTGGCATAATAGTTTCCAACAGCATGTATCTCAGGATGTGTTTGCCCCAATGGACTTCTAGATGATGGGGCTGGAGGATGTGTTCCTGAGGAAGATTGCCCATGTAGCTACAAAGAAGATATTTATCGCAGTGGGACCACGATAGATGTGGACTGTAATACATGGTAAGCAGATATTTCAATTTACTTGAAATGTGTCCTTTACAACTCTTCTTTTGTGATTTATACACTGTTGAAGTATACAGCACATGTACATTAGGTACATAGGACTCTTTATCTACAATTAACATATAAATGCTATAAAAAGCCAGAACTGAATATTTTACAAAAAGCCTTAAAATTACATATGAAAAAATATTTGTGCAATAATATCTGTCAATATCCCAGCAAATTACACTTTACACCCTGTAATAACCTCTGAACCCACCACTGCTACTTTTGGTGATATAAATCATTTTTATTTTCATTCATTTGGGGATTATTCCCGCAGTTGGATAAGAATAATTTTCAAATTCTGTCCAGATAGCAGAATCATTGATAAAATAGGGTATGACCATTCAGAAGTGGGGGTTCTCAATATACTGCGGATAAACAGAGGAGAGGGGAAGGGGGGGTGGGGGGTGGACTTTCAAAAAAAGAAAACTTGTCATAAGTAACTCATCCAAATAGCACAGGAACAAAGCAGCAGGCAAAAATTACACTCAGTGCTCTTAATTGAGACAAGTACACACTGTAGCGGGATATGCTTTGTTCATATTTCATGTCTGGGGTTTACAACCACTTTAATCTATATTATGGAGTTTTCATCAGGAGGTGCTAGGACACACAAAAATGGGCAAAAACACCAATAACTGAGTTGGAAATTTGAATAGGAAGTGCTTGTTGTTGTTAAAGTATTCAAGACATAGGAAAGCCAGATGATGATTCAGTTGACTGCACTTTTAGGATTTTTTCACACCTATACATTTTTCCCCTCTAGTGTTACATTAATACATACACTGGAATGCTCTTCATATTCAAAGTCAACTTGCCCCATAGCACATGCATCAAAACATGTTGACGTACATCACAATTAGTTGATATGCTTCATGATGCATTGACATGCTTCGATTTGCACACCTTAACTAGTTGCCGCCCGCCCACCATCAAATGACAGTGGGGCGGTTCGGCTCTCGCTCTGGGGTGACGTCATATGATGGCATCCCAAAATGGCTGCGGAGTGCACAGTATGGCGGCCGTGCCGAGTTGCTAGGAGCAACCCCGATCTCTGTAAAGAGCCACGTCAGCTTCTCTTTAACCATGTTATCGGCTGTGTCCAATCACAGACGGTCACATGTAAATACAGACAGAGTGTGAGGAGAGGAGAGCCGATCAGCAGCATCTTCTCACAAAGGATAGTTAAGGTATGTAATCAGTGCCCTGATTACAATTAAGTTCCCACCAGTGTCACCAATCAGTGCCCACCAGTGTCACCAATCACTGCCCACAAGTGCCACCAAGCAGTGCCCATTAGCGATGCCACTCAGAGCTGGCCATTAGTGACACCCATCAGTTCCACCCATCAATGCCCATCAGTATCGCCTATCCGTGCTGCCTATCAGTGCCCACCAGTGCCGCCTATTAGTGCTTATCAGTGCCACATATTGGTGCCACCTATCAGTGCCCATAAGTGCGGCATATTCGTGCCTCCTCATCAGTGCCACCTAATCTGTGCTCATAAGTGCTGCCTCATCAGTGCTCATAAGTGCCACCTTATCAGTGCCCACCAGTTCAGCCTATCAGTGCCCATCAGTGCCGCCGCATCAGCGCACATCAATGAAGGAGAAAATAATTTTTTCATTTTTTTTTTGTAAAAAAATAGAAAACGCAGCAGTGAATAAATGCTACCAAAAGAAAGCTCAATTCGTGTAAAGAAAATTATAAAACATTTGTTTGGGTACAGTGTAGCATGACCACGCAATTGTCATTCAAAGTGTGACAGTGCTGAAAGCTGAAAAATGGTTCGGGCAGGAGGGAGGTTAAGCGGCCTGTAGGCAAGTGGTTAATGAATGCATTGATGTGCATTGTTTTTTATGCATTTCTATCGATTTCAATAAAAAGTAAAAAAAGCACATAAAGCAAAATGGTTGGCGGTTATCTGAACTGCCCTGATCATGATTCTGAAAAGATAGATTTTCAGAAGATTTGCTTATGTTTGTATATGTGATTTTCTTCATTCTTGAAGAACCCATGATTGAAAAATACAATAAAACAAAAATAATGGTACAAAATCAAACAGTTCACATGAATGCGAATATCTTCAGATTTGTATAAACTGACTATCTGTCTTTTGATCATTAATTCACAGCTTTTGTCAGAGTGGAAGTTGGGATTGCACCAAAAATGTGTGTTATAGGACATGTTCAATTTATGGAAGTGGTCATTACATCACATTTGATGAGAAATTGTATGACTTTGATGGGAAATGTGAGTTTGTAGCTGCCACGGTAAGTGACCCTATAGTTATTTTAGCTGTGCATTGTTTATACACAATGCAGTTTAGCTGGTTTGTAAAAACAAATGCCAGCAGACAATTTGTGTCCTTGCTGTATGATGTACATATTTTATCTAAGCTTTGTATAATTTAATATTCACTAACTCTATTTACACTTAATGGCAGTGTCCTTCAGCTTTAAAGCCCATTAAAAAATAAAGTAAAAATCAACTTTTTTTAGCAATTTACTTTTAAAGTTCATTCAGATGCTGTCCACTGCAGTAATTCTGTTCCACCACTAAATGGTACCCCTCTTTTAAATTAAATGATTTCCAGCATCCTTTACCCTGCTTCCTCTAAGACCAGCATGTCAAGGACCTGCCTCGTGGAGGCTTAAAAAAAGCTGGATCCTTTTTAAAAACCACACCACACCTAAATCCATAGTAAATTGTTAACATGCTCTTTGGCGTGCACTAACGCTTGAAAAAGCAAGCATGTTAGCAAGGTACGGGGGGCTACCAATAAGAATTAATGAATTCATGTACTTTAAAACCTCAGATCAGCCTCAATTTATGCACCTCCAGACACCAGATCAATCCCAATTTAGTTTTAACACTGCTTTAAAGTAATGAAGTTGTTTAACTGACATAATCTCTTAAAGCCTAGGGCAGGCAACCATGGTTATCCCCATTAACACAGACAGTGTTGATAGGGGAATCCCTCCCGCTTAGCCATTATGTTCTCCCAGCAGGGGCCAGGGGGAGTCGGGCCCACCGGGAGAACACTGTTATTATTGCATGTAAGATCTGGCAGGCTGGTGGTGCACAAGTTGTTCAAACAAACAACTTGGATACATTAAGCCTGCCACGTGGTTTGAATCGCAGACAGTTCCTGCTGAACTGGCAGAGAAAGATATTTTTTAGATTTAGATTTTTTTGGTCACATTTGTGTTTCTTTCTATAACTCCATTGGGGATCTGTTGTGACTGGGACAGAAAAGCACAAATAGCAGTAAAAAAAAAAAAAAAAAAAAAAGAACATTCTCATTCTCATTCTACTGAAAATGTGTTTTTGGTTTTTCTGCATTCAATGGAGAGATTTCCCATCAGTTCATGTCCTGAACACTATGAGCAGGTGAATTCCTGTGCAATTCTTATGCTAATTAGTACAGTACGATTTAAGCTTATTCATTTTGAATGGGTTCAGATTGTACTGCATCACACCAACACTAGTTGGAAACACTACTTTTGGAAATGCACTGCAACTGGATTGCATAGTACGTTTGTACTGTGCGATCCAGTGCAGGCAAAGTCAATGTGTTTGCAACCTGTGTCTGGGGTGTTGTTAACTTAACATTGACACTGGCTGCAATGCATTTTAAATGTGGTATGGTGTGAACCTAGCCTAAAAGAGGTTTTAACACTTCTCTGCTCTGTCAAAATCTAAAAAAAAAAAAAAAAAACTGAAAAGTTAAAAGTGAATGTTCAAGATTGCTTGCAATATCAATGTATTTTCAGGATTACTGTGGTCCCAATCATTCTACTGGCACCTTCAGCATTGTCACAGAAAATGTTCCATGTGGCACAACAGGCGTTACATGTTCCAGAGCCATCAAGGTCTTTCTGGGGGTGAGTATCTTAAAATTCAATATCTTGGCTGGTCCTAGATAAGTGTAAATAAATTTAACAGAAATGTTCCCTCAAATAACACTACAGATATTGTGAGTCGGTCATTTGTATAACTAAAGAAAGCCTGGACCCAATAGAGTAAGGCAGGATTTTTCAACCAGGGTTCCTCCAGAGGTTGCTAGGGGTTCCTTGAACAGTGAGAAATGACTGCCTCCACTGACACCATTGATCTTTTTAGCTATCTTTAGGAGGTAATTCTTCACAATGACCACAATTATTAGAAGCATTTTTCCCACTGACCATCACACTAATGTATTATTATGAGTAGATATAGTAATTTTTAGCAGGGTTTTTTTGAGACTGCAAAGTTCTTTCAAGGGTTCCTCTGTGTTGAAAAGGTTGAGAAAGGCTGCAATAGGGTGTCCATACAGTTAGCCTTATGTATTTCTTTACTGTACTTCTACTGACAACAAAAATGGGGTGCTATTGCTCCCAACGACTCCAACTATTTCTCCGCCTAATATTAAAGTTGGTCATTGTTTATTTCCACTGGCCACAATCCGACCCCTCCCAACGTTTGAACGATAGTAAACTGGCTCTTTCTTTATAAAGTTTGGAGACCCCTGCTATACAGCATACAGATGGTTCTCCCTCATATCACATGGAGAGAATCTATCATGTTTGTATCATATTTGAATTTGATTTTGGGGAGACGTCTCTTCTTTACATTCTTGATTAGTTACTGTCACACCAAATCTACTAATTATTTAATTTGCTTGCAAACTTATTAAAAGACTGTTAAAAATCATATATAATAACTAAACATTATTAATCTAATTATTTTTTTTGTTTTGGCTTATCTCAGAATAAAATACTTAAATTAGCAGACAGGAAATTGGAGGAAACTGCAAGCGAAGGTGAAAAAAGTGTGAGTTACCTGACCCGTGAGGTTGGTCTTTACCTGGTCATACAAACAGATAATGATATTCTTCTGATTTGGGACAAAAAGACCACCGTATTCATCAAGGTTTCCCCTACATACAAGGTAAGACCATTATATACAATTTTTCTCACAAGTTGTCCTTATCATGCAGAACAAGGTGTTACATGTTTTCTTTGCACTTTTGTTCCCACCTTGTCTAAACCAGCCTAAGATACTGTATGTTCAGGCCTGAAAACCTCTGAACCCTGATAAAATATCATTGCAGATGACTTTCTTCTTTGAAGTCCCTAAACTAACAATGGTAGCAGAATATAACTCACCCTTTCCCAAGTTCCAGTAACCAGATCGGGTAGTCAGCCAGGCCAGAAGTCAGGGATCCAAGTAGAGCAACCGCAAGCAGGATAAGGAGCCAGAAGGAATGTCAGCAAGCCAGTCTTTAAACAAACCACAGGAGATGGTTTCTAGTTATGTGTCCAGGGCGAAGGCAGAGGTGAAGTGAGCTGGAAGGCTTTAAGTAGGCAGGTCAGACGAGCATCATCAGGAACAGCTGGTAACTGTGAAGAGAGAAGAGAGCTGGCAATTAGCTGACAGCTGAGCGGCCAGCCCAGAGAAGAAAGGGCTAAACCAGACAGAACCTGACAGTTCCCAACCATGAAAACATCTTTCTTTTTGGGTAGTGCCAGATTTCAGGAAGCAGAAGTGCTGGCCAGCAGATAGTAACTGTGGGTTGGTTTAATGAAACCAGAGAGTGCACAATCTGGTGCAGTTGTGCATGGTAGCCATCATCTCATAACTTCAGTTTGTTCAATTAAGCTTTGTAAATTAAAAACAAAAAAAAACCTGGGAAGCTGACCCCTGTGACTTTAGCACCGTTAACACTTTGCAAGACATTTTTCTATTTTGTAAGCCAACATATTGTTTTCAGACACACCTAATCAGAATTGGAGTTTAAATGTGTCAACCCATTTTTTGACTACTAATGGGGAATTTGCAAAGCATGGCAAATGTGGAAAATGTTTATAAATTTGGTAAAATTACTCTCCAGTTGTGCTCCATGTATTCCAGATCTAGGTTTGAAAACCCAAAACATAATCAATTGAACATGAACAGACATACTCATCTCATGTATTTTTGCTTAAATCAAGGCAAAATAGTAGAACATCCTGTATGAGATTAAAAATTGTGTTTAGAGTGTATTTAAAGCCAAATCTTCTTTTTAGATTTTGTGTAAAAAAAGGAGAAAATCCTCCTTTCTAGTTGTTTTTCCTGGCAGCTGGAGGAGGATAAAACTGGGTGGCTGGTTTTAACACTCTCCAGCTGACCCACCCGAACTGTCATAATACACCTGCACAGCCACAGCATTTTTCACTCGGGTGGAGAATTTGACAGGCAGTACTGTCTGTCAAACTCAACCATTGAGTTTAATGGTGCCGCAATGCAACTGCATGCCATGCACGTGATTGTGACGTGGTTGTGTCACATTATATAACTAAATCAGGTGGCAAGAAGGTGTTATAATGCCTTCTCACCACATGTCAAATGCCCTCACACAAAGACAGCAATAAAAAGTTGAAAAATGATCCAGTCCCTCACCACTCAAAACAAAAAAATAAATAGAAAATCTGCCTTAACGCACACATTGAGAATACGTTAAAGATTTGATAATACGTTAAAGATTTTTACATTATTATTATTTTAGAATTATTATTATTGTGCACAAGATTTTGGGTCTATATATGGTATTTTTCCTCCTTTAGGGCAATTTGTGTGGGTTGTGTGGAAACTTTGATGGCAATTCACAAAACGACTTTATGGCCAAGAACATGTTACAAGTTGTTAATGTGCTGGAGTTTGGAAATAGCTGGAAGAGTGACTCTGCCTGTCCTGATGCAACAGAGGTGATCAAACCCTGCCTTACGAACCCCCACCGTCAGGCCTGGGCTGAGAAGCAGTGTGGATTAATCAAAGGTGATGTCTTCAAAATCTGTCACAGCAAGGTATGATGATGAGACTTGAGTTTAGCAGAAAAACTAACAATAAAGTTGTTTTCTCCAACTGCAAGAACTGAGTAGGTTAATGGGTCAGGGTTTTGAATATGTCTATGGGTAACCCTTTAATGACTGCAGGTAGTTGAAGCTTAGATGCCCAGGCCAATTTTAGCCCAATTTTAGCCCTGTTAGGTTACATTGTGTAAAAATGCATTTCATACTTCACGGTGAATATTTTTTTCATTTTCGCACTGCAACAACTGCAGTCATTTAGGGTTATGGTCACTACTACAGATCGTGAGCAGAAAGCGCCAGCACAAAACATAGTGTATAGCCTATTTTTTTTTTAGTGCATAGTTTATTCCCCTTAACTTAAAGTGTACAAATGGAGTAGTTAAAGCAGAGTTTCCACTGTTAAAAAAATAAAAATAAAATTAGGATGCATATTTTTTTCTGTAAGGCTTGTTTAGAGCACTCACCTTTATGTGATTAATCAGCGCTCGATTGTCGATTTCATAGAGGACTATGTTATATATTCCTCTATCGTGGCAGTTTCCATAGTGCTTGTGGGCATGTGAAGACCACGAACTCTATCTTCCGGGCCTTGGTCCAGCTGAGCGACCAATATGCATCGCCCATTCTTGCGCATGTGCCATATGTACAACGCAATGTCGTACACTTCTGACATTGCCATCACAACGGGCAGTGTCGTCGGAAGTGCCTACCCCTTGTGATGGCAACAAAGCCCTCGACGCTGCCCAGTGACTCCTGGGAAATGATGACAAGCATCTCCCAGGAGCACTAGCGAGCACAGATGCCGAGGGAAATGACGTCAGGTACCTTGGGGGAAGAGGCAGATTATGAGGGACTCCCTAGCAAGAGACCTGAAAAGGTGAGTAAAAAAATAATATTTTTTTTCCACAGGTTGTTCTTTAGATGTCATGCTGCTGAATACTGTAAATACTGTAAAAAAAATATGACTGGAACTCCCCTTTAATATTTAATAAAAAGTGTTTTGGCTTACCTTTGCTTTTGTAAAGTTGTATATGTGAAGATATAAGGGTTGATTTACCAAAGTCAAAAAGACTGTGCACTTTGCAAAGTGCAGTTGCTCAAGAGCTTAGTAAATGAGCAGACGCTCTACTGACTTTCATCATCTAATCATGTGCAAGCAAAAATGCTGTTTTTTTAATTTTCCTTGCACCTGGGTATTTTTTACCTCATTTATTAAGCTTTGGAGCAACTGCACTTTCCAAATTGCACAGTCTATTTGCCTTTAGTAAATCAACCCCATAGTATTTATCATAATTTTTTCCATATAACTATAAAGATTAAAGTAATCTTTCAGTTGTTCTTGTTGTGATAGGTGGATCCACTTCCATTCTACGAAGCTTGCGTGAGTGATGCTTGCGCCTGTGACAGTGGTGGAGACTGTGAATGTTTCTGCACAGCGGTAGCTGCCTATGCTCAGGAATGCACCAAAGCCAAAGCCTGTGTCAACTGGAGAACACCAGACATATGTCGTGAGTAAAGTATTATATAGCTATGGGGTGGTACATTAATGTGGGTTTCAGGTTACATCCAGTTCAGTAAGCTGAGTGACCTCAAAGTTAAAGGGGTTGTAAACCCTTGTGTTTTTTCACCTTAAAGGGGTTGTAAAGGTTTGTTTTTTATTTTCTAAATCGGTTCCTTTAAGCTAGTGCATTGTTGGTTCACTTACCTTTTCCTTCGATTTCCCTTCTAAATGTTTTTTTCTTTGTTTTCTTTGTCTGAATTTCTCACTTCCTGTTCCTCCTCAGTAAGCTGTTCTGGCTGACTAAACACTGCTCGGATGATGGAGTGAAGTTTACTGAGGAGAAACAGGAAGTGAGAAATTCTGAAAAAGAAAAAAAACATTTCGAAGGGAAATCAAAGGAAAAGGAAAGTGAACCAACAATGTACTAGCTTAAAGGAACCTATTTAGAAAATAAAAAAACAAAGCTTTACAACCCCTTTAAGGCATCCTATGCCTTAAGAAGAAAAAACTTCTGAAACTGAGCGGCCCCCTAGGCCCCCCTCCCTCCCCCCATTTTACTCACCTGAGCCTGTTCATTCCCTCGGCAGAGACGTGCTCTTCCTCTCTGACCGGGGTTCTCGGTTCTTGATTGGATAGATTAATAGCAGCACAGCCCCTGCTGTCAGTCAAATCCAATAACGCTGGGACAGGGGGGCGGGGCCGAGTATGACATTCTGTGTCTATGCATGCAAATGCTGGACTTGGGAGCGTGTCGGCAAGAGTGTGCTTCTCTCAGGGGGTTAACCGATGCGTGGAAAAGCTGTGAGCGTTGCCAGGGGACCAGAGAAGTTGAGGAGTGGGGCCACACTCTGCAAAACAAACTGCACAGTGGAAGTAAGTATGATATGTTTGTTATTTAAAAAAAACAAAAAAAAAACAAGGGTTTGCAATCACTTTAATATACTAGCTTAGCACTTGTAGAATTTGTGTGGACACTTTTTAGAAAATGTGTTTTAATTTGCCTTATAGTGTATTTAAATATCTAAAAAAAATATTCAGTACATCTCTGATATACATGTACATTACATTTCCAATATTTTATCCCTTTAAACACACTGCAAGTACAGGAAACACATTTTGTTGTATTGGCTGCTACGTCATGCATGTGACATTTCAATAAAGTTGGTTTAGTAAAAAAAATGAACAGCGCATAGCAGTGGATATGTGCCGATCCACATAGCAGTGGATATGTGGCGATCCACATATCAATGGATCGGCACTGCAGGGATCCCATTGCACCACATCACGTATTTTAACACAGCTACAGGTGTGAATTAGCCCTTAAGCTCTAAACATACAGGACCTACAAGATGATAGAGCACAGAGAAGGCCTAATCAGATTACTTTTGCTCCTTCTTATCATAAGCAGCAGGCTGGTGGTAGACAGGTGACCCTACTGTAATTTGTATTTGTTAACAATAGGAGAGAAAGTGTCAAGTAAAATATTTCAATAGTGTTTTTAATTTAGTTCAGTTTTAAATACAAAATCTTTACCATTAGAAGCAGCAGAGCTCCATATGTGACAACATCTAGGCACCCCTGTTCTTAAAGCCTAGCAGGGACCTATCAGGAGTCTGCCAGCACAAGAAGCAAATCCTGCCCACTCATGTCTCCAATTACTGGATTTGCTAGTGTCTTGACCGGTGCCATTTGAGGATTGGGTCTATGCACAGGAAGAGTTGCCTGCTGATAGCATATATCTCCATTATTATGGGGAAAGGTCCAAAGCAACACGGCACTGCAGAACAAATAAAAATGGGCTCAGGGAAAAAAAACTGTTGCAGAATGCATACTGTCAGTATTATATCATTCACAACTAACTGTTTCCCAATGTCTGATGGATACGACTGTCTCAGTCTGGGTAGGCTCTAATTCTCCATTCACACTTGTATGAATGTAGCAAATTACTGGCACTTTTAAAACGTTTTTTCTAAGCACTTTTGCAGCTTTTTACAAGCGTTTTAGAAGTGTATTACAAGCGCTTTACAGCTTCAGGCATTTTTGTTTAGCCAATAGAAAGCACTAGGGGGGTGAGAGGGAGAGGATTTTAGGGGTGGAGAGCTGCTGTTTGACCAGAAAACGCGTGACAAAATGCTTGTAAAAAATGGCTCAGGCTTTTTTTGTTAAGTCTATGGGGCCAAAAACACTTGTAATCTGCCAAAAAGAAGCTTATGTACTTTTATGAGCGACAAGCAGAACGCTCAGATGTGAACAGGGGCCATTGAAATGAATGGGATTTGGCTTGTTGAGCGGGGCATCATTTGCATATACTGTATAATGTAAGGTCAAATACTGATACTGGACTGTGTGCACCAAATAAAATATATTTATTTCCCTCTAGCCATATTTTGTGACTACTATAACCCCAAAGATGAATGTCAGTGGCATTATCACCCTTGTGGCAAGCACAGCATGAAGACATGTCGATCTATTAACAATGTATATACAAATGTCACCATTACATACCTGGAAGGTGAGTCTCCCACAACTATTATATTCTATTACTTATTTCATGATGCACCAGTCGCTGATTATATAACCACTATATAGTCATAAAACATAACATCATATCTAAACATATTAACAATATAAATATTGTAGCTTTAAGATGTCATTAACCCCTTGGAGACTGTATAATATATATTTATATTTATTTATACATACACACACACACACACACACACATACATATATATATATATATATATATATATACAAATTTACAGTTTGCACTGCGATCTGCGAACTGATCTGGGGGGGGGGGGGGGGTCATTAACTTGTATTGTCACCCTCAGCAGTTCACAGAAGGCAGTGTGAATTGCCTGCGAGGGAGATGTGATGGGAGCACCGGCACAGGAATCGCGCTGGTTCCCACATCGTGTATGTAAAATCTAGAAGCTGATTGGTTTCTATGCACAGCTGAACTATGTTTACTTCAAAAGTGAATTTTCAATGTCACCATTTTTATTGCTGTCTGTGCCCCCGTTAAGGAGATCCACCCTGTTTATCATTATCATTGAAAGTGAAAATAAAAGAAAATCCCATCTCTGTTCAATCATACAATCATGTGCAAGCATAAATTCAGTTTTTTATTTCTTTGCACGTGATTGGCTATCCTAAGAAAAGGGACATTTCACTGTTTCACCTCAATTCACTAAGATAGGCAAAAATTCATTCATTCAGTGAACGTGTTCTAATTCTTTAATGAAGTAACTCTTATGTTTATGTTATATATGTTTAAATTGTATTTGGCCTAGTTATTGTCTGTGAATTAACCAGCAGTGTACAAATAACTTACAAAATTATTTTTCATTTTTTTTAGGCTGCTACCCAACTTGCCCTAAAGACAAACCTATTTATGATGAGTTTAACAGGATTTGTGTGCGGCCAGAGCGTTGTGGCTGTTTCATTAATAACACCCGCTATGATATTGGGGATCCAATACCCAATTACAAGATTTGTCACAATTGGTAAGACACAGGGTCTACTGTGGAAGGTGGAACTTTATGTACTTTATTTAATGGTCTATTTAGATGTATTTTATACATACAAAACACATTTTTTGTAGCATTCTGTGGGTCAGAATATACAAGCTTAACTTTAAGGATCTTTAATCTAAATTTTCTAAGGATTAAAGAACCCTCTGAGCATATTGTAAGGAACCTCATTGCGTGAAAGCAATGATTCCCTTATAGATGGTCTTCAAGACTAAAGTTACTTTAGCTATTTTGATAGACACAACTATTATGCTTAAGTGTATTATATGACTAACACATCCCTCATATTCAAACAATAAGAATTATACTTCTGTTGAAAGGAACTTAGGCCAACCGCAGCCATAAAAAGCCAAATACTTTCAAGCAACTCAACAAACGTAAGAGGTGGGTGTGATTATTTGACAGGGGATAAATCTCAAACAATAGTGAGCTGCTATTATTGCACATCGAGATGCTCTCTTCACAATTTTTCATTTTTAAATACAACTAGTGTACAGGTAAGTATTTGATTCTGCCTTGATATCAGCCTTTTATATTTATATTTCCCAATCTGTCAGACTGAGAGAAGAAGGCCAGTGCTTGAAGCCTGACATTTTCTGTTGCAGTGCACATGGGCTGACAAGGGAAATTTTCTTTTCACTGATGACCTCATGAGCATGTTGCTGCTCTTAATTTATCCAATCATTAAGCTGAGTATGTTGTTTGACCAATGTTCTCTACACAAAGCTTTTCTGTTACAGTGTAGGTCAATGATCTCATCTGCTGTCTAGCAGGGATTCTGGAAGGTGGTATAAGTTTGCTATGTGAGTGATTTCTTCACTCTACAAAGCAGGCTGGCATAGTATGGGCAAGCAATACCTACACAATAATATTTGCAAGCAATATCTAAAGTTAGTTTAACTGTTTCTTGTGGGGGATTCCATTAAAATGTATGGTTGCATTAATATAGTTGCTCTTTATAATACAATTCAATATATTTTTTTTTTTCAGTAATTGTACAGAAGGAGGAGTTTACTGTGTCGTTAACGATACATCAGGTATGGTCTTACAGAGCTCTCTTTTTCCAGATACAAAGTGGCTGAGCATTTTGACACTTTCTCTAAAATATCAGATTTGGTGTTTGAAAAGTATTTAGCATTGCAGCATGGGCAAATGTGGTATTAGTTCTTACCATTTAAACCTATAGATTGCGATTTACCAGTAGATCTCAGGCAGATGACTCGTAGATCATGGCTGGGCTTGCTGACGTGCCATTCCAGAGAATAAAACACAACACAATCCAGAGGGACTACTTGTAAAGTTGGAGCTATAAAGGGGCAGGAACCACATAAGTCAATGCCTAAATTGTAGTTCTTGCTCCTGTCCCATGCGGAGTGATACTAACTGTACTCCACCTTTTATCCCAGCTAGCAGTCTCCAGAGTGCTGCCAGCAGCAGGAAAGAAAAGATCTTCAGGTCAGTGTGAAGCAATACACTGGGCATAATAGCAGCATTGTGTTGCTTTCTCACCACCTGCTTTCACCCCTTGGACCCCGCAGAAGCATGCAGTTGCGGGCCTCTTGAAGAGTGGCCCCATTTACTTGAATGGGTCAGGATTGGCAGGCGATAGCACCCACCAGAAGCAACAGGAGGCTTAATTCCTGCTGCATCATGTGTACACCAAAAGAGGTTGGGATTGGGGGAGGTAAAACTACAACTCAACCACAGAGTTTTACAATCACCTCCTCCAACTTAATGTGTGAACGAGGCCTAAAGGGTGCTACTATCGAATGTAACTAAGTGCTCCTTTACAAATGCAGCATTTGTTTGCTCCTGTTTAAATAAGATGTGAGGAGGTGACACTGTGCCCAGTGATCTTTGACGTCTCTCATGTTGTTCAGGTCAGGGCCGTCTTTAATATTAATTGGACCCTGGGCAAAATTTTTCCTAATACACTTATCAACTATTTGAGGGCAGTGTGGGCTTGAGTGTCAGCTGCTTTGGGCCCCATAACAATGACTGGGCCTGGGGCAGCTGCCCCTTTGCCAAGTGTTAAAGACGACCCTGGTTCAGGTAGATCTCCACCTCTTTAAGGTTGCCTACCCCTCAATTCAGAGTTCCTTATAAACCTTGACTACCAGAAAATCATCAGCTGCATCTTCCTTAGTAACTAAAATAAGGGTTTGAATCACAAAATATTTGTACAATGTGACCATTTAAAGCAGTACTAAACTCTGCTTTTCTTTTTTTTTATAAATGGGCTCCCAGTTGATTTATGAAATAATGTGCTAGAATGCACCATATATTAGCACATTAAGGCAGATACATCTGTGCAACTCAAATAAAACCCAGAAGCGCTGAGCTGTCATCACTCCCCTGATCAAAGGCACTTCCAACTTCGCCTGGTCTTCCTTTTGGGTTTTCTCTCTCCAGCTGCTTGAATGGCCAGGCCTCGATGAAATCACTCCCGTGCAGGCATATTGGAATCACCATCATGGCATGGTGCTCCCTGCATTCACAGGGAAGGCAGTGTGACATGAATACACAGTAAACTGCGCATGCACGAGTGATGTCATCCCAGGCAGCACAGTGGTGTAGTGGTTAGCACTCTTGCCCAGCAGTAAAAAGGGTCGCTGGTTTAAATCCCAACCACGGTACTACCTGCCTGGAGTTTGCATGTTCTCTGTGCCTGCGTGGGTTTCCTCCAGGTACTCTGGTTTCCTTCCACACTCTAAAGACATGCTGGTAGGTAGGTTAATTGGCTTCTGTCCAAAAATTGGCCCTAGTATATAAATGGGGACCTTGGATTGTGGGCTCCTTGAGGGTAGGGACCGATGTGAGTGTGCAAGGATAGGGCCAATTGTAGACACTCACTCAGGATGGACTGGTGTCTTTATTCAACCTACTAACTATATCCCCTGGAGCAAACATCTATATCTCGTTAACAGTGCAATTTTAGAAGATTTTGAAGATACTAGCAAGAAATATATATTATATGTTGTAATCCAGAGGAAAGTCAAAATGTTGGATTTAATACTCTTTTTTTTCCAAATATAATTTTATTGATCAACAAAGGTGCCAGACCCCATTATTACAACAATAACATGATGATAATTGAGATTGTAAACATGTAGTTCAGTTCATAATAAATCAATGAACATATTGCATTATCATATTACTCATTGGTACAAAACAAGACAGAGATTGCAATTAGCTTGCTCGGTTGTAACTAGCGTAATGTGACTATCGTGTAAGTGCAAAGGGGTAATAGGGTCTCCCCAATTTTTTTTCCCTCTTTTCTTAAATAGTAAAAGGAAATAAGATATAGTGAGAGATAGAGCAGAAAGAGCAGAGTAGGGGAGAAGAAGGGGGGAGAAGGAAGGGGAAGGGAAGGGATGGGAAGGGAAGCAGGTAAGAAGATGACTATCGCTCAGGACCATAGCAGTAGCTCATGTGTATTTCTCACGGTTATGTTGCACAGTAAGAACCAAATCCTCCATCTTGTTTATATCCTCCACTTTCCGCAGCCAACGCATGGTTGTTGGTGGGCATTGCTGTTTCCAGTAAAGTTAATACTCTTTTAGGTTATGAAATATCAGTAAAAACCTATCTTAAATAATATGTAGTATTTAAAGCATATCTAAACCCAGGAACATAAATGCAGCTTGCCTGGGCATGCAGCCAAGACAGCTGATTGGAGGAAAGGCACACACCCCTTCTCCTCATTGGTAGGGACACTCAGCTCCGTTCGTTGAATCGTTCGGGGCTCTGCTAATCTATTTATAGCATCTTCCCCAACACAAAACTCTGTCTGCTTTTATCACATGCATCGGAGAATTTGTCAGAGGTTCTCATGCTGATAATAAAAGAACAGCATGAGACAGCTACAGGACTTAGTGCTTTGAAGAGAGATAAGAAAACACTCCAGATATACAGTATGTGCACAGCTAATATTTCATGAATCGGTTTACATCCACTTTAAAGGATTATTGTCATTTTTTAATTTATGATAGTGGTTTTATAACTTCTTGCATGATTAGAGATGGAATTTTATGAACACTGAAAATTGTTTGCTTATTGGTCAAAAATATTTTGTTAGTGATTCATACTAAAACTGAAACCAGTTCACAATATCGTAATTTCTTGTCTTTGTTTGCAGTCAGCACCACCTCTCCATGGACGATGACAACTCCAACTTCAAGTAAGTTATGATTGTTACTACAGCCTGTACATGTCATGATAAAATATTAAAGCTGAAGTCCAGCTTTAGTCTTGCACAGTTGTATAACTCCTATTCTGTACTTATAATGCTTAGTTGTTTTCACGCTGTGAAATGATTGCAGGGTTTGCAAATACAGAGAAATACCCATTCACCCTGTCTATAATCCACTGTCCTTTGTTTCCTATAAACTTAACTAGAATCTCAAAAATGTTATCAGTCCTCTGTGGACTACAGACCCTATGCTATAGAAATGAGGAGAGGAGGAGTCCAAATCAGGAAAGCAACCTATAGTGACAATGCTGCTTCTTCATAGATACAATGAAGTGACTTGTCACCCTAGAACAGGAAGTTTGCTAATGGCAGAATCACCAGGTGAAATTACAGGAAAAAAACATCTAATGCAGCTTTCACATCTAAGCCCTTGTACACACGGTCGGAAATACCGACCACAAAATCCGTCGGATTCTTTCAGACGGATTTTGTCCGAAACTGGCGTTGCATACACACGGTCGGACAAAGTTGTCGGAAAATCCAATCGTTCAGAACGTGATGACGTTCGTTCGTTACGACGGGACTACGTTCAGCCTAGTAGCCAATAGCTTTGCTCTCGTACTTTGATCTGAGCATGCGTGGCACTTTGTCCGAAGGAAATTCTCTACAAACGAACTGAATTTCCGACCGTGTGTACAGGGGCTAAGATCTGATAACCTGCATTCTGCTGTAATGTGTAATTTTGTTTTGAGGTTTAGATACATTTAACGAAAATTAAAAAATTCATACAAACTGCACAAGGAAGATTTAAAGCAAAATCGTATTTCTGTTAGACCCTTATTGACTAACTATAGTCAAGCTGTGAGTTTTTTTTAAATAATATTAATCTGACAGAATTTTCAAACTTTATCTATTTCACGGAAAAATATGTTGTGTTACAGTCTGTGTCCCCATTGGGGAGATGTCCTTTCACTTCCAGTTAGGACAGAAAGTGATTGAAAATATCTTCAGCAGGGGCACAGCCTGTGGTCAAACACACAAAAATAGGTATGGTCCTGTGTCACAGCTACTTTACAGTAGCCTGGCCATCCTGAGAGGTGTATCAAGGACATTCTAAGATCCCCCCACCAACAGGACCCACTGTCACCTAACTAACACCACTCTTGTCCCAAGCTGGCTGCTGAACTCTTCTACTTTTCCCCAAAGCTGCGCTTTGGTCCTCTAAGACCAGCGTTCATGCTGCACGTGGTAATGAGCTGGTTTTTGGCTTTAATAAATTTTACTGCAGATTCAAATATTGGTGGTATTGGTGAAAAGATCATTTCATAAAAGTTACTCTTTACAATTAAATGAATGATACATTTGCTTATTTATTTGAAAATATATCATTTTCTGTCTGTTTTATTGAGTAGCAGGATCTGGAGATTGCTTTGTAAAAAAATGTGTGAATGGCACTGAGAAAATGAAGCACGTGATTTGTGAAACTTCTACACCCATTACTACATCCGTTACCTCCACTACCGTTACTACAACAACTGTGTCAACCTCAACAGGTAATAATTTCGACATGGGGGGCATGTTTATTAAGCTGTACAGTAAAAAAAAATATTTGTAAATCCTCTGCTTGGATTTCAATTTGACTATGGCGTAACTTATTAAAGCTTAATTCCAGGCACAAGAACAAAAAAAAAAACAACCTTACAGTGGCACCACCCTTCACTGCAAGGTTTGAATGCTCCTTTCTCTGAAGCTCTGATCTGTGAGCAGAGCCTCAGCTTCATTAGATACAATGTAGGGCTATTAATCCTGTATTGTACATGGTGGAGGCTAAAGTTTGACCTCTGCCAGGAGCAGCTTACAGAGGAGGCTATGGTGGACTGGTCACACAGATAATAGTATCCTGCTGGAGTGGAAATCCAGGCAAGTAATAAAGCCTCTTCTGCAACCCCCTAGAGTTAACAAAACCTTAACCATTGCAGTATGGGAGACAACACTGCAATGATATTTTATTTTCCGTATGTTGTGCCCAGAGCTGGGCTTTAAGGAGTGAGCATTAGACCTTCAGAGTGAATTTTTGATATGTTTAGGTAAAAAAATGAAAAAAGACGATTGAAATTTGTTTTAGTTATCAACCCCCATCAGTTATTATCTCCTTTCTGTCCACAATCCATGTGTTGATATCTCCTAGCACAAGAAAAAACATGTATATATCGCAGCTTACAAGTAGTTAGAGGTGGTGGCTGCATTCATTTTCTATCCATAGACTAAAAATGCCTTCAGCAAATACACAAAATCCCCTTTGATTGTTCTTGTTGCTTTCCGTAAGCTAAATTGAAAGCAAAGACAATTTTTTTCTGTAATAATTTACACAACATCTATATATGACAGCTATGGCTCCCTCCATAAATGACAGGAATTACGACAATCATAAAAAAAGAAAACCATCTATTGGCTATTAAATTACAACAAATTAAATGTTTGTTTTTGTGTTCAGATAAGGCTCCTTTCACACCTTTGCAAGTGCAAAAGTGCACCTGTGTTTTTGCTTGTTTTGTGCGTCACGTTTAGGCAGCCCATGCATTTCAATGGGATGCCCTACATATAACAAATCTCACAAAAGAAGAGCGAGCACATTTTTTTTTTTTTTTTTATTAAATCATATTGCACTACAGTACATGGGAAAAAGTTGTAATGTATTGTAGTTCGATTTAGCGAACATAATTTGACTGGTGTATTTTGGGTGCTATTAGGAATGAATGGCATCACAGAGTACCTGCCAGGACATCATACACATTCCTGAATTGCATAGGCATGAACAGAGCCTAAAGATCCCATTGCTTAACTAGCGGCTGGCTATTTTCTTGTATCATTTACATAAGATTGGGTAGTCAAAGTGAACTGAAATTTGCTTTTCACATAATTGGATAACTGAAGTGAATATTCACACAATTTGTTGAGTAAAGATCCTCAACTCCTTTAGTAGATCAGCCTGAATATGTTCTATATCCCATCAGGTCCTACGTTACTTTTCTTATAGGTAGAGACTTTCAGCACTGTTCGTTGAATCGCTTGGGGCTCTGCTAATCTATATATACCATCCTCCTCAATACAAAATTGTCTACTTTTATCACATGTGTCAGAGAATTTGTCATAAGTTATCATGCTGATAACAGAAGAACAGAATAGAAGAACAGAGCATGAGACAGCTACAGGACTTAGTGCTTTGAATAGAGATAAGAAAACACTACAGATATATGTGCACAGCTAAAATTTCATGAATCGGTTTACATCCATTTTAAAGAATTATTGTCATGTTTTTTAATTTATGATAGTGGTTGTATAATTTCTTGCACGATTAGAGATGGAATTTTATATACACTTAAAATTGTTTGCTTATTGGTCAAAAATATTTTGTTAGTGATTCATACTAGTACTAAAACCAGTTTACAATATTGTAATTTCTTGCCTTTATTTGCAGCCACCACCTCTCCATGGACGATGACAACTATAACTTCAAGTAAGTTATGACTTTTACTACAGCTTGTACATGCTATAATAAAATATTAAAGCTCAAGTCCAGCTTTAATCTTGCATAGTTGTTGTATAACCCCTATTCTGTACTTCTAATGCTTAATTGATTTCACACTGTGAAATTATTGCAGGGTGCATTCAAAGCTGAAGCATTATAGATAGAGGCATCTAATTTCCTTGCTGCAGGACGAGTGGCATCACCGGCTCATTCCTCCCAGCCTCGCTGTCCCTTGCCTGCTGTTTTCATTCATTCAATTTCAGTCCTGGGGCTTCAGCATTACAGGCATACCCCACTTTTAAGTACACAATGGGGTTTATTTACTAAAGTTGGAAAGTGAAAACTGCTGCATAGAAACCAATGAGCTTTTAACCCCAGTTTGTTCAATTAAGCTTTGGTAATAAAACCTGGAAGCTCATTGGTTTTTATGCAGTGAGCCTGATTTTGCACTTTCCAGCTTTAGTAAATAAACCCCATTGCGTACGTAAAAGTGGGGTATGCCTGTAGCTAGTTTGGTCTGTATGCAAATGCTGGCTTTCAAGAAATGCCCACCTCCTCCAGTCTGACAGCCACTCATGAAGGCATTTTAAATATTTGTATAACTTCTCCCAAGAGTCAACCCAATGTTTCCACCAGGGCTGGGGCTCTTTACAAAAGTACTGAGGCAAAATGCTGTAAATCTTTAAAACAGGACCCAATCATCTCATCTCACTAGCCAAGATTTGCTTGCATTGCATAGAGAAGCACAGACACCAGTGATAATGTCACTGAGTCTGAAATTAGGTATGTAATGAAAATGGAATGGTTTCATTTAAAATTGTGTTACAGTTAGCATGCTGATAAATGGGGAGCAAGGAAGCAAGTAAGAAAACATAAGTTTTAATCATTTTTTTTAAATGGTATTACACCCCAAAACAAAAATGTAATATGTTGCAGCTTGCCCATCTCTAAATGTGGTGGATGATTTAACCACTTCAGCTCTGAAAGGTTTTACCCCCTTCATGACCAGGCCATTTTTTTGCAATACAGCACTGCGTTACTTTAAGTGACAATTGTGTGGTCCTGCAACACTGTACACAATAAAATTGATGTTCTTTTTTTCCCACGAATATAGTTTTCTTTTTGTTTTATTTGATCACCTCTGTGGTGTTTATTTTTTGCACTATAAAAAAAAAAACAATATTTTTTACTTTCTGCTATAAAACACATCCAATAAAAAAAAATGTAAAAAATCAAATTTCGTCTGCAATTTAGGCCAATGTGCATTCTGCTACATATTTTTGGTAAAAATATCACAGTAACCATATATTGAATGGTTTGTGCAAATGCTATAGTCTACAAACTATGATTTTTTTTGGCATTTTTATTTATTTATATTTTTACTAGTAATGGTGGTGATTTTTAGTGGGACTGCAACATTACGGCGGACAAATCAGACACCTAACTGATACTTTTTTGGGATCCAGTGACATTATTACAGTGATCAGATGTAAAAATATGCACTCTTAGCCCTTGTACACACGGTCGGAGAATCCGTGGGAATGTGTCCTATCGGACCGTGTTGTCGGATAATCTGACTGTGTGTGGTATGCATCGGACTGTTTCAGTCGGAATATCCGTCGGACCAAATTTTCCAACTTGCTGGTAATATTTTCCGACAAACTGGTCTGATAGGACATACTCCGATCATGTGTAGAAAATTCCGATCGGACAAAGTGCCACGCATGCTCAGATCAAATTCCTACATCAAAGCTATTGGCTACTAGTCTGAACGTAGTCCCATCGTAACGAAATTACGTCATCACGTTTTGAAAGATCGGATTTTTCGACAACTTTGTCCGTGCTTGCTGTTAACTGTGTGGGGGGAATATTAATTGGGTGGGCTCTTCCCTGAGCCTACCCTTTTTTAAGGCAATTAGAGCCTTATTGGAATCCATGTGTCCGGCGCCCTGCGTTTAGATTAGGGGCCGGATGCATGGAATCAGGTGGGGGCGGCGCTCCTGCGCCCTTATGGACAGGCCACCACTGGTCTCCACTCTACTGAGTACAGCAACAAAGACACCTTTGGACAGCAGTATTGTCAATCTTAGGAGAGGGTAGTGTTAGATGTACTAGCAGATTTAGATGGACTTGACTAATAAATTAATGCCAAACTCCAACTAACACTTTTTAAGCCACTGCAATGTGTTTTTCATTTTGGGATAAAGGTTTTACATAAAAGAATAAAAGCTGACCATTGTAAGCACCTCTCTCAATAGTAAAAGGTTTGTCTCAACCCTCTAACTGCCACTTTTGCTGGAAAGCTTAGTCTGTCAAGGGAAGTTGAAAAATAACAGGCTTACTGTCAGGATCACAATGATTAAAATAAAGATTAAAAAAAAAATCCTAAAAAAGAAAACAAATGCAGCCACCACAACTGAGAATTGGTAAGCTGCTAATTATGAAATGCTGCTATTGGGTATTTCACTGTTCACCTAACCATTTTTTCTATACAAACAATGCAAATAAAAACATAAATACTGTACCCTAAAATCAAATAAAAATATTGCCCCCCCCCCCATCCTAAAAGCCAAACGACATCTAAAACTCATACTCGGCAAGTGTACACGATGCCAGGCATTTTCCAGACAGTTACACTGGGAATTCACAAGATAATAACAGTCGAGTCTGGAGCTCCATACCATGGTAAAATTAGCAAGGTCGATTTATATAATACAGGTCATTGTGAAAAATTAGCTCTAGAAAAGATATCCTGTCACTAGTTGTTAGGACTTGTTTTGATGCCTTGAGGCAATACTGCAACATTAGCATTTATTTTTTTCCTTAACAAAGCTTTCATCTGGTTCTTTGCTGCCCCCCACCCCTACGCTGGCTGCTGTGGTACTTTTGGGAATAGCTCCCAGCAGCATAACCTCATGGAAATCATATGGCAGCACTAAGGCAAAGCAGTTCGATCCAAATTATACTGGTATTCAAAAACTGTCCAGACACTTCCTAAATTACTCAGAAGCACCTTGTATTTATTCTATTCTTAATGGAATATGTTTTGCATCATCTGGGGCCATGTTATATCCAAGATGGTGGTGCCTGGCAGTGCCTTGTTCCAGTTCCTGCACAAGTAAGGCCCCTATAGGTGCATTGGGGTTGATTTAGTAAAGGCAAATCCACTTTGCACTAGAAGTACACTTGGATGTGCAGTCACTTTAGATCTGAGGGGTAGATTTGAAATGAGAGGAAGCTCTGCTGATTTTATCATCCAATCAATTACAAGCTAAAATGCTGTTTTTTTATTTTTCTTGCACGTCCCCCTCGGATCTACAGCGACTGCACTTCCAAATGTACTTGTAGTGCAAAGTGGATTTGACTTTAGTAAATCAACCCCATTGCATTGAGTACATGCATATAAATGCAAAGAATATGAAACATACATGTTTTTATTAGCTGCTATCTGAAACTTTACCTACTGGGGCTGTAAGTTCAACTAACATTTCTGTCATTTAGCATACTCCTATAACATTGAAAAAAGTATAGATATTTAGAGAACATTTTGGACATCAGACCATTTGCCTGTATTTACTTTATAATATAATGAAATTCAGACAACCTTATTTTTTTATAAATAGTAAGAAAAGATTGAAATGTCTCCTTGATATATAATAGCAGCCAACTGCAAGCCCCTGAGTTCTGAAGCCAGGCTTTCCCCGAATCTCCACCTCCTAGTTATGTAGATGACTCTCTGTTGGCACTGTAGAGTATGCATCTGCTGAAGCTCAACACAACAAGTTCACTTTAATTAAAGCTGCCAACTGCTGATACCCCCTTTCTTCACTGCTTGGCCACTCCATTCACCTGGAGAAGGACCCTTACACGGTATTCTGGGCATTGGGCAGTATGTCACTCAGCTTCTTTTCTCTCACATGACTGCATTAGTGTTTGGTGATTGGCTGCTCTGGCAACCAGTATTGTCACTGGAGTCAGGAGAAAATCGGTACTTCTGTGTAAGTCATGATCTGGAGAAACTGTAGGAGAACTTGTGACAACCAAATACATACTTTGAATAGATGTTGTATGTTCTTTAAATGACCTGTATATTTTTTGTCCTCACAGCTTGTGTCCCTAAAAAGGAATGCCAGTGGACTGAGTGGTTTGATGTCAACAAGCCAAGCGATGGGCTGGACGGTGGTGATTACGAAACATATGAAGAGATAAGAAAGCGATATACATTCTGCAGTGTGCCTAAGCAGATTGAGTGCAGAGCAGTTAATGCCCCTGATGTCAGTTTGGAGGATCTGAAGCAAAATGTTCACTGCAATGTATCTAATGGTCTTATCTGCAAGAACAGTGATCAGCCAAGTGACAGCCTATGGCAGAAGTGCTTCAACTATAAGATCCGAGTGAACTGCTGTGACTATGACAGTTATGACTGTAGTACCACCACTAGGACTACTACCCCAACAACCACTACTGAAACATCTACAGTTACCACTACAACACCCACCACTACTACCTCTCCTACCACCACTATGACTGCTACCCCAACAACCACTACTGAAACATCTACAGTTACCACTACAACACCCATCACTACTACCTCTCCTACTACCACCACTACGACTGCTACCCCAACAACCACTACTGAAACATCTACAGTTACCACTACAACACCCATCACTACTACCTCTCCTACCACCACTATAACTGCTACCCCAACAACCACTACTGAAACAACTCCAGTTACCACTACAACACCCATCACTACTACCTCTCCTACCACCACTATGACTGCTACCCCAACAACCACTACTGAAACAACTCCAGTTACCACTACAACATCCATCACTACTACAGGTGAGTGAACATTGTATATTCAGTAGTAAAGACAAAGGGGGAGATTGACTTTAACATTTTGGCAATAAAATCTTAAAACTGATTGGTTTCTATGCAAAGCTGCACCAGGGATTGCACTCTAGTTTTAGTAAATCAACCCCAAAGTCAGTTAAGTGGAAATGGTGAAAATTTGAGAACAAAGGCAAATAGACTCTGAATAAGACCCCAAAAGTGCTGCAATAGTTTTGTGTTTCAGTAAGATTATAGCTGTAAAGATGAATTTGCCCTGGACTGTATCCAGCTATATGTAATCAAGCTACACCTCCATGAGAGGCCTCCTGCTGACTGCTCTTTCTTTGCTTTAACAGCTCTTATATAGGCAAGGGTGGAGCCACCTGGTGATGTAACTGGCTGACCCCTCCCCCTTCTGACATCATGTCCTCTGCAGACTCCAAAAACCACAGCCCAGGATTGTTAGGAAGAGGTCCTAGTCCCCAAAGTACCCTCCCTATGTTGAGGTCATGTAGCATGGTATGGTTCAGGTGGGGAGGGGGGCACTCGCTCGCCCCCCCTTTCCTGGCCTGCCAGGCTGCATGCTCAGATAAGGATCTGGTATGGATTTTGGGGGGTCACGCCATTTTTTACGTTTGACACGAACATTGGGCTCATCACTAATCATAAGCAAGAAGGCACAGACAGAAATTAAAGGTTGCCACATTTTTACCTTTCCCTGTTTTACTAAAATGTGTTTTTATTATTGTCAGGATCCGTGCTGGGGAGATATCCCTTTAACCACTTCAATAGCAGGCATTTTCATCCTCTTTCTGCCCAGGCCAATTTTCAGCTTTCAGCACTGTCACAGTTTGAATGACAATTGCGCGGTCGTGTGACATTGTACCCAACATTGTACAATTCAATTTTGATAGTTTTTTTCCCCACAAATAGAGCTTTCTTTTGGTGGAATTTGATCACCTCTGCATTTTTTATTTTTTGCACTATAAACAAAAAAAGTTTCGTAATTTTGAAGAAAACCCAATATTTATTACTTTTTGCTATAATAAATATCTCATTTGTTTTTCAAAAAAAATGTTTCCCTCAGTTTAGGCCAATATGTATTCTACATATTTTTGGTAAAAAAAAAAAAAAAATCCCAATAAGCATATGATTGGTTTGCACAAAATGTATAGCATCTACAAAATAGGGGACAGATGTCATTTTTATTATTCATTTTTTTTTTTACTACTAATGGCGGTGATCTGTGATTTTTATCATTACTGTCACATTGCGGCGGACAGATCAGACACTTTTGACACTCTTTTGGGACCATTGACATTTCTAAAGAGATCAGTGGTATAAAAAAGCACTGATTACTGTGTAAATGTCAATGGCAGGGAAGGGGTTAACACTAGGGGGCACTTAAGGGGTTAAATGTGTGCCCTAGGGAGTGATTCTAACTGTGAGGGGAGGACTCTGATGAAGGGAGGAGACAGATCGGTGTTCCTCTGTACAAGGAACATACGATCAGTTCTCCTCTCCCCTGACAGGACATGGATCTGTGTGTTTACACACACAGATCCACGTCCCTGCTTTGTGATGAGCAATCGCGGGTGCCCGGCAGACATCGCGACCGCCTGGCACATGCACCGGTTCTCCAGTGATGCGGCGAGTGTGCGCACACTCACCAGAATGCTGGGAAGTCAAGGACGTCATTTGACGGAGGGAGGAAGGGTTCCTGTCGCTGTCATTTGACTATACGATGGTAGGGAACTGGTTACATGAAAATCTTCTCAGTATAGCCACTTGATGACCAAGACTTTTTATTTAGAAGTTTATATCAGTATTATTTGCTAGAAAACTATTAGAAACCCCCCAAACATAATACCGGTATATATTTTTTGCAGAGACCCTAGAGAATAAAATAGTGATCATTGCATTATTTTATGTCACATGGTATTTGCGCAATGTTTTGTCACATAAGATGTCACATTTTAAATTTGCGCACATTCATGGAATGGCAAAATGAATATGATTCATAAAAATCTCCACAGGCGCTTTAAATAAATTAAAAGGTTACTTGTTTAGCGTTACAGAGGAGGTCTAGCACTAGAATAATTTTTTCTGCCCTAGCGTTCGCACGAACTCCGTTTACATATGCGGGCATAACTTATGTATCCATTTGCTTCTGCACGCGAGCACGGGGGATGGGAACGATTTAATTGTTTTCCTTATTTCTTTTATTTTTTTGCACTGTAATGTGGTCTACAAGTATGCATGACACAATGGCTTTGTAATACCCAATCATTGCCTGGCTAGCCAAACGCCAGATGGATCCAACAGTTCTCTGGTAGGCCAGACTGACCATACAAAACCCAATCCCCAGTATCAACCTACAGTTGAGAATAAATCTATCAATTCAGCTTTAAGCTAAAGTTTAGCTAAAAAAATCCTACAGCTGTAGTCAAATAACTTGCCTGTAATAAAGTATGCTCCACGTTTACAGCTTTGGGTCTTCAGGCAGAACAGCAGTAACATCAGTAAAGATGACTTGACTGGGACACGTTCCCTCCTGCCTCTTCCTCTATTGAGAAAAGTTATTTCATTGATTACCATGCTTGTCACAAAATCTGTGAATGGTGGCAGGGACCGTGTGACTGATCAGACCTCCCTCCATTCACAGATCATGTTACAGGCATTGTTATCAATGAAATGAGAAATCAGGGAGCATGTACATCTGTTCTTCCTGAAGACCTAAAGCTGTTAAGCATTGCATTGTCTGGAGTTCAGAGACAGGAAGAGGAAAGGCATCTCTGAAGTGGAGATTTCTCCTGGATGCCTACTTACACACCATGACCTTGTATGATTACTTGTAAATGGTGTGACCAAAGTTGTAGGGAATTTTTGATCTAACTTTTAAATGTTTTACCACCCCTCACAAATGAAGATAACTTTTGCAAGTACAATGAGTTGGTGTAGGGCACTGTGGGGGACCTAAAACTGGATTTTAGAAATGTTGGAGGCATGCCTTCACCTTATCCTACAATGTAAACCAGGTCTCTGTAAACTTTTTTAGAAGCAGCCCATATTACACTGTTTTATGCTGAGGGGACACACTTTAATGCTGAAATTTGGAAAAGTTAATACTGTATTTCAATGATGAAATTTCCTTATGCCGCGTACACACGATCTAAATTCTCGTCGGAAAAAGCTCTGATGGTTTTCCCGACAGAATTCCGACAGAATTCGGCTCAAGCTGTCTTGCCTACACACGGTCACATCAAATTCCGATCATTTATAACGCCGTGACGTACAACACATTCCAACGTGACTAGAAAAAGCAAGTTCAATAGCCAGTAGCCAATAGCTTCTGTCTCGTAGTTGAATCTGAGCATGTGTGATTTTTTGGCGTGTCGGAATTGCATACACACGATCGGAATTACCAATAGAAAGTTTTTCCATCTGGAAAATTGAGAACATGCCATCAATTGTTGGCTGGCGGAAATTCGGACAGCTAAATTACGATGGAGCATACACGCGGTCGCATTTTCAGATGAAAAGCTCTCATCTGTCTTTTTCTGGCCGGAATTACAATCGTGTGTATGCGGCATTACAGCAACACTGTGGGAAGGCATCAATCAACAGCCCATTGTGCAAGTCTTGCTTTCAAAATTTGCATTCATTTGTAAGAGATTTGTTTTAAATATGTTGATTGCACCAGGACCCCTATATAATGTTTTATTATTACAGGATATATTATCAGTTTGCTTTGTATTTTAATGATGCATGTGTTTATATTTCATTTTTTTTCCCCCGAAGTTCCGATCTGTAAAAAGTGTGAGTGGTCACGCTGGTTTGATGTCAGTTCCCCTACATTAGAACCAAATGGAGGGGATTTCGAGACCTATGTTAACATTCGAAAAGCTGGGTATGATGTTTGTGAAAAGCCAGAACAGATTGCTTGCAGATCAACCAGATCCCCAAATTCATCACTGGAAAGCAATGGGCAGTTTGTGACCTGTAATGTCTCCAGTGGTCTCATTTGTCGAAATAATGACCAGGAGGGAGACCTACATCTCTGCTTTGATTATGAGATCAGTGTCTACTGCTGTCAAGAAGTAGATGACTGCATATCTACACCTATTACAACAACCCTGAGCATCTCTCCAAGCACAAGTAAGGGGGATACAAGGAAACTAATAGATATTGTGTTTGAAATGTTTAACACTGCTACTAACAATCACTCATTTGGGGTTGGTTTAGGATAAACCATAGGGATAGGTTTGGATTGCACACCCACTCGTGTGAGTAAACACATGTGAGTTTTCATTTACACATGTGACTGCAATCCAATACCTTATCAAGGTGATTGTACACTAATTTTCAGTGAGTATAGTGATGTCCTTGATTGCCATGTACATTGAACTTATAAAATACCCCTGTGCAAACAGAAACAGTAAAAAAAAAAAAAATGTTCTTTGGGGGTGGAGATTGCTCTGGACTGACTCAATCGGTCACTGCTTATGGATGTGAGGAAATGTGGAAGGAAGGATGTGCTTCATGAGGTTAGTGCCCAGATTGAGAAAGGAGTGGGGACCTGTTGGGATCTGGGCTGCTGACTCAGGGTATGGCTGAAGGATCGATTCCGCACATAATCTAGAAAAGTGAATGTAAAGAAGCACCTGGTGTCCAGTGGAAGTAGGTTTGAAAAAGGTTTTATTTGGAGTATAACAAATTTTTTTTTTATCGTTGCTACTCCAAAGAAAATGTTTTTTTCCAAGAAATTACTTCTTTTTACAATCTGTAATAGCTATAGCTATGTGCACTTGATGCAGATTATTTCTATATGGCATCTGCATGCAAAATTGTTCTCAGAACTTAGACCCCAAATCACATGACAAGGCTTGACTTGTGTACATTTGGACGATCAAGCATACATTCTATAGCAAACCACCATGGGTAATAAATTCTGAGGATAAACAATGCACTTGAATGTTTGTGTACAGCTAGGATGAATGATAAATTCCATGGTCAAGAGTTGATTAATCCATGGTGGCATCAATGCATGATTGTATCTGTGTAAATAATAGTAAATCAGAGCTATTATCTCTTTCTTGACTGCTCCTGTCCAAGGTAAACAAATCTTGGAGCAATTTTGGCTACAACTTCTACAGCAATAGCACTTGGGGAATTTCTACTTCCTAAATTCCTCCTGGACCAAATGAACAGGAAAGTGCTCAGCGCTTTGCAGGGCAAAGCAATGGTGTCTCTGCAAAGGGCATCTCCTAACCCATACTCACCTTACTTGTGCTCCCGCACAGCTATTAACTTCTCGTTATCTGGAGCTGAAATTGGCTGTGTCAGTAACCCGAGGGGAGTGGTGACATCATTCTCCTGGACATGTGACAATGATTAGGCCAAACAATAGGCCACAATAGGGGAGCAGGCCACATGTTCCCCATACTTGGAAATGCCTGGTGGAGGAGCAAGGGGCTGTAAAGGAGTGCAGATAAGGTGCTTATTAGGGGATTGGGAGTTACCCTCTGCAGAAGCACTATCCCTTTGGGGTTTATTTACTAAAGGCAAATCCACTTTGGAAATGCAGTCACTTTAGATCTGAGGGGGTGATCTGAAATGAGGGGAAGCTCTGCTGATTTCATTATCCAATTGTGTAAAAGCAAAAATGCTGCCCCCCCTCAGATCTACAGTGACTGCACTTCTATGTGCTCTTGCAGGGCACTTGTAGTGGAAAGTGGATTTGCCTTTAGTAAATAAACCCCTTTGTCCTGCATGAGCAAGGTTGCATAGGGGTTTATTTGCTAAAGGAAAATACACTTTGCGCTACAAGTGCACTGCAAGTAAATCAACGCCAGAGTCTCCTTAAATTAAGATAAATGATAATGGTTATAAAATGTTATTACTTGCGATTCATACATTACAATTGTCCATTTCAGCTAAACAGTTGTGTTACAATAAGCCATGTTCTAAAAGCCAATTCTCCACAAAGCTCCAGTCACACTCATTCTTCACAACATTTGAATCTGAATGATACTTTGAAGGAAAAGAACATAACGTGTCATAATGATAAGTGGCTATACTGTGCTAAATATAGTGTGTGGGGCTGAAATGAGCCTACTCACAGTATACAAACAACCTGGAGTCTGTGTACTCACAACTGAGAGACGTTACAAATACAAAGTTTGGAAAGAAAGCACACCAATGTAGTTCATTACTTATCAATTTAGCTTGAAAGAACGCAGAGGGGCATGTTTACAAAGGAGTAAATGTGACTTTCACCAAATATTCACTGGTGGTGAATTAATTACTGGCACTGAAAACACATGCCCCATGAAGATTCACCTGTAGTGAATGTTTGTTGGATGTTAGAATTACTGCTTTATAAATATACCTGTTAAGTTTCGCTAAACGGTCATTGATTTAGAGCTCTGATGCTCTGAATGCTGTACTGTATATAGCATTAAACTTGCTGCATATGATGTAGACAGTTATGCTTTCTCAGATTGTTTGTGTTATATGTTGTGTATAAATATACCATGTACAATAACAGATAATGTTGTAATGGCACACATAATTAAATAATCATAACCTTTTATTCGAAACCTACAAGTGATAGCTCAACTCGTACACCTATGCCACCAAACACCACATTGACAACCATGACATCTGAAACAACACAAAGAAGTTGATTTGCTAAGCTGGTGCACTTATATAGTTACATAGTCGGTGAGCTTGAAAAAAGACACAATTCCATTAAGTCCAACCTATGTGTGTGGTTAGAAACTATCAATACCCCCTGCTGAGACCACCACCTGTGGAAGGGAATTCCACACCCTTGCCGCTCTTACAGTAAAGAACCCTCTAAGTAGTTTAAGTTTAAACCTCTTTTCTTCTAATTTTAATGAGTGGCCATGTGTCTTGTCAAATTCCCTTTTGCGAAAAAGTTTTATCCCTATTGTGGGGTCACCAGTATGGTATTTGTATATTGAAATCATATTCCCTCTCAAGTGTCTCTTCTCCAGAGAGAATAAGTTCAGTGATTGCAACCTTTTCTCATAACTTATATGCTCCAGACCCTTTATTAGTTTTGTTGCCCTTGTTTGTACCTGCTCCATTTCCAGTGATTCCAGTACAGAGTCTTGTAGAGCGGGAGAATTATCGTTTTATCTCTGGAGTTGATTCCCTTTTTAATGCATGCCAATATTCTGTTTGCTTTGTTAGCAGCAGCTTGGCATTGCATCCCATTAGATGAATGTGTACGTGAGAAACAGGAATGTTGAGGCACCAGGGGATGACAACATCTCCAAAGATCTGTGAGTCCAGCTTCAGACAGGTAGTGGGCAAATGGCGTTTGTTCCCTAGGGCCCAGAGACTGATTTTTTTTTTAATATATCCAGCGTTGGATCCAGTATATTAAAATCTCTAACTGCAAAAAGTGGGACTAATGGGTGGCTTATATTAATTTGAAGAAAACACTTCTGCTGCCATCCGATTGCAAATAGGTGAGATCTGCAAATAGGGGTGTCTACTTTCCAAAATGGGGTCAGTTGAGGGAGGTTTGTGCCATCTGGGCATTCCATGGCCTCCAAAACTGTGATAGGCAGTGAAAAGTGAAATCAAAAATTTACACCCATAGAAAGCCTGACAGTGATTGGTTTTCGGGGTCCTGTACATGGCTAGGCTCCCAAAAAGTCTCACACATGTAGTATCCCCGTACTCAGGAGAAGCAACAGAATGTATTTTGGGGTGTAATTTCACATATTCCTATGGCATGTTTGAGCAATATATCATTTAGTGAAAACTTTGTGAAGAAAAAAAAAAAAGGAAGAAAATTGACTTTTTCCCGCAACTTGTCTCAAAATATAAAATATTCCATGGACTACATGGACATGGTCTACTTTCCAAAATGGGTCCATTGGGGGGGAGGGGAGGGGGGTTTGAACTGTCCTGGCATTTTATGTACAATATTTAGACAAAGCCCTTTCTGGCACTTATTGTTTATATGAAAACATTTTTTTAATTAAGATAATTAATTTGAACCCGCAAACATTATATCATTTTTTAAAGTGAAGGCCCTACAGATTAAAATGGTGGGTGTTTCATTTTTTCCCCAAACAGTAACTGAGACTACAACTAGCACAGAATTGCCAACTACTTCAGAAGTAACAAGTCCTACAACTCCATTTACTTCAACAACACTTACAACTACACCATCAACCACCACATTGACCCAGTCAACAACTACGACTTTCTCTACAACAAGTAAGTGCAGTGTTTGCTATTTGTTAATAGAAGTGTTGAGAAAATTAAAAGCCATTAAAAATGTTGTCTTTACAATGTATTTTTGTAACTGTGTGTAACAGGAAGATAGTTTTGAAGGTGAAATCTGGAAGCTAATTGGTTTCTATGCAGAACTGTACCAGATTTTGCAATCTACAGTTTTAGTAAATCTCCTCCTATGAGTGTTAAGGGTAGACACAGCTTATTTTTCAGTTGATATCTAACCAAGAGTTAAATGTCTCATGTGGTAAGTAGCTGAATTTAGTGCTATGTACACATTTATCACTGTCTGTCCTTGTCATACATTTTTATTATTACTCTCCCATGGGACTTATTCTTGTCACATTCTAGGAGGAAAAAAATCTATTATTTTACCAAAAAATTGACAGAAGCTATGAGCACTATTGGTTCATAGCCAGTTTATATATATAGTATATATATATATATATATATATATATATATATATATATATATATATATATATATATATATATATATATATATATATATATATATATATATATATATATATATTTAGGGGGGTAATATTTCACTTGTTTTATTCAAGCCAACATTTGGACATCTGTGAACATTTTCATATTTTTATTCAGGTTACCTTCTTTGAAATAAAGAAATATGTTGTTTACAGATATTTCAATTTCACATTCACATACTCCAAGGAAAATGGTCAGAGCAGTGACTCGCCCTCTTCCACCTACACCATTTATATAGTATTCAGGATGTAGGCTTGTCCACCTCTCCAATAGGGGAGATTTACTAAAACTGGAGCACTCAGATTTTGGTGCAATTGTGTACGGTAGCCAATCAGCTTCTAACTTCAGCTTGTTCAAATAAGCTTTGCCAAGAATACCTTTAAATTGATTTGTTTCTAAGCAGAGCTGCACCAGATTTTGCATCAGATTTTGCACCATGCAGTTTTAGTAAATGCCCTCAATGTGCCTGATAATAATAAAATGCACACTGTTTGTTCTGTTTAAACAATGTTGATTTTACTAAAAAGGATGCCTTTATAATAACGACCATCATCACAAATTCCATAGTAATGTAATACATACAATATGAATTTGCCAATTTTTCTTCCCAAAAAGTGTATTTGCTGAGATAATGGATAATATGCCAGTCCATGTTTATGGCATCCTAGACAAAGTCAGCAACACCTTTCAGTTTGGTAAAAATCCTTCTGGATAGCTGTATATGTTCCAGAATAATTTATGGAAAAACTGCATTATTTCCAAAATTCAGTTATGCAAAGACACCTTTGTAATAATGGAATCATGATTTGTGTTTCAGCACCTTCCTGTACTCCAGTCTGCTCGTGGTCACCTTGGTTTGATGTGAGTTATCCTAATTCTAATCCAGATGGGGGGGATTTTGAGACCTATACGAACATCAGAAAAGCTGGATTTCAAGTTTGTGAGAAACCACAAGACATTTCCTGCAGATCAAAGGATAGACCGGATACAGCCCTGAAAATGCTGGGACAGAACGTGACCTGTGATGTCTCCTATGGGCTTGAGTGTTACAAAAACCATCCTGTTTTCCCATGTTTAAACTTTGAAATTAAAGTCTTCTGTTGTCAGCTACCAAGTCATTGCCTAGTGCCTACAACTTCCACAACTCCATTTACCTCAACAACACTTACAACTACGCCATCAACCACCACAGTAACTGAGTCTACGACTAGCACAGAATTGACAACTACTTCAGAAGTAACAACTCCTACAACTCCATTTACTTCAACAACACTTACAACTACGCCATCAACCACCACAGTAACTGAGACTACAACTAGCACAGAATTGCCAACTACTTCAGAAGTGACAAGTCCCACAACTCCATTTACCTCAACAACACTTACAACTACGCCATCAACCACCACAGTAACTGAGTCTACAACTAGCACAGAATTGACAACTACTTCAGAAGTAACAAGTCCTACAACTCCTTTTACTTCAACTACACCATCAACCACCACATTGACCCAGTCGACAACTACGACTTTCTCTACAACAAGTAAGTGCAGTGTTTGCTATTTGTTAATAGAAGTGTTGAGAAAATGAAAAGCCATTAAAAAGTTTGTCCTTACAATGTATTTTTGTAACTGTGTGTATCAGGAAGTTAGTTTGGTGTGTATTTACTAAACTCTTCCAGTTACTTTAATCTTTCTTTTGCTTTATCTTTATCGCTTTAAATGAAATACTGCTTATGGTATTTCTTGAAATAGACCACGAAAAAGACTTGTGGCTAGCTTAGCGCAAAATATTTTTTACAACTGGATTACTCAGAATCTGGTGAAGCTTGTTAAGTTATTCGTAAAAATGTATTTATACTAAGTGAAGTGATTGGCCACATGTGATACACAGAAATTTAAAAAATCCTCCTACATAAGTTGTACATGTCTATCTGCAGTCTTTTTTTCTCTACATCCATTCAAAATGCTGAATTTTTAAAGTTATCTCAGAGTTCAGAAAAAAAGTGGTCAGAGAGCTGAAATTATACTCTGCAGAGCTCAGTAAGCAGAGTTCTGAAAGCTGATTGGAAGAAAGAGACACCCCCCCCCCTCCACACAGCTCACAGGAACAGAGCTGGGGCTGTCATTCTGGTGGTGGTCCCTGACCTATCACCATTTTTCTCTTGGTGTAAGAAAAGCTTGTCAGAAGTGATTCATGCTGATAGCAGAGCAATGAAGAAACAGACACAAATGACACTTAGTGCTCTGGATTGAGACAAGTAAACATTATAGGGGGATATGCTTTGTTCAGATTTCATGTCTGAAGATAACAACCACTTTAAGTTTTGAAAGTGAAATCTGGAAGCTAATTGGTTTCGATGCAGAACTGCACCAGATTTTGCACTCTCCAGTTTTAGTAAATCTCCCCCTACGAGTGTTAAGGGTAGACACGACTTATTTTTGTTCAGTTGATATCTAACCAAGAGTTAAATGTCTCATGTGGTAAGTAGTTGAATGTGGTGCTATGTACACATTTATCACTGTCTGTCCTCATCATACATTTTTATTATTACTCTCCCAGGGGACTTATTCCTGTCACATTCTAGGAGGAAAAAATCTATTATTTTACCAAAAAATTGGCAGAAGCTATGAGCACTGTTGGTTCATAGCCAGTTATAGTTTTTATATATATATATATATATATATATATATATATATATATATATATATATATTTAGGGGGGTAATATTTCACTTGTTTTATTCAAGCCAGCATTTGGACATCTGTGATCATTTTCAGATTTTTATTCAGGTTACCTTCTTTGAAATAAAGAAATATGTTGTTTACAGATATATCAATTTCACATTCACATACTCCAAGGAAAAGGGTCAGAGCAGTGACTCGCCCTCTTCCACCTACACCATTCATATAGTATTCAGCATTTAGGCCTGTCCACCTCTCCAATAGGGGAGATTTACTAGAACTGGAGCACTTAGAATTTGGTGCAGCTGTGTATGGTAGCCAATCAGCTTCTAACTTCAGCTTGTTCAATTAAGCTTTGCCAAGAATACCTTTAAATTGATTTGTTTCTAAGCAGAGCTGCACCAGATTTTGCACCATGCAGTTTTAGTAAATGCCCTCAATGTGCCTGATAATAATAAAATGCACAGTGTCTGTTCTGTTTAAACAATGTTGATTTTACTAAAAAGGATGCCTTTATAATAACGACCATCATCACAATTCCATAGTAATGTAATACATACAATATTAATTTGCCATTTTTTCTTCCCAAAAAGTGTTTTTGCTGAGATAATGGATAATATGCCAGTCTATGTTGAAGGCATCCTAGACAAAGTCAGCAACACCTTTCAGTTTGGTAAAAATCCTTCTGGTTAGCTGTATATGTTCCGGAATAATTTATGGAAAAACTGCATTATTTCCAAAATTCAGTTATGCAAAGACACCTTTGTAATAATGGAATCATGATTTGTGTTTCAGCACCTTCCTGTACTCCAGTCTGCTCGTGGTCACCTTGGTTTGATGTGAGTTATCCTAATTCTAATCCAGATGGGGAGGATTTTGAGACCTATACGAACATTAGAAAAGCTGGATTTCAAGTTTGTGAGAAACCACAAGACATTTCCTGCAGATCAAAGGATAGACCAGATACAGCCCTGACAGAGCTGGGACAGAACGTGACCTGTGATGTCTCCTATGGGCTTGAGTGTTACAAAAACCATCCGGTTTTTCCATGTTTAAACTTTGAAATTAAAGTCTTCTGTTGTCAGCTACCAAGTCATTGCCCGGTGCATACAACTTCCACAACTCCGTTTACCTCAACAACACTTACAACTATGCCATCAACCACCACAGTGACTGAGACTACAACTAGCACAGAATATCCAACTACTTCAGAAGTAACAACTTCCACAAGTCCATTTACCTCAACAACACTTACAACTACGCCATCAACCACCACAGTGACTGAGACTACAACTAGCACAGAATTGCCAACTACTTCAGAAGTAACAACTTCTACAACTCCATTTACTTCAACAACACTTACAACTACGCCATCAACCACCACAGTGACTGAGACTACAACTAGCACAGAATATCCAACTACTTCAGAAGTAACAACTTCCACAAGTCCATTTACCTCAACAACACTTACAACTACGCCATCAACCACCACAGTGACTGAGACTACAACTAGCACAGAATATCCAACTACTTCAGAAGTAACAACTTCCACAAGTCCATTTACCTCAACAACACTTACAACTACGCCATCAACCACCACAGTGACTGAGACTACAACTAGCACAGAATTGCCAACTACTTCAGAAGTAACAACTTCTACAACTCCATTTACTTCAACAACACTTACAACTACGCCATCAACCACCACAGTGACTGAGACTACAACTAGCACAGAATATCCAACTACTTCAGAAGTAACAACTTCCACAAGTCCATTTACCTCAACAACACTTACAACTACGCCATCAACCACCACAGTAACTGAGACTACAACTAGCACAGAATTGCCAACTACTTCAGAAGTAACAACTTCTACAACTCCATTTACTTCAACAACACTTACAACTACGCCATCAACCACCACAGTGACTGAGACTACAACTAGCACAGAATATCCAACTACTTCAGAAGTAACAACTTCTACAACTCCATTTACCTCAACAACACTTACAACTACGCCATCAACCACCACAGTAACTGAGACTACAACTAGCACAGAATTGACAACTACTTCAGAAGTAACAACTTCTACAACTCCATATACTTCAACAACACTTACAACTACGCCATCAACCACCACAGTGACCCAGTCGACAACTACGGCTTTCTCTACAACAAGTAAGTTCAGTGTTTGCTATTTGTTAATAGAAGTGTTGAGAAAATTAAAAGCCATTAAAAATGTTGTCTTTACAATGTATTTTTGTATATCAGGAAGTTATTTTGGTGTGTATTTACTAAACTCTTTCAGTTACTTTAATCTTTCTTTTGCAATAGCTATGTAATAAAGGTTTGTATTTCTAAATTACAGCATATGCACCCCTCAGTAGTAAGGACCAGTGCAGGGATCCTGGAGCTGGTGTACTCCATGGTTCCTTCTTGAAATGTCCTGCAGGTCACAGTAACAATGATGCTTATTATCACTTTAAATGAAATACCGCTTATGACATTTCTTGAAATAGAGCACGAAAAAGACTTGTGGCTAGCTTAGCGCAAAAGATTTTTTACAACTGGATTACTCAGAATCTGGAGCAGCTTGTTCAGTTATTCTTAAAAACATATTTATACTAAGTGAAGTGACTGGCCTCAGGTGATACACAGAAATGTAAAAAATCCTCCTACATAAGTTGTACATGTCTATCTGCAGTCTTCTTTTCTCTATATCCATTCAAAATGCTGAATTTTTAAAGTTATCTGAGAGTTCAGAAACAAAGTGGGCCGAGAGCTACAATTATACTCTGCAGAGCTCAGTAAGCAGAGTTCTTAAAGCTGATTGGAAGAAAGAGACACCCCCCCCCCCCCCTCCTCACAGCTCACAGGAACAGAGCTGGGGCTGGGGCTGTCATTCTGCTGGTGGTCCCTGACCTATCACCATTTTTCTCTTGGTGTAAGAAAAGCTTGTCAGAAGTGATTCTTGCTGATAGCAGAACAATGAAGAACCGGGCGAAAATTACACTTAATGCTCTGGATTGAGACAAGTAAACATTATAGGGAGATATGCTTTGTTCAGATTTCATGGCTGAGGATAACAGCCCCTGCAAGCCTTCATAGTGAAATCTGGAAGCTAATAGGTTTCTATGCAGAACTGCACCAGATTTTGCACTCTCCAGTTTTAGTAAATCTCCCCCTATGAGTGTTAAGGGTAGACACGGCTTTTTTTTCGGTTGATATCTAACCAAGAGTTGAATGTCTCATGTGTTAAGTAGATGAATTTGGTGCTATGTACACATTTATCATTGTCTGTCCTTATCATACATTTTTATTATTACTCTCCCATGGGACTTATTCTTGTCACATTCTAGGAGGAAAAAATCTATTATTTTACCAAAAAAATTGGCAGAAGCTATGAGCACTGTTGGTTCATAGCCAGTTACATATATATATATTTAGGGGGGTAATATTTCACTTGTTTTATTCAAGCCAGCATTTGGACATCTGTGATCATTTTCATATATTTATTCAGGTTACTTTCTTTGAAATAAATAAATATGTTGTTTACAGATATTTCAATTTCACATTCACATACTCCAAGGAAAAGGGTCAGAGCAGTGACTCGCCCTCTTCCACCTACACCATTCATATAGTATTCAGCATGTAGGCCTGTCCACCTCTCCAATAGGGGAGATTTACTAAAACTGGAGCACTCAGAATTTGGTGCAGCTGTGTATGGTAGCCAATCAACTTCTAACTTCAGCTTGTTCAAGTAAGCTTTGCTGAGAATACCTTTAAATTGATTTGTTTCTAAGCAGAGCTGCACCAGATTTTGCACCATGCAGTTTTAGTAAATACCCTCAATGTGCCTGAAAATAATAAAATGCACAGTGTCTGTTCTGTTTAAACAATGTTGATTTTACTAAAAATGATGTCTTTATAATAACGACCATCATCACAATTCCATAGTAATGTAATACATACAATATGAATTTGCCAAGTTTTCTTCCCAAAAAGTGTATTTGCTGAGATAATGGATAATATGCCAGTCCATGTTTATGGCATCCTAGACAAAGTCAGCGACACCTTTCAGTTTGGTAAAAATCCTTCTGGATAGCTGTATATGTTCCAGATCAATTTATGGAAAAACTACATTATTTCCAAAATTCAGTTATGCAAAGACACCTTTGTAATAATGGAATCATGATTTGTGTTTCAGCACCTTCCTGTACTCCAGTCTGCTCGTGGTCACCTTGGTTTGATGTGAGTTATTCTAATTCTAATCCAGATGGGGGGGATTTTGAGACCTATACGAACATCAGAAAAGCTGGATTTCAAGTTTGTGAGAAACCACAAGACATTTCCTGCAGATCAAAGGATAACCCGGATATAACACTGGAAGAGCTGGGACAGAACGTGACCTGTGATGTCTCCTATGGGCTTGAGTGTTACAAAAACCATCCTGTTTTTCCATGTTTAAACTTTGAAATTAAAGTCCTCTGTTGTCAGCTACCAAGTCATTGCCCAGTGCCTACAACTTCCACAACTCCATTCACCTCAACAACACTTACAACTATGCCATCAACCACCACAGTAACTGAGTCTACAACTAGCACAGAATTGCCAACTACTTCAGAAGTAACAAGTCCTACAACTCCATTTACCTCAACAACACTTACAACTACGCCATCAACCACCACAGAGACCCAGTCGACAACTACGACTTTCTCTACAACAAGTAAGTGCAGTGTTTGCTATTTGTTAATAGAAGTTTTTTAAAAGAGAAGAAGGGTCGAATGGAAGTATCGGGTAGTCGCTCACACCAACCCCATATGTAGTTCCATTCAGCCCTATAATAGATTGGACTATACCGGTACTTGGTAATAGAAAAACATCAGTAGAATTTAAAATCGATATAATATTTAATCAAAATATAAAACAAGACAATAATGAAATATCACTTGAAGAAGTACAATGATATGCACATCACAGTTGAGGTATTCCTGACGGGTTCTCCATAGGGAACATTCAACCGTAGAGGATGCACAATAATTTTCCTCGACTAGTTTCGCGGGAAAAGGCCTGCTTCTTCAGGAGGATATCTATACAAAAGTATCACAATCATTAAATAATACACACATATAAAACTATAAGCAATACAATTATCATGATGTTATTGATTTTACATACACAAATTCCCCATATGCAAAAAAGGGAGATCCGCTCACCCCACTTCAAGGAACAGGCTGCAGGCAAGGAAGTCCACAAAGTCCCCCCACGGTGAACATGGGGGATTGGTAAGCGCCGGCTCTAGATAAATAATATTATAATCGTTTATCAATTAGGTAGAAGTATATCTTGGATTAAGGAAGGGAAGAAGGACAGGAGAGGAAAGGAAGGACACCGTGATGGGTGAAACCGTGATTTTGGGGGGGGGGGGGGCGAGAGAAAGAAGGGGGGGGGGAAAATAAGAGGGAAAAAAGGGGGGGGGGAGAGAGGGGAGGGAAGAAAAAAAAAAATAAAAAATAAAAATAAAAAAAAAGGGGGGGGGGGAAAGGGGGAGGAGGAGGGGAAGGGGAAAGGGGGAGGGGAAGGGAGGGGAAAAAAGAAGAGAAGGGAAGGGTGAAGGGTGATAGGTGTAAGGGTAAAGGCTACATATAGTTCCAAAGGTATAAGATCAAAAAGTGATTTAAACCATAATATCTCATATAAATTATATGTTTAAAATCAAAGTGAGTAGTCAAGTGTATCCAATGTGGATTAAATAATATGAAGAGAAAATTAGAGAGGAACCCTTCACCCAAGTAAGAATCCTTAATTCCAAAAGGGGTTAAGATAAAAGCGAATCGGCTTACCAAAGAGCCAATCAAGAGATCGTGTAAGAACAAGACACCAAAATGGTTAAGCAGGCTTGCAAGGATATTGTACCATTCGCTGAGTATCAGATACCAGGTCCACTGTTAGATAGCTTAATGGCCATCAATACTGTAAAAGGGATGTAAAACATTTAAATATAAAGAAGGTAGGAGGACCGCAGGCATTACCAAGCCAATGCGTCAAAGAAAGAGTTTACACAAATTCGTAAATAAGTAAATAGCATCATATATAGTGGTTACCTGTATAACCACTATATATGATGCTATTTACTTATTTACGAATTTGTGTAAACTCTTTCTTTGACGCATTGGCTTGGTAATGCCTGCGGTCCTCCTACCTTCTTTATATTTAAATGTTTTACATCCCTTTTACAGTATTGATGGCCATTAAGCTATCTAACAGTGGACCTGGTATCTGATACTCAGCGAATGGTACAATATCCTTGCAAGCCTGCTTAACCATTTTGGTGTCTTGTTCTTACACGATCTCTTGATTGGCTCTTTGGTAAGCCGATTCGCTTTTATCTTAACCCCCTTTGGAATTAAGGATTCTTACTTGGGTGAAGGGTTCCTCTCTAATTTTCTCTTCATATTATTTAATCCACATGGATACACTTGACTACTCACGTTTGAATTTTTACACATATATTTATATGAGATATTATGGTTTAAATCACTTTTTGATCTTATACCTTTGGAACTATATGTAGCCACTTTAACCTATTCCACCCTCACTCCTTCTCCCTTCCCTTCCTTCCCTCTTTTCCCCTCCCTTCCCCCTTTCCCTTCCCCTTCCCCCTCCCCCTTTCCCCCCCCCCCCCTTTTTTTTTTTTTTTTTTTTTTTATTTTTTTTTTTTTTTTTCTTCCCTCCCCTCTCTCCCCCCCCCCCTTTTTTCCCTCTTATTTCCCCCCCCTTCTTTCTCTCCCCCCCCCCCCAAATCACGGTTTCACCAATCACGGTGTCCTTCCTTTCCTCTCCTGTCCTTCTTCCCTTCCTTAATCCAAGATATACTTCTACCTAATTGATAAACGATTATAATATTATTTATCTAGAGCCGGCGCTTACCAATCCCCCATGTTCACCGTGGGGGGACTTTGTGGACTTCCTTGCCTGCAGCCTGTTCCTTGAAGTGGGGTGAGCGGATCTCCCTTTTTTGCATATGGGGAATTTGTGTATGTAAAATCAATAACATCATGATAATTGTATTGCTTATAGTTTTATATGTGTGTATTATTTAATGATTGTGATACTTTTGTATAGATATCCTCCTGAAGAAGCGGGCCTTTCCCGCGAAACTAGTCGAGGAAAATTATTGTGCATCCTCTACGGTTGAATGTTCCCTATGGAGAACCCGTCAGGAATACCTCAACTGTGATGTGCATATCATTGTACTTCTTCAAGTGATATTTCATTATTGTCTTGTTTTATATTTTGATTAAATATTATATCGATTTTAAATTCTACTGATGTTTTTCTATTACCAAGTACCGGTATAGTCCAATCTATTATAGGGCTGAATGGAACTACATATGGGGTTGGTGTGAGCGACTACCCGATACTTCCATTCGACCCTTCTTCTCTTTTAAAAAACTACAAATTCTGGATGATGGTACGTTATACAATATTTATAATGATTTAGACCAGAGGCGATACTCATAATATGTGATTGTTAATAGAAGTGTTGAGAAAATGAAAAGCCATTAAAAAGTTTGTCCTTACAATGTATTTTTGTAACTGTTTGTATCAGTAAGTTAGTTTGGTGTGTATTTACTAAAACTCTTCCAGTTACTTTAATCTTTCTTTTGCTTTTATCTTTATCACTTTAAATGAAATACCGCTTATGGCATTTCTTGAAATAGACCACGAAAAAGACTTGTGGCTAGCTTAGTGTAAAAGATTTTTTACAACTGGAGTACTCAGAATCTGGAGCAGATTGTTCAGTTATTTGTAAAAATTTTATACTAAGTGAAGTGACTGGCCTCAGGTGATACACAGAAATGTAAAAAAATCCTCCTACATAAGTTGTACATGTCTATCTGCAGTCTTCTTTTTTCTGCATCCATTCAAAATGCTGAATTTTTAAAGTTATCTGAGAGTTCAGAAAAAAAGTGGGCAGAGAGCTGAAATTATACTCTGCAGAGCTCAGTAAGCAGAGTTCGGAAAGCTGATTGGAAGAAAGAGACCCCCCCCCCCCTCCACACAGCTCATAGGAACAGAGCTGGGGCTGTCATTCTGCTGGTGGTCCCTGACCTATCACCATTTTTCTCTTGGTTTAAGAAAAGCTTGTCAGAAGTGATTCATGCTGATAGCAGAGCAATGAAGAAACAGACAAAAATGACACTTAGTGCTCTGGATTGAGACAAGTAAACATTATAGGGGGATATGCTTTGTTCAGATTTCATGTCTGAGGATAACAGCCACTTTAAGTTTTGAAAGTGAAATCTGGAAGCTAATTGGTTTCTATGCAGAACTGCACCAGATTTTGCATTCTCTAGTTTTAGTAAATCTCCCCCTATGAGTGTTAAGGGTAGACACGACTTATTTTTTAAGTTGATATCTAACCAAGAGTTAAACGTCTCATGTGGCAAGTTGTTGAATTTGGTGCTATGTACACATTTATCATTGTCTGTCCTTATCATACATTTTTATTATTACTCTCCCATGGGACTTATTCTTGTCACATTCTAGGAGGAAATAATCTATTATTTTACTATAAAATTGGCAGAAGCTGTGAGCACTGTTGGTTCATAGCCAGTTATAGTTTTTTTTAATATATATATATATATATATATATATATATTTGGGGGGGTAATATTTAATTTGTTTTATTCAAGCCAGCATTTGGACATCTGTGATCATTTTCATATTTTTATTCAGGTTACCTTCTTTGAAATAAATAAATATGTTGTTTACAGATATTTCAATTTCACATTCCCATACTCCAAGGAAAAGGGTCAGAGCAGTGACTCTCCCGCTTCCACCTACACCATTCATATAGTATTCAGGATGTAGGCTTGTCCACCTCTCCAATAGGGGAGATTTACTAAAACTGGAGCACTCAGAATTTGGTGCAGCTGTGTATGGTAGCCAATCAGCTTCTAACTTCAGCTTGTTCAATTAAGCTTTGCCAAGAAGACCTTTAAATTGATTTGTTTCTAAGCAGAGCTGCACCAGATTTTGCACCATGCAGTTTTAGTAAATACCCTCAATGTGCCTGATAATAATAAAATGCACAGTGTCTGTTCTGTTTAAACAATATTGATTTTACTAAAAAGGATGTCTTTATAATAACGACCATCATCACAATTCCATAGTAATGTAATACATACAATATGAATTTGTCAATTTTTCTTCCCAAAAAGTGTATTTGCTGAGATAATGCATAATATGCCAGTCCATGTTTATGGCATCCTAGACAAAGTCAGCAACACCTTTCAGTTTGGTAAAAATCCTTCTGGTTAGCTGTATATGTTCCGGAATAATTTATGGAAAAACTGCATTATTTCCAAAATTCAGTTATGCAAAGACACCTTTGTAATAATGGAATCATGATTTGTGTTTCAGCACCTTCCTGTACTCCAGTCTGCTCGTGGTCACCTTGGTTTGATGTGAGTTATCCTAATTCTAATCCAGATGGGGGGGATTTTGAGACCTATACGAACATCAGAAAAGCTGGATTTCAAGTTTGTGAGAAACCACAAGACATTTCCTGCAGATCAAAGGATAGAGTGGATACAGCCCTGAAAGAGCTGGGACAGAACGTGACCTGTGATGTCTCCTATGGGCTTGAGTGTTACAAAAACCATCCTGTTTTTCCATGTTTAAACTTTGAAATTAAAGTCTTCTGTTGTCAGCTACCAAGTCATTGCCCAGTGCCTACAACTTCCACAACTCCATTTAGCTCAACAACAGTTACAACTACACCATCAACCACCACAGTAACTGAGACTACAACTAGCACAGAATTTACAACTACTTCAGAATTAACAACTTCTACAACTCCATTTACTTCAACAACACTTACAACTACGCCATCAACCACCACAGTAACTGAGTCTACAACTAGCACAGAACTGACAACTACTTCAGAAGTAACAACTCCTACAACTCCTTTTACTTCAACAACACTTACAACTACGCCATCAACCACCACAGTAACTGAGTCTACAACTAGCACAGAATCGACAACTACTTCAGAAGTAACAACTTCTACAACTCCTTTTACTTCAACTACACCATCAACCACCACATTGACCCAGTCGACAACTACGACTTTTTCTACAACAAGTAAGTGCAGTGTTTGCTATTTGTTAATAGAAGTGTTAAGAAAATGAAAAGCCATTAAAAGTTTGTCTTTATAATGTATTTTTGTAACTGTGTGTATCAGGAAGTTAGTTTGGTGTGTATTTACTAAACTCTTCCAGTTACTTTAATCTTTTTTTTGCAATAGATATGTAATAAAGGTGTGTATCTCTAAATTACAGCATATGCACCCCTCAGTAGTAAGGACCAATGCAGGGATCCTGGAGCTGGTGTACTCCATGGTTCCTTCTTGAAATGTCCTGCAGGTCACAGTAACAATGATGCTTCTTATCGCTTTAAATTAAATACCGCTTATGGCATTTCTTGAAATAGACCATGAAAAAGACTTGTGGCTAGCTTAGCGCAAAAGATTTTTTACAACTGGATTACTCAGAATCTGGAGCAGCTTGTTCAGTTATTCTTAAAAACGTATTTATACTAAGTGAAGTGACTGGCCTCAGGTGATACACAGAAATGTAAAAAATCCTCCTACATAAGTTGTACATGTCTATCTGCAGTCTTCTTTTCTCTACATCCATTCAAAATGCTGAATTTTTAAAGTTAGCAGAGTTCTGAAAGCTGATTGGAAGAAAGAGACACGCCCCCCCCCCCTCCACACAGCTCACAGGAACAGAGCTGGGGCTGTCATTCTGCTGGTGGTCCCTGACCTATCACCATTTTTCTCTTGGTGTAAGAAAAGCTTGTCAGAAGTGATTCATGCTGATAGCAGAGCAATGAAGAAACAGACAAAAATTACACTTAATGCTCTGGATTGAGACAAGTAAACATTATTTTTTTCAGTTGATATCTAACCAAGAGTTAAATGTCTCATGTGGTAAGTAGTTGAATGTGGTGATATGTACACATTTATCATTGTCTGTCCTTATCATACATTTTTGTTATTACTCTCCCAGGGGACTTATTCTTGTCACATTCTAGGAGGAAAAAATCTATTATTTTTCCAAAAAAATTGCAGAAGCTATGAGCACTGTTGGTTCATAGCCAGGAATCGTTTTTTATTTTTGTTTTTTTATATATATTTAGGGGGGTAATGTTTCACTTGTTTTATTCAAGCCAGCATTTGGACATCTGTGATAATTTTCATATTTTTATTCAGGTTACCTTCTTTGAAATAAAGAAATATGTTGTTTACAGATATTTCAATTTCACATTCACATACTCCAAGGAAAAGGGTCAGAGCAGTGACTCGCCCTCTTCCACCTACACCCTTCATATAGTATTCAGCATGTAGGCCTGTCCACCTCTCCAATAGGGGAGATTTACTAAAACTGGAGCACTCAGAATTTGGTGCAGCTGTGTATGGTAGCCAATCAACTTCTAACTTCAGCTTGTTCAAGTAAGCTTTGCTGAGAATACCTTTAAATTGATTTGTTTCTAAGCAGAGCTGCACCAGATTTTGCACCATGCAGTTTTAGTAAATACCCTCAATGTGCCTGAAAATAATAAAATGCACAGTGTCTGTTCTGTTTAAACAATGTTGATTTTACTAAAAATGATGTCTTTATAATAACGACCATCATCACAATTCCATAGTAATGTAATACATACAATATGAATTTGCCAATTTTTCTTCCCAAAAAGTGTATTTGCTGAGATAATGCATAATATGCCAGTCCATGTTTATGGCATCCTAGACAAAGTCAGCAACACCTTTCAGTTTGGTAAAAATCCTTCTGGATAGCTGTATATGTTCCGGATCAATTTATGGAAAAACTACATTATTTCCAAAATTCAGTTATGCAAAGACACCTTTGTAATAATGGAATCATGATTTGTGTTTCAGCACCTTCCTGTACTCCAGTCTGCTCGTGGTCACCTTGGTTTGATGTGAGTTATCCTAATTCTAATCCAGATGGGGGGGATTTTGAGACCTATACGAACATCAGAAAAGCTGGATTTCAAGTTTGTGAGAAACCACAAGACATTTCCTGCAGATCAAAGGATAGACCAGATACAGCCCTGAAAGAGCTGGGACAGAACGTGACCTGTGATGTCTCCTATGGGCTTGAGTGTTACAAAAACCATCCTGTTTTTCCATGTTTAAACTTTGAAATTAAAGTCTTCTGTTGTCAGCTACCAAGTCATTGCACAGTGCCTACAACTTCCACAACTCCATTTACCTCAACAACACTTACAACTACGCCATCAACCACCACAGTAACTGAGACTACAACTAGCACAGAATTGACAACTACTTCAGAATTAACAACTTCTACAACTCCATTTACTTCAACAACACTTACAACTACGCCATCAACCACCACAGTAACTGAGACTACAACTAGCACAGAATTGCCAACTACTTCAGAAGTAACAAGTCCCACAACTCCATTTACCTCAACAACACTTACAACTACGCCATCAACCACCACAGTAACTGAGTCTACAACTAGCACAGAATTGACAACTACTTCAGAAGTAACAAGTCCTACAACTCCTTTTACTTCAACTACACCATCAACCACCACATTGACCCAGTCGACAACTACGACTTTCTCTACAACAAGTAAGTGCAGTGTTTGCTATTTGTTAATAGAAGTGTTAAGAAAATGAAAAGCCATTAAAAGTTTGTCTTTATAATGTATTTTTGTAACTATGTGTATCAGGAAGTTAGTTTGGTGTGTATTTACTAAACTCTTCCAGTTACTTTAATCTTTCTTTTGCAATAGATATGTAATAAAGGTGTGTATCTCTAAATTACAGCATATGCACCCCTCAGTAGTAAGGACCAGTGCAGGGATCCTAGAGCTGGTGTACTCCATGGTTCCTTCTTGAAATATCCTGCAGGTCACAGTAACAATGATGTTTCTGATCGCTTTAAATGAAATACCGCTTATGGCATTTCTTGAAATAGACCATGAAAAAGACTTGTGGCTAGCATAGTGCAAAAGATTTTGTAAAACTGGAGTACTCAGAATCTGGTGCAGCTTGTTCAGTTATTCGTAAAAACGTATTTATACTAAGTGAAGTGACTGGCTGGTGGTCCCTGACCTATCACTATTTTTCTCTTGGTGTAAGAAAAGCTTGTCAGAAGTGATTCATGCTGATAGCAGAGCAATGAAGAAACAGACAAAATGACACTTAGTGCTCTGGATTGAGACAAGTAAACATTATAGGGGGATATGCTTTGTTCAGATTTCATGTCTGAGGATAACAACCACTTTAAGCTTTGATAGTGAAATCTGGAAGCTAATTGGTTTCTATGCAGAACTGCACCAGATTTTGCACTCTCTAGTTTTAGTAAATCTCCCCCTATGAGCGTTAAGGGTAGACACGGCTTATTTTTCAGTTGATATCTAACCAAGAGTTAAATGTCTCATGTGGTAAGTAGTTGAATTTGGTGCTATGTACACATTTATCATTGTCTGTCCTTATCATACATATTTATTATTACTCTCCCATGGGACTTATTCTTGTCACATTCTAGGAGGAAAAAATCTATTATTTTACCAATCAATTGGCAGAAGCTATGAGCAATGTTGTTTTTTTATATATATATTTGGGGTGGGGAGTAATATTTCACTTGTTTTATTCAAGCCAGTATTTGGATATCTGTGATCATTTTCATATTTTTATTCAGGTTACCTTCTTTGAAATAAAGAAATATGTTGTTTACAGATATTTCAATTTCACATTCACATACCCTAAGGAAAAGGGTCAGAGCAGTGACTCGCCCTCTTCCACCTACACCATTCATATAGTATTCAGCATGTAGGCCTGTCCACCTCTCCAATAGGGGAGATTTACTAGAACTGGAGCACTCAGAATTTGGTGCAGCTGCGTATGGCAGCCAATCAGCTTCTAACTTCAGCTTGTTCAATTAAGCTTTTCCAAGAATACCTTTAAATTGATTTGTTTCTATGCAGAGCTGCACCAGATTTTGCACCATGCAGTTTTAGTAAATACCCTCAATGTGCCTGATAATAATAAAATGCACACTGTCTATTTTGTTTAAACAATGTTAATTTCACTAAAAAGGATGTCTTTATAATAACGACTATATGTTTATGGCATCCTAGAAAAAGTCAGCAACACCTTTCAGTTTGGTAAAAATCCTTCTGGATAGCTGTATATGTTCCGGAATAATTTATGGAAAAACTGCATTATTTCCAAAATTCAGTTATGCAAAGACACCTTTGTAATAATGGAATCATGATTTGTGTTTCAGCACCTTCCTGTACTCCAGTCTGCTCGTGGTCACCTTGGTTTGATGTGAGTTATCCTAATTCTAATCCAGATGGGGGGGATTTTGAGACCTATACGAACATCAGAAAAGCTGGATTTCAAGTTTGTGAGAAACCACAAGACATTTCCTGCAGATCAAAGGATAGACCGGATACAGCCCTGAAAGGGCTGGGACAGAACGTGACCTGTGATGTCTCCTATGGGCTTGAGTGTTACAAAAACCATCCTGTTTTTCCATGTTTAAACTTTGAAATTAAAGTCTTCTGTTGTCAGCTACCAAGTCATTGCCCAGTGCCTACAACTTCCACAACTCCATTTACCTCAACAACACTTACAACTACGCCATCAACCACCACAGTAACTGAGTCTACAACTAGCACAGAAATGACAACTACTTCAGAAGTAACAAATTCCACAACTCCATTTACTTCAACAACACTTACAACTACGCCATCAACCACCACAGTAACTGAGACTACAACTAGCACAGAATTGCCAACTACTTCAGAGATAACAAGTCCTACAACTCCATTTACCTCAACAACACTTACAACTACGCCATCAACCACCACAGTAACTGAGTCTACAACTAGCACAGAACTGACAACTACTTCAGAAGTAACAACTCCTACAACTCCATTTACTTCAACAACACTTACAACTACGCCATCAACCACCACAGTAACTGAGTCTACAACTAGCACAGAATTGACAACTACTTCAGAAGTAACAACTCCAACAACTCATTTTACTTCAACAACACTTACAACTACGCCATCAACTACCACAGTAACTGAGTCTACAACTAGCACAAAATATCCAACTACTTCAGAAGTAACAACTCCTACAACTCCGTTTACTTCAACAACACTTACAACTACGCCATCAACCACCACAGAGACACAGTCAACAACTACAACTTTCTCTACAAGTAAGTGCAGTGTTTGCTATTTGTTAATAGAAGTGTTAAGAAAACGAAAAGCCATTAAAAGTTTGTCTTTATAATGTATTTTTGTAACTGTGTATCAGGAAGTTAGTTTGGTGTGTGTTTACTAAACTTTTCCAGTTACTTTAATCTTTCTCTTGCAATGGATATGCAATAATGGTGTGTATCAGCATACGTACTCCATAGTAGTAAGGACCAGTGCAGGGATGCTGGACCTGGAGTACTTCATGGCAGTGTTGCCAAGTTGCCAACCCCCTGAAGTGAAATTTACTGGCAGGACGCCAACATTTACAAACAGCACCAATTTCTTACTGGCACTGCAAAAAAGTACATAGCCTCCCTGGCAGTATTCCCGAGTCTAGCTCAGGGTAAGTTTTAAATACCATAAGCAGTATTCCCAAGCCAGACTCGGGACCGCAATGCTGGATCCATGGAGGGGCTTACTTACCTTGTCCCCTGGATCAAGCGATGTCCCCCCGCTGTGATCTGTGAGCTATCCTCCGCTCGATCTTTCACATTGCCGAGCTCCGTTCCCTGTGAGCATTGCGACACACGGGGACGGAGTTCGGCGCCAAATTCAAAAAGTAAAATTCAGAGTATAGATACAGTATAATGTAATCTTACAGATTACAGTATGGTATCAAATAATTACACATCCCCTTTGTCCCTAGTGGTTTGTCCAGTGCCCTGCATACAGTTTTATATAATAAATATTGTTCTTTATGCCAGGAAACTGGAGATTGTCCATAACAACCAAAAAATCTCAGTTTAAATCAAAAGTGGTTATAGATCAGCTAGAAAACAGCAATAATTCATTAGAATCACTCGCAGAATTGAGCGATAGTAATTTGTGGGGAAATTCGTCATCAAACACTAAAAGTAATGACAGCGACAATTCTGCAACTCAGCATATTCCAGTGTTTTTGATTTGATTACATTATTGAATAATTTTTATTATTATTATATTATTATTTGTTATAATTATTTATAGTTATTTATTTTATCATATATCTATATCTAGCTATCTATCTATCTCTAATATATATATATATATATATATATATATATATATATATATATATATAAAAATCATTTATGATTTCATATTCAAATTTTACCATACCTGGGATGTTTATTAGACTCTTGTTTGGACAGATTTAAGTGAATTATTTCTAAGAATTACAGGCCTACAATATAAAACGCCAAATTTCCATGCAAAATAATGGTACCGCTTTCAGCACCTAAAATCTGAAATAATCATACCGCCAGGGAGGTTAAAAAGGGCATTTTCAGTGCTAAACTCAAAATTGTCACTCTTTTTTTGTTTATAGCACAAAAAATAAAAAACTACAGAGATGATCAAATAACACCAAAAGAAAACTCTATTTGTGGGAAAAAAAAGGACATCAATTTTGTTTGGGTACAGCGTCCTTGGCGCCCCATTAACTGTAGTAGAACTATTCTACTCGGTGCCACTCAAATCGCTCCAACTTAGAAAGAGGTTCCTGCACTACTTTTGGTGCAACTTCAATACAATTTGCATTGACTTCTGTTAAAGAAGTCATATGCAAGCCACAATGAAGCTTTGCAGGGATGTCGGAGCGAAAGTTGCGTGACTTTGAAGCTGCAGCAGTGAGAACAAGGGCTGACAAGCTGACATTAGAAGCTGATTGATTACTATCCACACCTGCTCCAGGGTCTTCTCCCCCCACTGTGTTTTCTTGTTATTAATGATAATATATCTTATTTATTCATACAGAAGAGCATGTTATAATTATCACACCTACAACAACAGCCCGAACACCAGAACACCAGAAAGGTAATTTTCATAATGATTTGAGATAAAATAAAAATGATGTAGTTTTACTACACTGTGAGTAGTTTAATAGCATTGAGAACATGAGGAAATATTTATTGAAGGGTCATTTATATAGCTAACCATGTTAGCCACCGATTAATGTAGAAGGTTTGGAGTTTAAGTAATACCCTTTACCCAGGCAGACCTAAAACCCCAGGTATTGTTATGCTGAAAATATCTCAGGCTGGGTGGAAAATATCCTAAAACACTTGGTCTGTATAAAACACCTAGCTAAATTTAAGACACAACTGATCTCTTAAATAAACTCACTGCCATTGGCCCCATACTTGAAGGAGCCACTCTAACCGCCATGGATAGGGAGTTTTTATATACCAACATTCCGCATGATGATGGTATTGCAGCCTGACTGCGTTGTATTAAGAAATTGGAACAGTCTAACTTATTGTTTCTCTCTTTCAAATGTTTTTGAACAAAAGGAAATTAACGGTTGGTCATGTTGTCTTCCCACCCGGCACAGTTTGCTCCCAGATGAGGTGTCCGGGGGCACTTGACAATACGCTGTACTTTACATTCAACATCTAGAATTACTTACATTATTCACATATGATGGCTATTGTTGCTCTATTCATACTTTTTTTCATGAAATGATTTACTAGATCCTACTATAGGCAGATATTGTTCATTTTTCTTATTGTTCTTTCTGATTAGCTTCAATAAAAATATTGAACAAGAAATTGCAACAGTCTAATAATCCAATTACCCAGTTTATACCATTTATTCTGACCTAAAACTACTTTCCCTTTGATCAAAACCTCTGCCCCAACACATAAACCCTTTTATGGCTTAAATAGAGGCGTACCTAGCCACATACCACAGAAAACTCATGGCCTACTTTCACTTCATTGATGGTACTTTGATTAGCTGGACAGCAAGGGAGGAGGATCCTTACCAATTTCACAGGAATTCAACAACTTCCACCACACAAAAATTCTCCATACACATTTGTACGATTTGTCATACAACTTTGGACTATTCTTTTCAATGGCACCCATTTAAATCGGTGCAACTGAAAGTCGCATTGACTTTGAAAAGGTGCCTGGACTACTTTGGTGTGACTTTAATCCATAGAATGTAAAGTCGGATCAAAATCACACCAAAAGTTGTCTCAATGTCAAAGTAAAATTTAATTGAACCACTTACAAACAGTAATTAATCTCCTAGACACTGCAAAATATATTAAAAGGAACATCAATTTACAGAACACCCACAGACTCTCCCACATATCTCAATCAGACAAGCAATAAGGTGCAATCATGTCTGCTTACACACCACAGACAGAAATTACTAACTGGAACACCTCAAGACGAAGAGATTTAATAAAACAGTGTTATAAATTAATAAACACAAAGATCAGGAAAACAGAAAATATTGCCCAGAGCCAGTCTTTACCACTATAAAAAGACAGAAGCGGAGAATTGGGTTCTTCCAGTCATATACAGTACAACCCATGCCTAGAAGTTCTAAGATCAATTGCAAATGAGCGCGAGTCTTTGCCGCATGAAGATGGGAAACCTTGAGAAATATTCCCAGAACTGCTACTAGTATCATATCAACAACTACCCAACCTAAGACAGCTTATTGTGAGAAGTTCCCTAAACAGCCCCACCCCAAATTGAATATCTCCCTGCATGAAGATATATTCATGGCACTGATAGTGTTACAAGATCATTGGTGATCTGAGAACGAGGTATAATAAAGATGAAGCCTGTGAGATCTGTATTTAAAGAGGAGAACAGAAAACACATGTGGTTTACTTGCATTCTGAGTTTAATGTGAGCTTGTTGGTATAGTCTCCTGAAGTCGCATTACAAATCATTAAAGCTCCCCCTAGCTGCAGTCTAGTAATAACATTAGTGGGAGGTTTATTCATTTACTTGCTACAATAGGATAGCCACACCAGGATGACATGGTAACTTTTGCTGCAGATTCTTATATGGTTTATACATGATTGTGTGCAAAATGTCCTGCAGGACTCTATGTTGAGGAGATAACTCATGCCCTTCACCAACAAATGAACCTTTCTAAGATTCACAATTACAATAACAAAACAGTTGCAACAAATTTCTGCAGCAGAGACCACAACATAAATGATCTAAATTTATAGTAGTGAAAGGGAACTTCATATATGTACATGCACATCACTCTAAGGCTATTCCTCTTACCCTGCTGCTCCAGAAGCCTCTATCCCACGAGGAGGGTGCGAGCCCTGTATGCAAACAAGTGCTTAGAACAAAAGAAGGCTGGAGGGCCGCACTCCTATGCAATTTATTTATTCAAATACCGGATACAAAGGTGAACTACAGATACAAGCTAACATGTTTCACACCAAAGTCGGGTGCTTCATATCGTGAAAAGAGGGGCTGCAATGAGATTGTAAAGTTTATACACAAACTCCAAACTGTGAACCAAGGTTCTAAATCATGGAGCTAGTTTTATGCGCCACTTTGATTTTAATTCATTTTCAGATCTCTAAAAGCAAAAAGCCTTTTTTTTTTCAACCAAAAATGATGGACAACTCAAAAGAACAATAGCTGCATTTGCTTCTGTTGACACTTAAAAAAAAGACTGTCATTTGAGGTTAGATCTCTGCCTGAAATCCTTATCTGTGAGTTATGTGCCCCAAAAACACCTTTAAACTCGTATCTATTATATCTTACAATATCCTTTACTACTAAAGGCCTCAAGCACACTGGAAGTTTTTAATGTTACTCCTAGGGGCATCTGGTGTTTTTTTTTTTTTCTGCCTCTAAATGCCCCTCTATGTTAGCATATGTGTCCATGCACACATTTCACGGAGTTTAGAGGCAGAACCCCCCCCCCCCCAGAAGCAGCAGTGTTTTGGCGGAAAAATAGCACCTAAATTATATACATACATAATGTATTTAAATAAAAATGTGAATGTCCTTGCTCCTCCTTGTAAATTTGTGTATAACCATGCAGGTTTCTGAACCATTTTTCAAAAATGTATAAAGGCTGAGGGAGGAATCTAAGCTATCCTGAAATCTTGAATCTTTAAAAATTGAAGTTAGCCAATAAAGACTAAACTCCAAACTTCCTGCATATAACAGATAGATAAATGACCTTTTATGAGAGGAACTGAACATCTTTCAAGAAAAGAGGTACACGATGCCCATAGATCAGTTGGAGTATGCCATCAAAATCCGATCATGTGTGGGCTCTATCGGACTTTTTCTGTTGGGATTTCAAGCGGAAAAAGTTTGAGAGCTGGATCTAAAATTTTCCGACAACAAAATCCGATCGGACTTTTTCCGATTGTGTGTAGAGAATTCCGACGCACAAAGTGCCACGCATGCTCAGAAAAAAAATTGGAGACGAAAGCTATTGTCTACTGGCCTCTACGTAGTCAGATTGTATATTTTGTACGTCACCTCGTTACGAACAATCGGATTTTCCAACAACGTTGTGCGACAGTGTGTATGCAAGACAAGTTTCGGCCAAATTCCATCGGAAAAAATCAGACGGATTTTGTGGTCGGAATGTCCGATCGTGTATATGGGGCATTAGAGATACCAATAACTTTATTTTCTTTAAATAAAGTAAAAAAAGATCAAATGCAATCACTATTGTGCTAACTAGCACCAGTATAATGCTCCCAGACTTTCTTACTCCCCCCCCCCCCCCAACTCCATCCACACAGAAAACAAGGCTGCGGTGAGGTCAACAAGCTTACCCCCCAACACATTTAGTCGCATCTAAACTTTCTCAACAGCCTTTGAGTATTCTTGACTGCTTTAATGAAGGGACTGATACTATATGCACATATGTATTGATTTCAATGGGTGATAAGGGTTACAGCCAAAATAGTTTGGCTGGACATACACTTTAAGACTATATTCACTGAATACATTAGCATCATATTATATATTTTTGAGTCTTATATATTTTTGTCTGCAAAATGCATTGACCTTATTATTATTTCCTTGTAAAAGCTGAAGATATCACTATGTTAGACTAGACTTACATGACTTTTCTTCTTGTTTTTAACAAAAGGACCTACTACCACTTCAACAACCGTAACCTTTGTAAATACTACTACAACAGAGAGCACAACTACATCTGCTACACCTTGTGTGTGTTATTACAATGGAGTAACTTATCCAGAAGGTAACTATGCATGTTTTACAATCACTTTAAAATGCTGGTTCACATATGGAAAAATTCTGAAGCAAAAGCATGCCCCAAATATTCCTGGTGGCATTCTGACTGTATATAGAGAGTCTAATGATGGAAAATAAGAGACCAAGCTATGCTTTGCTTCATAGCATATATAAGGAATTTTAACCACTCGCCGACTATATAACACGGCAGCAAGGTGGCACTGCTGCGCCGGATCACATACCTAGTATGTGACCTCTGGGTCTGGAGGGCGTGCATACGCGTCGCAGGTGACCTGCTGTGATTGTACACAGTGGGAGCTGATCTGCGGGTATCACGGACCCGATGTCCGCCGGCACCCTCTGATTATCCAGCACAGAGGCAGAACAGCAATCTGCCTATGGAAACATAGCAGATCGGGGCATTAAAAATTACCCTGTCACAGCAAATAGGCAAACTGCTACATATTGAGGTACCTATACCTAACTACAGTAGCCTACAAAACATTCCTGACATGGTCAAATCTCAAACAATTCTAACAGGAAAAGCTTTGACGCTTCCTGTCTTTTAAAAACACTTTATAATTGTGTTTGCTTTCAACATTCGGCTATGGAATGAAAAGAATTTCTGTTAAAAATGTGTTAATTCGAGAAAACATTTCCATAAATGACATCAAGCAAACCTCCACAGTGGCTTGAATTTGTTCTCCCCTAGGTGGGCTTTCAAATGATTTGAATTTTTTGTATACTGCTAGTATCTAAACTATTTGAATGTGGGTGTAATTAATATGACATAGAGAAGGATGGATATGTAAATTAAATAAATTGCAATTGTTTGTTTTCATCTGCAGGTGACATTAAAAGTGGCGCATTCGGGAAATTATGCTATAGAATAGTTTGCAGCGAAACATGTACCGTAACATCGCAGAGCTGGGATTGTGAATCACCAACCACCACAACTCCAACATCTACTACAAGTACACCGACAGCCTCAACTACCACTACCACTGCCACATCACACAGCACAACTACAATAGTCACATCACCAGAAACAAACAGTACTACAACACAATCGACACATAGCACTGTTTCAAGTTCTACAGTCCTCCCACCTCCACCTGATTGTTTGCTTGTACCCCCTCGTAAGGTAGGTAATCCCTCCATAAATTATATTGTAATTGCAATCACTAAAGTAAATGTATGTAAGGTTATATCATTTAATGTGGTTGTAAAGGTTGAAGGTATTTTACCTTCATGCATTCCATGCATAAAGGAAAAAACCTCTGTGTAGCCCCTCTAATACTTATCTGAGCCCCCTCTCGAACCAACGCTGTTCATGGGAGCCTCGGCTCTCCCAGGACTCTCTCGGCCTCATTGGCTGAAACACAGCTGCGGGAGCCATTGCCTCCTGCTGCTTTCAATCACAGTTGGTCAGGAGAAATTATGGGCGTGATTGAACAGGGCTCTGTAGCGAGCACATACCAGTGCGCCTTTAGCAAGCGGCTTGCTTTGGAGGCACTGAGAGGAGGGGAGGGTCTAGGAACTAAGAGAAGAAGGATCGGAGCTGCTCTGTGCAAAACCATTGCACAGAGCAGGTTAGTATAAAAACATTTTTCATGATTCTGCTCTTCTGGATAGGGGGTGCACACACGTGCCGCTTCTGCTGTGATTAGTCACTGCAGAAGTCTATCAGCGAGTACCCGTCAATGGATGACCACCAGCACCAGCTGGTCAGCAAGGAGACAGACAGGATGGAGCTCTTCCTTTGTAAACAAGGCAGCACTCTGTGTATGTGACACCCAGTGTCATCATTGAATATTTTTAGCACTGATCACAGTATTAGTGTCACTGGTTCCCACAAAGTGTCATAAGTGTCAGTGTCAGATTGTCACAGTCCCGCTATAAATAAATAAAAATTCCAGTATATATACTATAGCTTGTAGACGCTTTAACTTTTGCACAAACCAATGGATATTTGCTTATTGGGATTTTTTTCTAAATCAAAAATATGTAGCAGAATACATACTGGCCTAAGTTCATGAAGAAATTTGATTTTTACATTTTTTTATTGTATGTGTTTTATAGCAGAAAGTAAAAAAAAATAGCTTTTTTTTTTTCAAAATTGTTGGTCTTTTTTTTTTGTTTATATCACCAAAAAAATAAAAAACTCAAAGGAAAGCTCTATTTGTGGGGAAAATTGTAAGTTTAAGTAACGCAGTGCCGCATAGCAAAAAATGGCCTGGTCATGAAGGGGGGTAAATCATCTATAGATCAAGTGGTTAAACACACACTGTAATGAAAAATATTGTATTCTGAACTATATGTGGTTAATATATGTAAGGATAGTATTGTGTATATGATTTTAATTATTTTTTATTTCTCTGTTTGTTTACTGTTTTGTTTACTATTCTAAATATTTACACGCAGACCAAGCTGTCCAGTAAATGTCAAAGTTTCAAGAGTTGGGGCAAATTATAACACTGCCAGGGGAGGTGGCTATGGTTAGCTTTAAATTATATAGTATAAACCTTTTTCCAAAAAAAAAAAAAAACTTGCTCTAACTGCCTATTTTTCACTTACTTAAAGTGGTTGTAAACCCTTACAAACCACTTTGACCTACAGGTAAGTCTAGATTAAGGCTTACCTGTAGGTCCAAGCAATATCTCCTAAACCATATAGGTTTAGGAGATATTTGCCCGAAAACAGGACGCGCAGGCGCACTGAGCGTGGCATTCTCAGCGACGGAGCTGCCGCGCGTGTCGGCTCCCGTGCACATGCGCGGGAGTGACGTCATCGCGGCTTCACCGAATGACAGCGCGGAGCTGCGAGACCCCACCAAGAAGATGGATGCGGCGGACTACAGGGGACAGCGGCGACTTTGCTGGCTCCTGTGTCAGGTAAGTGACACATAATGGACTACAATGCGATGCATAGTAGTCCATTATGCTTTGCCTTTGCAGGGAATGAAAGAGGAAGTAAACTCATCAGGGTTTACTTCCTCTTTAAAAGTCATCTAAAGCTACATGTCCAAAACGTAACAACTCTGAAATGATTTCATTGCAGAATGAACAGAGTTGCCACCCTGCTGAAGGAAGTTGAAACTGAATAGATCTACTGATAGGATAAAACCTTAGTAAACCTTAGTAAAACTAATTCACAGAGAGGGTTAAATGGATTGTAACGCCATGTTTACATACCGCATTTGCATTTAGAAGCATTTGAAAAAGTAAGGTTTTTGTTCTTTTCAAAATAGCCAAAAATGAAAAACGCCTGTAAACGAAACGCGGCTAAATGCATTTGGCGTCTAAAACATCGGAAACTTCGGCAATCTGAACTCATTTTTTTGCCTTCAAAGAAAAGCAACTACCTAAAAACGATATTAAACGAACCTGTATACATGTACACTAACGGCACAAGGGTTTTTTTGATTTTTTTTTAATCTTAATGCATACTATGCATTAAGATAAAAAATAAATAAAAATAACTCCTGAGTGTAGCAGCCTCCCTAATACTTACCTGAGCCTGGCTTTATCCAGCGATGTTGTAGGAGTGTCTAAGCTGCCCGGGGCTTCCTCCTCATTGGCTGAGACAGCAGTACGGCGCGATTGGTTCCCATTGCTATCAATCTAAATCAATCAGCCAATCAGGAGAGAGATGTCACTCTGCAGGAGGGAGGGGCCAGGAGCAGCGAAAAGGGGACTGAGAAGTGGAGGATCTGGGCTTCTCTTTGCAAAACCACTGCATAGAGCAGGTAATTATAACATGTTTGTTATTTATTTATTTATTTATTTTGTTTATTAACAAGACTTTACAATCGCTTTAAACACATGCTGCATTATTACTATTTTCAGGCTGCATCATATATGTAATGTTATCCTATCACTATTGTTCTAGCTTAATTGCAATCCTTCTAAAGTTATGTGATTTTGTTACAATATATTGTTTGTTTTGACTATTTATAATATAAAAACGTTCAATAAAGAATTGCAAAGTTGTTCTAGGCAAATAGCTAAACAAACAATTAAAATACACACAAGTTTTTCGGTAAAATCATTTGTAGTCTTCATCTAGTCTTTAAAGAGAAGTAAAGCCCAAAAAAATAAAAAATAGACCCTGCAAGGCAAAGGCATAATGAGCTAGTATGCATAGCATACTAGCTCTTTATGAATAACTTACCTGAGATGAAAGCCCCCAAAGCATCCCTCGTTGTCCTCCTCCGACGCCGCCATCTAGCCCGGAGTGACTTCCGGGTATCGCGGCTCTGGCGCAGTGACTGGCCGGAGTCGCAATGACGTCACTCCCGCGCATGCGCATGGGAGCCGCCACTAACAGCATGCTCAGTGCGCCTGCACACCTGTCTTTTGCAAATATCTCCTAAACCGTGTATGTTTAGGAGATTTTTCTTGCACCTACAGGTAAGCCTTAATCTAGGCTTACCTGTAGATAAAAGTGGTCTGTAAGGGTTTACAACCACTTTAAGTTTATACAGCCACTATAGCCAGGATGGTTACGTGGGTTTTCTACTGCAGTCTAACAAAACATCCTGGTCGCCTCCCTGTCCCCCTGCCTCTTGTTCATCAACAAAGTCATTTGATCACCAGGTAACAAAAAACACGCTATTTACGTTGCTTTTTTGATAAGAAAAGCCCTGTAAACACACAAAAGGATGATCACATGGTTTGTTTATCTATGAAGGATTTCATTTCATGCATGCCAAAGGGCCCAGGCAAGCTGCCATTCATTGAACCTTGAGATATTGATCTCTGTGGAGGATCCATGGACTCCATATGCTGGCTGCCCATCAAAATATAAAATATTTATGTGTAACGTTTTCTATTTCCTGAGCATAACGGAAAAAAAGAGGAAACATTTACAAATTTAGTAAATTTTTTAAAGGGTTACTATAGCTAAAAAAAAATATTCTTATGAACCTATGCAAAGATTCCACATAAACTCAAATATCTCAATTTAATTTACAGGTAATAGAACATTTATATAGTATAGTATAGTAGTGCCTTTACGGAAAGCATATAAATAACATTTTTGTTTTTAGGTTTAGTGAGTTTCTTATCTAGGCTCAGTGATATATTAACAATTCTGAACTCTTTGATTTCTTCAGTATAATGAAACCTGGAAAATAGACAACTGCACTGTGGCTAAATGTTTAGGAGGCACCTCAGTAAATATTACGAGCACTAAGTGTAAACCTCAACCTCCAATTACATGTGTTAACGGTTTCCCACCAATATCTGTAACCGATGATGATCAATGCTGCCAGCACTGGGAGTGTCAATGTAAGTATTTTCTATCTGCATAATATCAGTAGCTATTGCTGTTTGACCTATAGAAAGTAAGAATAATAAATGAATATACAACATGACCAGCCATCTTTGTATGGTTGGAGTTCTGCACAGGGTAATTCTTCCAAGCATTTGCAAGTGAGCTTGGGCATACTTACTAACAGTCCCCGAATTTCCCAGGACATTCACAGAAATCAGACCCAGAATCACAAAAAATATGCCTCTGTGACGGACATTTGGGGAGTTATATTCCCTGAGGGAGTTATATTCCCTGAGCCCCATCTGTTCATCCACAGGAGCCCGGACGGCTGTAGCATAGAGGGATTTTTTCTTCTCTTTTGAAATGCAGGCAGATTTACATAAGACACCAGCACTGCATACTGATGAAGCTGCACTGACGCGACTGCACTGATGAGGCTGCACTGATAAGACTGAATGTACTTATGAGGCTGCATTTACGAGAGTGCACTGATGATGCTGCACTGATGAGACTGACTGCACCAATGAGACTGCACTTATGAGACTGACTGCACCAATGAGACTGTACTGATGAGGCTGCACTGATGAGACTTAACTGATGAGTCTGCCCTAATAAGGCTATACTGATAAGGCTGCACCACTGAGACTACACTGATGAAACTGACTGCACTGATGAGGCTGCATTGATGGGCACTGATAAAGTTTCACTGATGAAACTGCTCTAATAGGCACTGATGAGAGTACACTGATGGTAATGGAGGACTCTGATGGTAAAAGGGGGCTCTGATGTTACAGGGAAACTTTAGAGGTAACATTTTTTTTTATCCACTGGACTGTAAGAAATTGGGCTTAAAATGGCACTGGCCAACTTCTCACAGTCAAGAGAGTGCTATATGTCAGCTAACAAAACTCTTTTACTTATATCTTTTTAGATAGAATTAAAAAATGCTGGTAGCTGACAAAGATGGTATCTGTTTTCATGCAGAAAAACAGGAAGGGTGCACCGAACTTGTGCATTACCAAAGATAAAATGTATTTAAATAATAAAAACAAAACAAAAATACTCACAAATAAACATTTAAAAAAGGCTTAACATTTCTCCAAAAATTCGGAACCATATCTAATAGACACCTGCAACCTGGACCGGATGTTAGGAACCAGATTGCATCGTAAATGGCTTAAGCGCTACGAGGGAGGACCCTCTTTATCAGAGCCATAGCAATAGCAGACTGACTTTCTCTACATTCCCTCTATATAAAGCCACATTCACATGTCTGGGTGAATGCCCACCAGGGCCTGCCACACCCATCCTGATGGGAGCCGCCTACCATGTCCCTCCATCAAAACATACCACATATTAAATCATGCTGTCGACCATCTAGGCATATCTTTACTCTCATAGACAGGAGGCTATGTCCCTGCACTAGCGAAAGGGTGCATCTCCTGCATCCAGCAAACCGTCATCATATGTAAGGACCAGATCTAATGCTCCCCATGTCACAATATAGCATTTATCACTCTGAAATTCACCTACCCTTTTTTATATATTTTATATTTACCCATCTCTTGCTGTACACCGTTCCTGCTAGTGGATTCAATTGTAGGGCAAGGATGGGGTGGAGGAGGTGTTGAAGGAAGGTGTGGAGGGGAAAGTCCAGAGCATGGACAGGAGAGGTGGGGCACCTCCCCCACTTAATTGGAGCTTAGACATTAGTGTAGGGTGGGATCGGCGCTCCACACTGGGAGCTCATCGGTGTGTGTCCCAGACACAATACCGCTGGTCTTGTACTATGTGATTGCTGTGTCCAATCACAGCAATCACATAGTAAACAATGCAAACTGAAAGTAAGCATCAGTTCTCGCTGCTCTCTTTCTGAGAGCAGAGAAAACTGTTGCTGCAGCCTATGAGTGTACAGCAGCTTTTCACACTGCATGTACACTCACAAACTACAGTGCCAGCTTGCCCCAGTGTCCCTGATCACTGACCCAGTGTAATTGCTATAACATAAATGCAGCCAGCACCTGCCACCTGTCCTAGGATCACCAGTGATCACAATAACATGCCATACACATATCAATGTCCTGATTACCACCATACCACATACCAGCATCCTGATCACTGCCATACGCCATACTAACATTGCAATTACCACCATACCCTATACCAGCATCCTGAGCATTCCATATGCCATACCAATATCCTGATCGCTGCTATACCTCATACAAGCATCCTTATCAACGACATACGTCATACTAACATTCTGATTACCACCATACCACATACCAGCATTCTGATCACCGCCATACCCCATACCAGCATCATGAGCATGCCATACCAATATCCTGATCGCTACTATACCTCATACCAGCATTCTGATCACTGCCATACCCCATATCAGCATCACGATCATCGCTATAACCCATACAAGCATCCTGATCACCGCCATATGCCATGCCAATGTCCTGTGCCATACCATCATCCTAATCATCGCCATACTCCATACCAGCATCCTGATGAATTTTAATATATATACCATAGTTTGTAGACTCTATAACTTTCACAAAGACTAAACAATATACACTGAAGTACTAGATGACAATGGTGTTCTTCTGCAGAGTATGTACATTAACAGGGAATATGCTGAGAGGAATCATAAATTATGAGCCAATGATGTGCTACTCGTCTTTTAATGCAAAATCAGTAGGCTGAGGTTGTGTCATTGACCAAATCATGCAGCTATTTCAGTGTGGAATAAGGTAAATTTACAACACATTGAAGGTCAAGGACTTGGTTATGCAGTCTGTTGTTAGGTGTTCCTGCATTGCAGGCTGAAGAAAATGACAAATGCATTTTAGCAGAGCATTTACCTGTTTGACTGAAGTTCAGCTGTAATTGAATTCATTAGTTGGGACATTACACAAAACTGAATGAATTCCAGACCGATAATAACATCTAAAATGGGTTTCCTTTCTATAACTGCAAATTTTTATTTTGTAGGTCCTTGCTTTGGTTGGGGTGACCCCCATTTTTATACATTTGATGGAACTCTCTATGACTTTCAAGGCACCTGCACTTATACTCTAGTGGAAGAAATTATAAAGAAGATTAGTACCTTTGGTGTATACATTGATAATTATGACTGTGGCGCTAAAGACCGAGTATCATGTCCACGTGACATCATTGTGAAATATGAAAATCAGACAATACGCCTTCAAAAAACATTCGGGTTACAACCAACAGTACAGGTAGGATGGATCTTATTTATTATAATACTTGAGTAACCAGCAATCCTATGCTTGGAAACCTAAATAATATGTTGGTTGATGTAAAGTGCTTTCATTTGTTAACAAAAAAGTGACTAAAATATTTTCATTATAATAAAAAAAAATAATTCTAAGCTCTTTATTACATTAAATACTCCTGCATCTTAAATGATCTTAACTCCTTACATGTATGATTGGTGGCATCTAGGGATGTTGACCAAACTCAGAAGTAAACTGTCATTGCCAGGCCAAACAGCTACAGGCAGGAATTCTCCCTGCAGGTGCAGGGATACTCGTGGCATGTATATACACAAAGGGGTTGGGATGCTCATGACATCACTGATATTAAGCCTTTTGTGTTTGTACAGCTGCAAGAAGTCTGATTGGCCCAGAGCTGACAGCTGCCTTCCTAATACAGCCAATCATTGATTTAGACCAAACCTTGCACCAAACCTAAGCTCAACCCTGGTGCCATCCCTGGCTCAAAGTGGGTTATTTCTGCCATGTATGACAATGTATCTCAAATCTAGCTAGCAGATTGGCTTTGAAATATTGAGATTTGCAAGCCATTTGCCCATCTGGTCATAGTTTAACTGGCTGCACTTAGTAAAACAGCCTGAAACCCAGTACAGATAAACCCCAGCCTCCTTTAAGATAATGACTGATAACCACAACATTAGGGATGAGTCCGATGTTTGAGTCAAATGTAAATACGTCTCGAACATCAGGTGTTCATCTGTTCATCTTAAGGAGCAGTGATTTTTATAATGCTTAAAGTGAAACAATAAAAATTAAATATTCCTTTAAATATCGTGTCTGGGGGGTGTCCTTAGTAAGCCTGTAAAGTAGCACATCTTTCCCATGTTTAGAACAATACCACAGCAAAATGACATTTCTAAAAAAAATATATATAATTTAAATCTGCTTGCAGGTGTAATGTATTGTCGGATCCCGGTAATATAAATAATTATCATTGAAATAAAAATGGCATGGGTTACCCCCCAGTCATTTACTAAGCTCCTTGGGTCTGATATGAATATTAAGGGAAACTTCTCCCCATTTTTTTTTAAAACTGCATGGAGGTCCCCCAAAATCCATACCAGGCCCTTCAAGTCTGGTATGGTTATTAAGGGGAACCCTGTGCCATTTAAAAAAAAACAAAGAATACCAGGCCCTTCACGTCTGGTATGGATATTAAGGGGAACCCTGTGCTAAAATAAAATAAGGCATGGAGTCCCCCAAAATCCATACCAGACCCTTCCATCCGAGCATGCAACCTGGCAGGCCACAGGAAAAGGGGGCGAGAGAGTGCCCCCCTCCTGAACCATACAAGGCCACATGCCCTCAACATGGGGAGGATGATTTGGGGCCTCAACCCTTGCCCAGTGGTTGTGGGGGGGGTGGAGGGCTTATAGGAATCTAGAAGCCTCCTTTAACAAGGGGACCTCCAGATCCCGCCCCCCCCCCCCAATGTGAATGGTTATCGGGTACATTGTACCACCACTCATTCACCAAAAAAAGTGTCAAAATGTTAAAAATGACAAGAGACAGCTTGGAGCTTTTTAATAAAGGACGAGTCCTTTATTAAAAAAAAAAAAACTATCCTACGATGGCCATTCATCTTCGATCACAGCAGCGACGAACCGAGAAAAAAAAAATGCAACTTTGCCTTCAAGGGAGGCACCCGCCGACTGAATCCTCTTCGCGAAGACAGCTGTTATATCACTGAGAGCAGAGTCACCCGTTTACTAAATATTATTTAGTCTGTAACAAACTATGGCATACATATCTGAAAATCAATCAATCCTGATGTACTGACGGCCCAAAAATACCAGGACAGTACAAATATCCCCCAAATCACCCCTTTTTGGAAAGTAGACAGTCTGAGGTATTTTGTAAGAGGCTTTCATTAGAAGTTGTAATTTTTTGTCAAAATGTTTTGGAAAATTAAGAAATAAAAAAAAATAAAAATAAAAAAAAAACATTTTTTTTTTTACATACTGGTACCAGTGCAGTACAGCATCATCATGTAACTGGTATGGTGGTGATCAGGGACAGTGACTGGTGACAGTATGCAAAATAATATTTTTTTTTTAATTGATTCTTTCAGTGTGTACTATTGTGATTAGCTGTGATTGGTACAGATGGGCTGTGATTGGCACTGTCTTTACCATCTGATCACTGTGACCAATCGCAGAGATCAACACAATAGTACACAATGAGTGGCATAAATAGAAGAGTACAATTGTAATGTGATCTGCTGTTATTGGTCACAGGGATCAATTGTACTGGCAGTGGTCCGGTATACTGATCTGTCATCCATTGTGTGATGACAGATCATGTCATATGACATCCACCCAAAATGGGAGAGCTCCCGCCAGGCCATCATTTGTCTATAGGGCAGACAGAAAGCAGATATACAGTCATTTAAAAAATATGTTAATAAAAATATTTTTTACAATATTTTTTTACTTTTTCTTACCCTCATGCCTGGGGAATTAGTTAGGATTCTGAGGGACCAGTTCCCCGGGGTGGTTTGGGAAGGGCACCCATTTTTTGAGAGATCCACTTTCAAAGCACCCCCCAGGGCATGGTATCAACATAACAGGTTGGGGCTGCATGCTTGCTGCTCTCTTTCTATGATGAATCCAGCCTGTATGTCTTCTAATCTGGTAACCCAGGGATCTTCAAACTATGACCCTCCAGTTGTTCAGGAACTACAATTCCCATCATGCCTAGTCATGTCTGTGACTGCCAGAGTTTTACAATTCCTCATGGGATGTACAGTTCCACAACAGCTGGAAGGCCGTAGTTTGAGGATCCTTGTGGTAACCTACTGCAGGATGGGGAAACCATGCTGTTTTTTAAATAAAAAATGTTAAATAAATAACCATATAAATGCTGAGCCTGTATTAAAAACACAGGTCTCACATAATATATACACAATTATAGGGTAGCACTCACCCTTTGTTAAATAGGGTGAATGTCACAGTAAAGGTCCTTTCCTGTTGTTGAACAGAAAGTCCAGAAATATTATTTTCACTGGGTGAATTCTGGGTGAGTATTTACTAAGGGCAAAATAATTGATACATATACCCCAATGTTATCATTGTGGTGAATATATAGGAAGTAAGAACAAGAACAAAATGTTATTTACATTCACCCATGGGGGCAAGAAGATGAAAGCCTTCCTAGTCCTGGTTAGATTTCACACAAGGCTAAAGACTTCCCAGTCCCATGCTCTGGTGCCTGAGCAGCCGACAACCTGTACTGTAATGTATTAGGAAGTGGAGTGAGCCATTGCTCCCCTTATTCTCCAGATAAGAGAAGCAGATGGTGCAAAGGTAAGGTGTGCCCAAGTGAACCAAGCACATAGCGCAAAGAAAAGGTAAATATAAGTAGCTGTGAGGTTTAGCTGTACTGTGATTACCTGGACACAGTGCAGTTGTACTTAAATGTGGTTGGTTTCACAAATATTTTTTTTTTATAACAAAAAAAAAAAAAAACACGTTAACTTACTTCTACTTCTTTTCCTTATGTTAACCCTAGGTTATTGTAAATGGCGCAGTTGTAGGAACCCCTTACACAAATAATGGAGTGAAAGTGTATGCATCAGGAATCAATTATGTAGTGGAGATTCCAAGTATACAATCTTTCATAAAGTACGATGGCTTTAGATTTGAAATCAACCTGCCATATCATCGTTTTGGAAATAATACACAGGGGCACTGTGGTAAGCTATTGTCATTATTTATATTTTCAGAAATAAAATGTTGTAAATGTTCTATGGTATTATTTTAGATAACGAGACTCAGAAATAAAGTCACTGGAGGGAAGACATCTCATATGTAGCAACCTCCTACATAGGTGCTAGGTTGGGTAAATCTAGTTCTTTAGCTCTTCTGTAATTGGAGCAGCTGCTTGTGGTTGCTCAGTTTCACTGGTTGGGGGTTTGCTGTCCCCTGCCCTCTGGATGATTGTGGAAAGTAGTGGGCTGGGAGAGCGTAAAATCTCCAGTCTGAATATTTATGTGGTCTTAGATAATCCCTGGGAGAGGGGGCCCAGTAGGTGGCTGGGAAGGAGCATAAATAACATGAGGCCTGGAACAGATGGCTTCATGTCCACAACGAAAATTTCCCAGTTTGAGCTGTTGCCCTTTTTGGCAGTCCAGCTGTGCTTCTTCATTTGCTGTTTGAGGTCCCAGCTGTGCTAGCTGGAGGACCTACTGTATTCTACAGAACTTTGCTGGATCTGACTAAGGGATTTCCTTTTGGGAATCTGGTCTGAAGAGTTCATAGGAGAAAAATCTGGCTGATATTGGAAGTAAGCATCCAAATACTATCCAGGAACATTTGTGAGTATATACTGGTGTGTTAGATCCCAGTAAATCAGTGCTGCTGTCATCCCTCTTACATCAGAGTTAGCCTATGCTTAAAAGTGGAAATTGGTTATTGTGCCCATGCGTAGTTCAGTCCATTTTTTGCTGCAGCAAGTACTGTGCTAGGAATCTTTGAGAAGGAGACAGGTGTCCTCAAGTTACTACTTAACTCTACTGGAGTATCTCACGGTTACCCAGCACCCATCCAAGTTCAAGTTTTTTAATAAAGCATCAAAAAAAAGATACCCCTAGACTAATTGTTGAGCCAGAATAGTGACTGGGACTGTGTGCCTGGCTGCTAGTGCACTTACTGTATTAGGAAAAGGGATGATTCAGAAGGCCCTTTAGGTGGTAAGCACCACACATAAGACAGCTTTGAGTTCAAACATTCACTTACTGCATGGAGGGGCAGTGAGGAATGCAGTGGTGTCCTTTCTCACTGTCCTCAACCTGAACATAGTTTCTGTTTTTTGAATATCACACTCAATTCCCTCAACCCTATCCAAGTTCTCAAAAAATAAAAACAAAAACAACACCCCTAGACTGGTTATTGAGGAAAAGTGTGACTGAGAGCGTGTGCCTGGCTGTAGGACAATACACTGGGAAAGAATATGGGAAAATTTACAATGGCTCCTATGGTTGTAAGTGCTACATACTCAACCTATTTTCAGGTTGAATTTAGGTATGTCCGATGGTGAAGTTGTAAATTCATAGAAGATAAATGCTATTTTAGAAAAAGGAACCCCACACATGAGGGTAAAGTAGGCATATTTTGTAGATACTAGAACAAAACCAGATATAGACTTTACAGTAAAAGATTTACCATGTACCGTAGACAATGACCATTATAACTTTTTAGCTTTTGAAATGTCTTTTACAATTTGTAAAAAGGCCATACAATAAGAAATTTCTTCAGCTGCATGTGACCAATAGGATTTGGGTATACACAGGAGACAGATATTGAATGTTTGTATTATTTTCAAGTTACAGCATGTATAGTCAAATTGTATAGCTCTGGTTATTTGCTACCCCACCATGCCTTACTTTACAGAGGAACAAGTAAATATAAATTCAATATATAAATGAAACATGCATGAAAAATAAATCCACTGTAAGGGATTTAGCTTCAAAATGCTGGAATGCTTGTCTGCGATCCTCCCTTTAACGTGCTTCATTCATATAGAGTGTATTCATTGCGTAACCCTCATTATGAGTGAAACATGTTGGAGGAAGGAGCCCAGGCAAGTGTTCCAGTGTGATTGAGTTAAAATAAACTTTTAAAGTAGATCTTTCCAGAGTGCGGCTTTTGTTTTTTTCCAATATCACATTGGAGGATAAGGCAAGTGCTAAGGAAACCTGCACCCAATGTCATGTGTAAAAATATTATATGCTTTGAGAGGGGAGTGGGAAACATTTCTGCAACTGGGTAAGTATAACGTCTTTTACAATAGCTTTTCAGTTTTTTATTTCTATTTCAGCAAATGGGTTACTTTATTAAATAGAATTAGGAAAGAATAAATATGCATTGTATTTTATTTTATGATATTACAAATGAATATATCTTATCTAGGCACTTGCACCAACAACAGATCAGATGACTGCTTGACAAAAAGTGGTAACTATTTTTCAAAGTGTGAAGATATGGCACCTTCATGGATTTATAATTATACAAACAATCCTAATTGTGTCATTGGAACAACAACAGTCTCCCCCATAGTCAGTTCTACACACAGCACTACAACTACAACTTGTACTCCATCGACAACCTGCGAAATTATCAAGGACACGTAAGCATTTATAGATTCTTTGCAAAATACATCAGGGTGATTGTTTTTTTGTTTTTTTTTAATACCAAGAAAAAGCAAAAAGAAATATAATTGATTGATAGCAAAAATTCTGGCCAAGTCACACAGTCTATAAGGGTTAAGGGTCGGTGCACACCAGATGCAGTCCAGTGCGTTTTTTCTGCATCAGAAATAAATAGACAGTAGATTATATGGGTTCCAATGGCATGGCTCACACCAGCGCAGTCAATTTCAGTGCAGAAAAAAAAAATCAGAACATACAGAATATTTTCTGCACAGAACTTGCTGTAATGCATCAAAACACATAAAAAACAAACTGAAATGCATCTAAACGTATAAAAAGCACACCAGAATGCAACACTTGAAAAGAAAAACCTTGAAGAAAAGAAACCCAAGAGGGTAAAAATGCACTGGAACGCATTGAAAACGCCCAAATAAATGCACACACAGAAATGTATCTGGATTGAGTTTTTGTGGCTTGAACTGAAAGGAAAATGCATCTGGAATGCATTTTTGTGGTGTGACTCGACCCTCAATGTGTAACAGTATCACCTTAGTTAATACTGTGTGTGTGTATATATAAAAATCATCTATGCTGTGGAAAACAAATGGTGTACGGCTACTTTTCACATATAGGCAATAGAGCACTACACATTTTGATTTCTTTCATCACCTTAACTAGAGTATATATAGGGGCACAACTTTGTGTTTTAGTGTGAAGGGGCTTTAGAACCTCTGGCAAAGTTTTATTTTTTATTGCTATCTGCATATCCATTAGAAAAATTTAGGTGCTGGTCACACATCTGCACCATAGCCCCATACACACTATCAGATTTTCTAATGATTTTTTCCTTCAGATTTACCAAAACCATATAATATGAGGTCAAACCTTAGGAGTTTCAATTTGTATGCAATCAGGCAGGCCCTTGCACTATGTGGTTTTGGTAAATCTGAAGACAAAAATCAGCAGAAAATCTGATAATGTGTATGGGGCTTTAGTGAAAGAAAAGGAAAAAAATTATCACCAGAACAGGAATGGAGTGTAACGTTTGTTCTGGGAGCAAATGTTCAGGAGGTGATTTCCCTCAGTCTGGAAAGATAAGGATAAAAAAAAAAAAAACTGTCAGTGGGTTTAAGCATTCTTTATTTTATCCAAATTGAAAAAAAAATCTTATATTGGAATGTATTGGTGTATCTCTATTTCTTGTGTTGTTTGCCTTACCTTGTAATGATGGGCTCACATGTTGTGGCTGCAGTTTGCAGTATCATGGCTGATCGATTCCTCTGTCCTCTGTCTCATGATGTCCATGCATTAATTCACCTAACATGGTCATATTTACCAAAGGGAGAGGCGACTACTTGTTGCGGGTCACACAGCATCTCACGAATGTCTTGCCATTTCCTCTGTGAGTGGTAATGTAATGAAAACCCATCTATTTCAGCACACATGAGATCTTTGTTATTTGTCTGCCTGTTTGTTTCTGTGCCAAATCTAATGATTATTTAGCTCTTATCTGCACCGGCACTACAGTGAGTGACCCCGATATTGTGAGATCTATAGGAAGCTCATTTCTCACACTACAGGCAGAGGTCATGCATTAAAGTAGTGTTGGTAAAGTCAGAAGGTTTTTTTTTATCTTAATGTATTCTATGCATTAAGACACAAAACCTTCTTTGTGCAGCAGCCCCCTAATACTTACCTAAGCCTCATTTCGATCCTGCGATGTTGCTCGAGAGACTCGGCTGCCTGGGACTCTCCCTCCTCTTTGGCTGAGTGACACCGTTGGCTTCCACTGCTGTCAATCAAAGTTAGTGAGCCAATGAGCAGAGAGAGGGGTAAGGCCGAACTGTGGCGCCATGTCTGAATGGACACACAGAGCAGTAGCTTGGCTCGGGTGCCCCCATAGCACGGGCCAGGTGCACCAAAGAGGAACCCGAGAAGAGGAGGATCTGGGCTGCTCTGTGCAAAACCAATTACATAGAGCAGGAAAGTATAACATGTTTCTTATTTCTAAAAAAAAAAAAAAAATTAGGCTTTATTATCACTTTATCCTGTGCAATGCCATGCAGCATGCCTTATGTTTAAACACAGAAACATCAGACACAGGAATGTGAATATTTACTATGTGCGTACAGGGCAACAAATAACTGCAAGGTGTAGCTAGGAATGTTTATAATGTCTTTAAAAGTTTTCTCATATATCCTAATTATTCTTTGAACCCTTTTTCTGTGTTTTTTTTTTCAAGGATCTTCCAAGAATGCCATAAATTTTATCCACCAGAACCTTACTACAGGACTTGTATTTTTGACAGTTGTCATGCATCCAACATGGAATGTTCCAGCTTAGAGCAATACGCCCAGCTTTGTGCAGGACAAGGAATCTGCATTCCATGGAGGAATAATGCTTCAAAATGTAGTAAGTTACTTTAATAAGTTATCTGTTTTATGACTGCAGAGAGCTTTTATGCTGATTTGTACTTCTAAACAGGTACATATCTACTAGGTGAAATATATAACATTTTATTATTCCAGTTAAAGCTCAGTTTTTCATTAAACAAGCCAAATACATTTCAAGTGTGACAAATCAAAAAGTGTTTCACATTTTAAACTGGCCATAAAAGGTTAACATTTCAGCTTAGTACTGCTGAATTGGCCAAAATTCAAGCCTTGGAAAATTGTCAATCTAGTAGTGGCAGTGCTCTGGTATTCAAGCAGCCAACAAACGCAATGGATGGCAGTAGAGATTTCTTAACCCGCACTGCAGGCTGAACAAGAACACTATACTGTTAGCCTTACAGTTCGAATTCAAAGCCACAGTCTGAGTAGAAAAAGCTCCCCAGTCACCAAAGGCCATGACCCTTGCATCTGCAGTGAGAACATCACTTCTACACAGGGAGCATAGGGCCTTCTCAACAGTATGCTGGCAGGGGACAGGCATTTCTACTCTGGCTTAGACATGTGCATTTATTTTCGTCCAAATGCATTTTCGTTATAGTTTTAACAAACAATAATGAACGTGCAGAATCCAAAAATCAAAAGATCCAACATAAACAAACAATTTATTTTCGTTTTTTGCGACAACAGTTCGATATAGATAGGAGATTCGACATGATGCTGACAATAGCGATCTGTGTTTATCATACCTGTGGGCGAATGTGCCTAAGCTTAGCTCTAATAGTTCAAGATTATTCGACATAGAGAGAAAAGATTTGACATAGAAAAGATTCAACATAGAGAGAAAAGTTTTGTCATTATAGAGAAAATAGCAAAAAAGGTTGAATGTGCCTAACCTAACTCTATTAGTCCAAGATTATTCAACATAGAGAGAAAAGATTTGACATGAAGATATGACAAAGCAGTCGCTGCGAGTAGACATTTATGGTCAAATGCTCCGCCCATAGGCTATAGAATAATTCTAATATTGGTGGACTAGTAATAATAATGAATAAATATTACTAGTGTCATACAACATTAGAATTCTACTATAGCTTGTAGGCGGAACACTCAACCGGAAATGTACGGTTGCGGCGTTGTACAGTTTAGCTGCGCCTTCAATGACAGATTCAACTTTAATTATTTTGGATTTTTGGACTAATGCATTTTTTAACGAAACAAAAAAAATAAAAATTAATTTCGGGAGTAACTAAATAAATGTATTTTTCAGATGAAAACAAAATTCCAGAACAATATATTTCAATGTGCACATGTCTACACTGGCTGTGGTTGCTTGCTAAAGAAAACAAACTGTAAAGTCTAATACATATTAGCAAAAAACAAAACAAAAAAAACTGAAGAGCTTAGGAGGAGATGCTGTATTAACAATCTGCTGTTAGTACAGCGATCTCCCCTTGAGCTATTGTGTTCTGACAACGGGATACCCCCTCTGCCAGAACACACTGGTCGGTGCTGTATTCTGATCAGCAGATCTTTTTTGGTCATGCCCATTTGGCAGAAGCTGGCTTCTGTCTGACCGTCTTCCATACACATGGGCCAAATGTTGCCGGGTTTCTATTGAACCGGCCAATACCACCCAATATACATGTCAATGGGCCATAAGACTATGGGCACTTTTTGTTTTGATACATCTGAATGTGTTCCTACTATATATTTTCCATCACTCCTTATATGTTGAAATCATTGTAAGGAAAATGGGAAGTGAGGGTGAATCTAATGGAGCCCAGTTCCACCCATTTTTTAATCTTCTCCTCATTAGCTTTTCAACTGGCCATTGTCTCTGCATTGGGCATTTTTTTTTTTTGCTTTGCTTACCTGGTTTCCAAGGTTTTCTCTCTTGCTGATTTTCCCCTCCACGGCAATGTATGTAATATCCTGTGGCACACTGGCTCCTGGGAGATATGTGGCACGATTTCCAGGAGTCAGTGGGTACATGCATGAGATTGGGAGGTGCATGCTGGGTTGCCAGCAGCACCGTACCCCAGAAGAGAGCCCGAGTGGGCTTCACATGCCCACAATGAAGATGGAAGCGCTCAGGACGACAAAATCTAAGGTAAGTATATTCTAAAAAACATGTATAGGAAAGGGGTTTTATTTGGAGACATGAGTTCATGTAAACTATGTAGAAAAGCAGAGGGGATGCAGAAAAGAAAAAAGAAAATGTGGCGGAACTCCACTTTAACTATTTATAGTGCCATGCTTACACTTTATTGAACAAATACATTTATTGATTTGCTAAAGAAGTAGAGAATGTCCGCTTTGCAAAGTGTATGTGAATCTTTGTTAATTTTCTAATACTGTCATGTGTGAAGGAATTTTTAAAATTAGAATTTAATTGAAGCACAATGAAAAAAAATAAGCACAGCTTCACCTCATTCATCAATGTCTACTTTGCAAAGTAAACATACACTTGAAGTGAACAGTCTCTTCTCATTTAGTAGGATACTGTGATTAGGTACAACCGTTTCTCACCTTCCACCTGCCTCCACATCTATCTGCAGAGTAAACTGGCATTTTACATGGCTGTAAATTTAATTTTTTTAGCTAGTTGCATAAAGAAGTAATGTTGTATTCATTTTTAAAATGGTTCCAATACATTAAACACATTTTTTACTTTTTACCTCCAGGATTGACTTGCCCTTCAGACAAAGTCTATAAAGCATGTGTCCCAGTTAAACAAAGAACATGCCAAACTACGTAAGTGTGTAAACACCAAGCATCAGACAGTTTTATTACTGCTTAGTTTGTATTGATTTGCTTGTCTTGCTACTGTAATTTCATAGTCATGGCATTGACACTTAAAAGAGAAGTCTGGGAATAGAAAAAAATAAACTATCATACTCACCTAGATGGCTGCAGCATCAATCCCAGCTGCAACTGTCCCCCGCCGTCTCCACATCGAGAACTGAGTGATCAAAGACCAATGACTATCAGAGCTCTGCTCTGCCCCTCCAGCACTCACTGGAACACTGGGCTGTGGGGAGGAGGGAGAGGCTTGCTCAGACTCTCAGGACACACTGAGAGGCTGAGTCAGCTGCTGGTCTACGCATCTGGGAGATTACCTACTTTTAAGGTCAGGATCTTTTTAGACCCTCGACCTCGAGTGACATCAGCTGAGAGAGAACTTCAGCCCATAGATGGCTGAAAATGGGTCACAGGAGTACAGAACTAAGTGCCCTTCTGTGATCCATAGGAGAAGTATCTGTGGACCTACTTCTCCTTTGAAGGCCTATGTATAAACAAAAATTGCTTTGTTGACCTGGCCCCGTGATTGTGGGGATCTGCGGAGTTAGGGGGCTTATTTGAATCTAGATGTCCTTCTTAACAATAAGAAGTCCCATAGATATTGCCCCCCCCCCCCCCCCAATGTGGATGAGTACACATCAGCAGTCTTCATTGTCCCATCATTTTCAAGCTTTTCTAGCTTTTACTGCGTCCAATATTTTAGGCAGTGTTGAATGATTTCAGCACTTGTTAGACGAGGCTGTCCTACCCCCCATCTTTGCATGATCTGAATAGACAGCATGGCTACACAAAACCACTCATGGCCAATGTTGGAAGATGTGGTATTAAACCAACTAGTCTTGTGAAGTATTCACCATGCTGAATTGTTTTCATTGCACAGTCTAGCATTAGCTAGCAATAGCTGTGTACAAACATGCTGCCTGTTCAGATCACATACTTTTCCAGTAGCTGGTGACATAAGAGGGGAGCAGCTTGGCTGTAAGGAGCAGAAATCCTCCAACGCTGTTCAAACCAGTGATAGAAAATAGAAGTGCTTTGTTCATAAAAATTAGAGAACCAATTGGCAGGCGAATACTTGCTTTAGTATCTGCTCAGTACTTATAGTAACAGGGTATATATAATGTGATGTATACAGAGTGTCACTTGAAATCAGTCATAATGTGTTTTTTTTTTTTTTTTTTAACGGTCTTGAAAATGGAGATGAATTACACTGTATGACTTCTTACAGGCCAGAACAATATGCAGTGATGCAGAATAACACTCGTTTAATTGAAGGATGTTTTTGTCCAGAGGGTACAATGCGCCACAGTGACGCTGTAGATAAGTGTGTATCGGACTGTGGTAAGGAGTGTCTCATTTTATACTTCTCTAATTAATGTATTTTTGTACAAAAATAGAGTAACTGGCAACCAACAACTTATTAATTTTTGACTACAGACAGCATTACAAGCTCAGAGGTGCCAAATACAGATGAACAGACCACTCTGCTAGTTTCAAAATCCAGTCTGAACATGGCTGGTTCAGCTTGGTTTAATAGGCATGTGAGCTGGTCTCCTGTATATACTTCACTCTGTATATACTTCACCAACTGAGCCAAGGGCAAAACAGGGATCGCTGTTTCAAAACAATAACCTGGTTTTGATGTGAACTAGACTATATTATCATTATTTCCAGGAAGGATAAGGTATCTCAACAGCATACCAACAAGCTTGCATAAAAGTGTAAAGCTGTTTATTCTTGTATGATCCCATAGAAAAGCAATGTTTCAGGAGTACAATCATGAACAGAATATGCAATCATGGACTTTGTGTTGACATATAGAAGAGAAATTGAGTACCATAAAAACAACTTTTTGCATAGCCAAAACATATTTTTAGTTATGAATGGAGTAGAAAAGGGTTCAAACCACTGTCATTTTATTTTAAGCTGTCTAAGTCTCATTGGTAAGATTTACCCTTCAGTTCCTGTCCTACAGATCCAACAGGAAATAAAATGGATTCTCAACAAAGTGAAGAAAATCCCCTGTTAGGCCTTGTACACACGGTCGGACATTCTGATGGAAAATGTCTGATCGGACCGTGTTGTCGGATAATCCGACCATGTGTGGGCTCCATCGGACTGTTTCTGTCGGAATATCCGACCAACAAAGTTTTAGAGCAGGGGCTATAAAATTTTCCGACAACATGATCCGATTGGACATTGTCCGATCGTTTGTAGAGAATTCGAATCGGACAAAGTGCCACGCATGCTCAGATCAAATTCCTAGACCAAAGCTATTGGCTACTAGCCTGAACGTAGTCCCATCGTAACAAAATAATGTCATCACGTTCAGAACGATTGGATTTTCCGACAACTTTGTCCGACCGTGTGTATGCAACAGTTTCAGACAAAATCCGTCGGAAAAAATCCAACGGATTTGGTTGTCAGAATGTCCGACCGTGTGTACAAGGGCTTAGACCACTTTGGTGTCTTTGAGGTGTTGCCATTTGAAATTGTACCCCTATCTCTTGTTCTTGTGACAACTGTAAATTCTGCATTTTCTGTCTCAGTGAAAATAGTCACCAGGACCAAATTAGAGGGTGACTGTAATGGCTGAGACAAAAAAGCAATTTTCACATTCTAACCCCTTACCACACTATCCCCCCCAAAAATATTGGCTATGCTTACACATTAAAATATCTTACCCTTTGTATTTAAGAAAAAATACAAATTTTCAATTATTGAATACGTTTAAAAAAAAGTCTGCACAATGTGACTTTTAGAAAGAAAGCATGATATTCGTTAATCAAGTATCTGGAGTATGATATTTAGGAATGATTCTCAAACGTTCATTAGTATTTATAGAAAACCATATAGTCCCTATTTTGCCCCATCTTTCGGTTTTCTGTACTCCTATGTAGATGTTAAAGATGTTAAAGAAGCATATTGGTGTATTTACAGTAGAGTCGTGCTTGTTTTTTTTTATAGACCCTATGGGCTGTGATTAAAAGCTCATTGGGCTCTATGACCATTGCAGCTCTGTGTGTGACAGAGTAAAGGGGATAGATTTTAATAAAATTATGAGACAGTCTAACCAAAAGGTTTAATGGGAGGTGGGCCAAAAGGAACCAAAAAGTCCTCTGCTGAGCAAGTAATAAGAGAATATGTAATTAAAACATTTTTTTAATTAAGAAAAGCTGGATCAATGGGTCTGAGACTTCTGGTGCCTACAAACACACCGTCATCAGAAACAACTGAAGTTGACTGGATTGGAAGATGCTTGTGTGATGTCTATAGCTAGATTTCTGATACACGATTTGTATTTCTGAATGTACTGTTATGATTGTTATTTATCTTTTCATTTATTTACATTATTTATTATAGAATATATTCTTGCTATAGTGATTAATAAGTCTATGAAGTACATACATATATAATGTATGAATGGTAAAGAATTTATATGCTGGGATAAAGTATGATAGTACAGTGAAGTTATAAACAGGTAATACTAGATATTGGGACATTTTCCTAAGAAGATTTTTTTGTCTCTTTCAGGATGTGTTGGACCAGACAATGTTCCACGACGGGTATGCTTTTTTTTTTTTTTATCAGCTTGCTCTATACCTATAATCTTCCATCATGGAACATCCATGAAATATGGAAGTCTACTGTGTATACCTATGCATATAATGTTGACCCTCTGTGACTAGAGGTGGCCAGACACAACAATAAAAAAGGAATCATCTGAGTACTAATTGCAAATAATTGCTTAGGTCCTAAAGAATAGTTTTTATTAAACTCCACTTTGCCCTAGGCAACAATCAAAGACGAAGAATATTGCCCCCCCCCCCCCCCTTACATTTATTGCAAGCATACCTGATCTTATATCTAAAATTACCTTTTTACCTATAATATGTAATAAATGCAATTAATAGAAAACCTACACCCTAGTATTTACTCCATCAGAGTACAAATCAGTGTACAATGCACACATTAAATAAAAGTCTTTTTCCAAAGATTTTATTCTACCACCAGACTTATATGAATGCGGGCAGGAAATGGCAGTTTTTTTATTACACCAAGAGCAATACGTGTTATATTCTCAATACTATAGGCAGTATTTTATGAGTTGTCTATCCCAATGGGACTGTTTAATAAAGGAGGAGAAGAACATTTTGAAGAAAATGTATTAAAATATTTACCCCAGCTCCTAGCACATATGGGAGCCACAGCTGATGATACAGTGCTTTACTGTTGCTTCCTGTGATAGTTGGGCTCTCAAAATCCCATGAGAACATACCTCTGCAATTTGCTGGATGGCATGTGATTTCAAGCTCCCAGCTATCTCAGGAGGCAGCTGTAAGGCACAGTGATGTCCCCTGAACCTCCTGGAATGGGTTGGAAGCTAGGGAGGGCTGAGGTTTTTTTTTGTGTTTCTTTTAAGCAAAAGCTTCTTTTTTTTTTAATCTCCTTTTGCAAGATTTGACTTTGGGGTGTGGGGGTTTTCAAGGGAGTTGACCTTTTCATGGAATTTTGGCTTTATAAAAGGCTTGTGAAAAGAAACATTTGCAGCCATCAACAATTAGGAAATTTCAATCAGCAGCGCTCCCTATGCTTTCCCTATCACAGCTAAAACATATTGTCAATACAGCTAATAGGAAACCCACCCTTTTATAGCAAGGGGCTGGCTTATCAAAAAGACCCCTTACTGTTTCTTTTACACCAGCTGACTTAAGTTCAAAGGCCAGGCATTGCATTATAGTTACTACAGTATGGCAAATTCCTACATAATTTGCAGGGTCCAAAAACACGATGAACATGCCAGATTCACAGAAAACCCACAGTAGCAACAAATCTGAACCTCATCCCTATTACCTATATTGGCAACCAACATGTTCCATTATAAAAGATGACACCTACAGTCTCAATTTTTACCACAAAGAAGGTCTATTTCTGGTTATTGTAAATTAGCACTGATATGTAAGTAAAACATTTTCATAATTGTGCTCATTCTTCACTTTACAGTTTGGAGAAAATTTCCAGTTAGGTTGCCTGGACTGTGTCTGCAGGGAAGGTGGCAGTGGTCTCTATTGCGATAAACACAAGTGTTCCATGAATAAGAATGTCATATGTGAGCAGGCAGGTTTCATTCCTGTGACCCGGATTGACTCTAATGACCCCTGTTGTAATGAAACAGTTTGCAGTAAGTACTATTTATTATTTTTTCAAATTTTTTTTCCAGGAAATCATAGAAAGCTTTGAGTATTGGCTCTTTTAGGTGTACTATCAAGAGACCTTTCCTACTGAGGAGGTTTATTCCTCATTAACGTAACCAAGAAAATATGCGATTGGTCTGGCTGGCCACAAGCATCAGACATATATAGTTCAAAACAGTTTTGCAGACAGATATGCTCCTTATTATAAATGTTCTCAAAATATATTTCATTATATGGTATAAGTAAGTAAGCTTGACTAACCCTAAATATTGTATCTTTTCTTACAGTATGTGACATTAATCAATGCCCAAGTAAGCCTTCCTGTAGAATTGGCTATGAAGCTGTTGGTGTCATTGCAAATGGAAGCTGTTGTACATTGTATAACTGTGGTACGTTGTGTCCTCTAAGGGTGGACTTTTTTTTTTTTTACATTTCAGGGACTTAAACAGTTCACATACACATGTATAGTATTAAAGCAGAGCATCATTATAATACATTATGCATACTAAATAGAACTTATTCTGAAATCTGAAGAAAACTAAAAATGAGGCCTAGGAGTGGACAAAGTGCCTGCTATTACCTCCCTTAGCTAGAAAAACTTGTTTTACATTTGCTATGAACATTGGAATACATTGAGTTGTGTGCTAAGCCTTATCATCAGCACTATGTCTCACCTACCCACTAGTCACTTATTCACTTATGCCACGTGCACGCGACCGTACTTTTCATCGGAATGAACTCTGACGGACTTTTTGACTGAGTTACGCTGAAACGGACATGCCCAAATGCGATGACATACAATGGAACTAGAAAAGGAAGTTCAATAGCCAGTAGCCAATAGCTGCCCTTGCGTCTTTGTTGGTCCATCGGACCTGCATACAGATGAGTGTTTTTCTCGATAGGAACCGGTTCCAGCGGAGTTCTGGTGAAAGATTTGAAACATGTTCTATTTCTAAAGTCCGTCTAATTTTTCGCCAGAAAAGATCAGATGAAGCCCACACATGATCGAATTGTCTGACAGATTCATTCCGTCTGAACTTTGCTGTCAAAAAGTCTGGTCGTGTGTACACGGCATTAGTGCACTCTCATTGAACAGGGGATCAATGGATCAGTAAAACATTAGAGGGATTTACTAAAACCTGGGCACACAGAATCTGGCACCGTTGTGCATAGTAAACAATCAGCTTCTAGGTTTTTCTGTCAGCTTTATTAAATAAAGTGAAGTTAGAAGCTTTTCTTATTAGTTCAGAATACAAAAAAACAAAAAGAAACAAATGACCTCATAGGACAACAAAGCACCAAAAGCACATCAGTACATGGAATTCAGTATCATCATGTATAGCAAAATGCTGGGAAGTAGCATTTCTGTGCACCAGTATGTTCTATTGATAGTGTACTAAAGCTTTATAACAAATCATCCCAAAAAGCTCAAAACATACCCAACTACTAGTATGAAACATGAATAGAACGCATTGCTTTCATCCATTTTTTCTAGAATTTTTTTCAAATTTATGGAACACATTATGTTGGGAATGTATATATTTCTCAAACATTACATGTTTATTCATTTCCAGTATCCAACCTCTAAAGGTAGGAGAATGAGACAAAAACCCATCAGGAAGATAACAACTTACATGACAAAAAAGTGATCTTGAAATAATACCTGGTAATTCAAATCACTGGATTTCCCAACAGGCATAAAACAGGGTCTAAAGTCAACGAGCCATATACAGTATTTGAATATCACCATCGATAACATTTAGGACATCTCCAAAACAGATGTATAAAGTAGTCGGGCTTTTGCACATCTTACACATTGAGCATTATCTCTATGGCCTAATTTGTCCAAAAAATCTAGGGGTACAGTAGACCCCATACAGAATGAAAAGCTGGGTCACCCTATGGGTTGGAGATAATGAAAGCAGATGTACATTCTGCAATACTAGATCCCTTATATCCAGCGGTTTTGAAACTACAAATCCCATCATGCTGCTGCCTTTAGGAGTCATGCCTGTGATTGTTAGGGTCTTGCAATTTCTCATGGGACTTGTAGTTTCAAAACAGCTGGAGAGCCAAGGTTCCCTACCCCTGTTCTAAGGTTACATCCATATCCATCCCAGCTATGCCTGCAAGGAGTAGTAAATCTAGAAGGGAATTTACTGTATATGACAACTATGTATATACCTAGACATGTGCAATTAGTTTTGGACCAAATTTAAATTCGGACAAATGCTTGGTTATTTGGAGATTTGTTGAAACTTGTTCAATTTCATTTTGTTTATTTGTTTTCTAACGAATCCCAAATTTTTGGAACGATTCAAATTCGGATTGGTTGAAAAATGAACGACTGATTTGAATTATGTGTGAAGAATAAACAAAACGCAATTGAAGACATTTCTGTAAAATTTTGTAGTGTCTTTATTCACTTTTTACACTTTTTAGATGAATGGATAGGTAGCCCATACTGATTCAAATGGGGGGTTTGGGATCTGAGGGCCACCTTGTTAAAGGTGGCTTCCAGATTCTGATAAGCCCCTCCGCCCACAAACCTCCACAACTACAGCCCAGGGTTGTGGGGAAGAGGCCCTTCCCTCCTTCAACATGGGAACAAGTTGCTTTGGCTCTGCCCCCTGCCTCGAAACCCCCCTCCCCCCATGTTGAGGGCATGTGGCCTGGTATGGCATTCTTTTGTTCACCTTTCAGCTCTTAGCATGGAAGACCACTGACAGATGATGAGTCATCAAATGTTAAGGATGCGGCAGCTGGCTTCCTGTACCACTCCTTAACAACCAGCTATTCTTCACACAGAATTCAAATCAGTTGACCATTTTTCGACTGATCCGAATTTGAATCATTCCTTAAATTTGGAATTCGTTATGAAATGAATAAACAAAATGAAATGAAACAAAAATGAAATTAAAAACAAATTCCAAAACGAATCAATGAAATTAAATTAGTAACTTAACAAATCTATCCGAAACTAAATGAATTTTTTCATTCTACACATGTTTATATATACACCTTAGAAATAAGACATTTAGTAATATATGCTTGAACTTTAGTGTAGTTATAAGTAGAAATTAGATGGTTAATATGCATAACTGCACCATATTCTGCATGCACCAGTTTTAAGTAAACCTCCCCCACATTGTGTCAGAAAAAAAAAAAGGGGGGGGGGGCACTTTTTCTAGAAAACTGACAGCATTTTTAGTTGCAGACCTAGGGAGGCTTTGCTGAGCAAGGGAAGTAAAAGCGGACCTTTCCAGTGCACATTTTGCCTTGGAAACACAATATTACTTTAATCCATTTATAACATGGGACTGGAATTGGACTTCAAGAAAAGCTGTATTGAGAAAAATATGGATGAAACAATTTGTGACCTTCTGAAAAAGACAGTTGCCTGTCGATCTATGCTTTAACAAACAGTGGCAAACTATTAGGAAAACAGTGCAGTCCAAATTCTTAATCCTCATACTGGTTCTAGGTCAGCAACTCAGAAAGTACTAAAGCCCCTGTGTTAGGATGAAAGCCAGGTCATTTGCATTTCTGGAAGAAGAGGCCAGCAATGGTAGCCTACATATTCTCTTAGTACAGGATGTAAGTAGGTTGTGTGCAATATTTTCGGAAACTAAATTGTAAGTTGATTATGTGTTAGCAAGTAGTTATTATAAATTAAATTGTATCTAAAACTGAACAAATAAAGAACATATGTTAAATAGCAGCTTTCTTTGCACATATAAACCAACCTGGTGTGCTCTTTTTGCAGTTTCGAAGAAAGTCTGTGTACACGAAAATGCAGAATATATGGTAAGTTCTTTAAAGTAAATCAAACACCTTGGTGATTTTTATACTGCTCCTAAATCTGCTTATTTTTTCAGCATACTGCTGGATGTTAAGTAACCAGAGATTTATTAAAGCAGCATATAAAAAATATGTTTAGTGAATTAGACCACAAAGAATGCAAGGAAAAGAAAAATGCCTATGCCATGCTTCCCAGTTATGCAGATCGTGAAGACTCAATAATAATAATAATAATAGGTTACAACTACAAGGTCTTTTTACAATTACCGTATATACTCGAGTATAGGCCGACCCGAATATAAGCCGAGGCCCCCAATTTACCCCCAAAAAAACTGGCAAACTTATTGACTCGTGTATAAGCCGAGGGTGAGACATGCCTGTCCATCCCTGTGTGTGTGTCCGTCCATCCCTGTGTGTCCGTCCATCCCTGTGTGTCCGTCCATCCCTGTGTGTCCGTCCATCCATCCCTGTGTGTGTGTGTGTCCATCCATCCATCCATCCCTGTGTGTGTGTGTCTCCATCCATCCATCCATCCATCCCTGTGTGTGTGTGTCTCCATCCATCCATCCCTGTGTGTGTGTGTCTCCATCCATCCATCCATCCATCCCTGTGTGTGTGTGTATCCATCCATCCCTGTGTGTGTGTGTGTCTCCATCCGTGTGTGTGTGTGTGTGTGTGTGTGTGTGTGTGTGTGTGTGTGTGTGTGTGTGTGTGTCCAGCCTACCTGTGTCCCGAGCCTTTGTCCCGAGCCTCCGTCCCGTGCCTTGCCTCCTTGCCTCCGTCCCGTGCCGTGCCTTGCCGCCGTGCCTTGCCTCCGTCCCGTCCCGTCCCGTGCCGTGCCTTGCCTTGCCTCCGTCCCGTGCCCTCTTCGTCGGCGCCTCGGCGGCCATTGTAAAATTCAAAAGCTGCGCCGCCGCCTTCGCCTGTGATAGGCGGAACACTGAATTTCCCAGCAGCCTGTGTTCCGCCTATCACGGACATCGTATCATCCTCGTCCGTAGTACGAGGATGATACGATGTCCGTGATAGGCGGAACACAGGCTGCTGGGAAATTCAGTGTTCCGCCTATCACAGGCGAAGGCGGAGCCGGAGGCGCGGCTTTTGAATTATAGAATGGCCGCTGTCTGTCTGCTCGACACGCTGATCGAGCGGGCAGACAGCGATGACTCGAGTATAAGCCGAGGGGGGCACTTTCAGCCTCAAAAAAGAGGCTGAAAATCTCGGCTTATACTCGAGTATATACGGTACTTTTCCTTTATTTCAACATATCAGATGCATCAGTTTAAAGGCCACATGCAAGGTTTAGTGTAGTATAACACTTTGAACACTTCATTTTTTTTATATAAGCCCATACATCAGACCAAAAAGAGGGACAAATGGTGAGGAAAGAGGAGCATAAGAATTGTCAGCTAGAAGCTATGTAATTGTACTATAGATGCACTTACCCTTTTTTTGGAATTCAGATTAAGGGTATGAAAAACGAACTGCCTAAATTAGTACTTCAATGTATGTAATTTTTGAGTACAAAAAGTACATTATATTGCACATTACTCTGGGGAAGGGATTAATACAAATGATTTTATGTATTCTGCACTCTATACCACAATTACAAAAAAGAAGTGAAAAACACTCTTCCGCAGATAATATAAAACACACAAAAGCAAACAGTCTATATTTATGCTTCTCTCAAAAGATTTAACATCCCCTTACAGCTAAGCAAACATCTACATTCACTCTGGGCTGGTGTAGGTTGGTTCTGATGTAGAAGTTAATAGTGAGAGGGTAGGGGAGATACATAAGGGCTTATTAGGAGATGGCCCAGGTTTTTGTATTACCAGGAATTCAATGAAGTGACATGAAGCCTGTAAAATTGCATGTTGTGCAAAAATCTGTCATTTGTAAATCAAAAGTGTATATGCATCCATAATAGGGATGCACCAATAAATTTTTTTTTTACAATGAGTACAAGTGCCAATACTTTTTTTTTAGTACTCGCCGATACCAATTACCGATACCTACTGCAACTGTTCTGTTTTAACTTCAGCTGTCAGCAATGGTATAAAGCATTGAAAAGTTATTTACAAATGAAATATTTATTTTTTATTTTTTATTTAATGCTTTTTCAATGTAAAATGTGTTAATATATGTTAATATATATGTGTAAAAATATTGACTAACAAAGCAAAAAAAAACATTTGTTCGTCCCTTTGATGCAGATGGACACACAGAAATATACAAAAATAAAGAATGTTTCCTTTTATTTGAGTGTTTCAGGGCTGAGCAATGCTGTTAATAAACATTGCGGGCTGCTTTTTTTTTTTTTGACAGCTCCAATTACCGGACTTCTTTATCACAGGGGAGACCCACTGACAGCTCAAAGAACCGAGCCTGAAAGTATTGGTTTTAGGTATCGGTGCATTTGCACGAGTACTGATGCTTGTGCAAATATTCAGTATTGGCACCTATACCGATACTAGTATTGGTGCAACCCTTAGGCTGGATTCACACCTATGTAGTTTTAGTGCTTTTTGTATTTTGCAGATTTGTACTACATTCCATTTAACATGGTTTTCTATGGAACATGTTCTGTAGTGCAAATCTGCAGTAGTATAAATGTGACAGGGTAAAAAATGTCTACGTCTACATACGTCTTGACATTCTAATTAGAATTTCCTGCGTATGAGCATCCATGTAATCATTACATTGACCGCATCCAATTATGAATATGATTTTTTTTTCTCTATAGCCTGGCACTAAAGTGTTCCTTGACAAGTGCAAGAATTGTGTGTGCTCATACTCTGATTCTGGAGCAGAGATACTGTGCACAGATGTACCTTGCAACAAACAGTGTCCACTGGTAAGTGTAGTATGTTCAACCCTTCACAATATTGCATACATACCCTGAATATTCCAGTAAAAGCAATGCCTTCTATGAACATGTTTGTAAATGTAACTGTTCTAATGAATATAGGTATAAAATATGAACAAATACCCTGGTCTTCAACCGATTTGGCATACTGTAAAGCTGCCTGTAGATTAGCGCAGATAACGGGCTCCCTTACCACATTGACTATGCCAATGTGCCCACTCTTTACTCCTCTCCCAGAGGTCCCAGCCCCGGCCCAAAATTTGCCTATATATTTTTCTGTGCCATTGCACTAAACTGGCGTGCCCCTACAGTACCCTGGACCAGGTGCTTCAGAGAATGGAAGCCATGCGACTAATGGAGCGAGTGCATCACACCATTTTTAATACATTGCATATCTTTGATCGTAAGTGTGCAATCTGGGAGTCATATAGTAACTTCATTGGATGAAATGAAAAACCTTACAATAATTCCCCTAGTGGTATAATATATACTTTTCACACTGTTTGTAGCATATCTCTTCTTTTTTAAAGGTTTTTCTACATTTTCTTCTCTTTTCTTAGACTTATTTGTTAGGAAGCCTACTAGGCTTATTTCTAGTTAATATTATTACTCTAATTCTTGAACTTGGAAACATTGATCTACCGTAACTATTTTTGGTACAGTTAACTCTGTGGAATACATAGATAAGACTGTATAATATTTCAGATATACAGACACTTTGATACATATGACTCTGGACTGATTCCATGCATACTCTATGGTCTCTAATGATTACCTACTTTGCCCATTGAGCCTTGGATATACGTATATGTTATTTTGTATGTACAAGTTACATCCCGTGTAATGCTTTCCTTTATTATGCTTTTAAACCCTCAATAGAAGCTTTGTATTAAAAAAAAAAAAGTGAACAAATATGTATTTTGCTTTATGCAGGGCTATGAGTTGATGAACAGCACAAGTGATTGTTGCGGTGATTGTATACAGACTCATTGTGTCATCAATGACAAAGATGGATTAAGTTTGCTACAGGTATCTCACACTTAATATTTTTTAGAACTTGGTCTTCAAATTAATACATAAAACATTTAAAACAATCTGGTTCAACTGACAAAGCCTATTTTACGATTATTATTTCACTGTAAGAATGCCATTACTCTTATGCCAGAGCCTCACTAGTTTGATACAGTGCTCTACCAACTATCCTAAATAATTGAATCAGTTCCTTCTTATTTAAATCACTGAATTGAGACATTTAGATACCTTCTGTGTCGGCTTCTTTTTAACAAGTCTACTTGTAGCATTGTGTTGGTCCATAAGCCTTATCAAAGAAACCAATATATATATATATATATATATATATATATATATATATATATATATATATAGGTAACAAGCCTGATAAAGTTGTTTGGAATAAGTGGCTTTTTAATATCAGGCTGTATCTGCATTGCTGTACAAGCCAACAGTTCTGCCTGTATAGTTCTGGCTGTATAGTTAACGACATGTGGCATAAAGGAATGATTTGCATTAAAGTTATTCTTGTTTTTTTTTTTGGATGGGGAATTTGTGATGGAAGTGAGACATGCAGATACCTTCTGTTTTAAGGGTCTGCAGGGTCAAAATATGTATTCCTAATTTTCCACAATTTTCAGCTGACTTCTACATCATTTTTAATAGACGTTTAGAAAGCCATACCAACCAATTAGATTTCAGCATCTGATAGTTTGCAGTAGATGGAGTAATGGTGATGAGTCCTGATTAGATGATGAGAGTTACTGCTCAGTGCACGCTGTTCTATGTCACCCTATGGATAATGCAATTCTAATTTGTCAGGTTTCTGCCTACCATTGGGGAGATTTCCAGCCACTTCAGTGTATCATAGATACATCAGGAAGTGACAGGAAATCACTTTAAAGTGAGTGGGAGTCTAACTTTTGCTGTAGTCCCCAGGCCAGATATTGTGAGATTTCCTCTAGTCTCAATTATATAATGATAATTGTAAAAATGTGCCCTTAGCTCAAGCATGCATGCAGGAGAGTATGCTTAACTGAGAAAACCCCCCTCCCAGGGGCGTAACTATAGGGGGTGCAGCAGTCGCGACCGCAACTGGGCCCTGTGATGCAGGGGGCCCATGCAGCCCCCTCTACATATGGCCGGCAGCAGCATAGGCAGCTAGGGGTACCAGTGCACCATGCACACGGGTGGCTGGAGGTGGAGGGTGACTAGCAGAGCTCCATGCTCGACTATCGCAGTGGCTTCTCTTTAGTTGTGCATTCCCCGCATGACCTGTGTCCTTGGCTGGCTCCTCAGAGTAATCCTCTCCTGCTCCATGCATTGCCGCTCAGTCCGATGTCTGTTCTCCCAGCCAGAGTCCCACCCCCCCTGAGTCCGGCCCACACTGCACTGCATACTTCTCCCGGGTAAACAAACTTTAAGCATACAGATGCAGTGCAGCCCTATGAGAGCCGGCTCCCCGGAGGACACTGCAGGCTTGTCTGCCAGCCCCCCTCCTCCCCCATCATACACAGATGATGAAAGGTCTTTCTGGGAGATATGCTGATCGCCGGTCCAGCACACTGGATGGAGCCCAGGCCAACATGGATGAATGCACGGCCTGCAGCTTGGTCATGGTGAGTGAGAGGACCCCATCCCCCACACACCATTACATACCCCCTCCATCTCCCCCTGGGGACAGGGACCCCTTCTCACGTGGGGACAGGGACCCCCACCTCCCCTGGGGACAGGGACCCCTTTTCACCTGGGGGCAGTAACTTCATCTGCCCTGGAGAAAAGGACCTAATTTCTTCTGGGGACGGGACCCCATTCTGCCTAGGGACAGTCCCCCAATGGGGCACCTAAAAATAAAAAAAATAAAAAACTACTGATACCAGTGGTGGAACTACAGGGCTCACAAAGGTCATACCTGTGACCACGCCCTGGAGTTCCACCGCCAGACTCCGGAGGAAAGGGCCCTGGCTGGGGTTCAGGGGGGCCCTTCATGGTTTCTTGCATCGGGGCCCTGAAGGTTCTAGTTACGCCACTGCCCCCTCCGCTCCTGAAGAATCCTGGGATGTATGACATAATTTACCTAGGCAAAAAACGGGAAGTAACTGAAGAAACATAAAGCAAAAAGGTTAAAACAAGTAAACATGATACATTTTCCTATCGATTTTCTAATGCTAGCAGCATAAGGATTAAAAATAATCAATGTTGATTGGGAGAGTGAAGTTCCACTTAAAGTGGAATAAAAAGAGGGAGTGAATCTCCAAAGTGGGACATGCACAGTAATAAAAACCTGACAAGAGTCTGAACTCTTCCACACTCTAACCTAAACTACACAAGACGATAAGACATTTCAAAACTCCAGACTTTAAGATTGGGGACAGGGTCTGTTTATCCAATAAGAACCTCTCTCTGTGGAAGCTCCACCCCAATTTTAACATCCCATATATAATCCTCAAAAAGATGAATCCAGTGACATTCCAACTCAAGTTACTATCCAGTATAGGAATTCCAGATGTCCCTTGCATGTTTCTTCTCAAGAATGTCCACTCCAATCTTCAGAAATAGAATGTTAATGCCGGAGTCTCTGTGTTACTGTTCCATGACAGACACGATCTCAGAGCCGTGCTGTCCTGAGAAGGCAGACGGCACTGATGGACATTAATAGCATTCACTGATGGGCACTGATAGAAGGCACTGATGGGCACTGATAGAAGGTACTCATGGGCACCAATAGAAAGCACTGATGGTCACTGATAGAAAGCACTGATGGTCACTGATAGAAAGCACTAATGGGCACTGCTATGAGGCACTAATGGTCACTGATAGAAGGCACTAATGGGCACTGATAAGAGGCATTAATTGTCACTGATAGAAGGCACTAATGGGCACTGATATGAGGCACTAATGGTCACTGATATGAGGCACTAATGGTCACTGATAGAAGGCACTAATAGGATGCACTAATGGTCACTGATAGAAGGCATTTATGGGCACTGGTAGGAGGCACTAATGGGCACAGTTAGAAAGAATTTATGGGCACTGAGGAGCACTGATGAGCACTGATAGAAGGCAGTAATGTGCACTGATAGAAGGCACTAATGGGTACTGATAGAAGGCACTGATAGGAGGCACTAATGGTCACTGATAGAAGGCACTCATGGTCACTGATAGAAGGCACTAATGGCTACTGATATGAGGCACTAATGGGCACTGATATGAGGCACTAATGGTCACTGATAGAAGGCATTTATGGGCACTGATAGGAGGCACTAATGGGCACAGATAGGAAGAAGATAGGAGGCACTGAGGAGCACTGATGAGCACTGATAGAAGGCAGTAATGGGCACTGATAGAAGGCACTAATGGGCACTGATAGGAGGCACTGATAGAAGGCACTGATGGGCACTGATAGAAGGTACTAATGGTCACTGATAGAAGGCACTGATGGACACTGATAGAAGGCACTAATGGGCACTGATAGGAGGCACTAATGGACATTGATAGGAGGCATTTATGGACACTGATAGGAGGCACTGATGAGCACTGATAGGCCACATTGATGAGCACCGATAGGCAGCACTGATAGGAGGCACTTATGTGCACTGATAGGCTGCACTGATAGGTGGCATTGATGGGCACTGATAGGTGGTACTGATAGGCACTGAGGAACACTGATAGGCAGAACTCAGGCAGTATTGATGGACTTTGATGGGCAGAATTGAAGAGTATTGATAGGTGACACTGATGGATGCTCTTAGGCAGCATTAATGAGCACTGATAGGTAACACTTGTAGGTGGAAGTGATGGGCACTGATAGGCGGCATTGATGAGAACTGATAGCCAGCATTGATGGGCACTAATAGGTGGAAGTGATGGGTACTGATAGGCGGCATTGATGAGCACTGATAGCCAGCATTGATGGGCACTAATAGGTGGTATTGATGAGCACTGATAGATGACATTGATGATTGGGGCACTCATTATCAGTGTAAACAATTTACTGACATTCTTGACAGTTAACAGCAGTCCTTTCCTAACACAGCTACAGCATGGGAAGAAAGGGCTGTGGATAACTGGCAAGTCTGTTTACATGTGATCAGCTGATCACATGGTAAAGGCCCGCTGTGATTGCCCTAGATGCATGTCCCAGGGGTCATGCGGGAAGCACAGCTTTAGGAGGATGTCCATGGACACCCTCCCAAAATTGGAAGCCTGGGGCTCGGATGGAAGGGAGGCCGGGGGGCCCATCGTGGTTTCTTGCATCGGGGCCCTGAAGGTTCTAGTTACACCTCTGATCAAACCTGAACGGTTCAAATAATAGTCCTCCCTACAGGGCAGATATGTGGTCTCAAAACCTTCCGAGTGGTAGTTATGAGTGAGTATAGATACCAGCTTTCAGTCATGAAAAGATCTTGCAGTGTCAATAGGTTCAGGATTCAAATCCTTTATTCATAGTATAGCTGCAATAGGAGTCACTTATTCTGATTCTATTACAGGAGTCTCTGAGACACACCATCCATCATGGGGGGGTACAAACTACCTTTTCTAAAAATTACTTGTGCCACATTTGATATTTCTCTCTGCATTCTCAGCAAGACCCATTGTAAAAGATTAAATAAAAAAAAACATAAAACGGGATGGACAACATAGAGAAAAAGTAAGGTGTGTGAAAGAAATGAACCATAAAATCTTTTAACTACCTAAAGAGTAACTCCACTTTTGCTTTTGTTGAGAAATAAAATATTCCCTTCTGGGTGATCTACATAGATTGCAGGCATTTTAACAAACTTTGTTGCAGAGTCCTTCCTTTTGTTATTCTGAAGAAATAGCTGTTTGTCTGTGTCCATGCGAAAAGTGAACCTATATGGGAGTGATTTTGTAATTATCAATCAGCTGCTACACCTGCAGGGCTCTAATGAGGAAGTTGGCAGGGTCTGCATCTCTTTAGACGTGATGTACCTTTGGGAGTATCTCACCAAAAATGACATTTTAGTTGCTGGGGATGCCCAAAATCGATCAGTCTATCTTAGTGCAGACTTTTGTGAAAATCAGTAAGCCAATCACACAAGCACGAAACTACATATCTGGGAGGCGTTCTGTACACAATCTGTTTACAGAATGCCTCCAGGTAGCCATATTGCATTGCATTTTACAGAAAATGACAGCACTGCAGATTAAAAAAAAATACTTTTTAATAACATTTAATGGCAATATGACTTGTGTCGCAATTGTATACTCTATATTATTATTTTTTCCCATTAAAGTGGAGTTGCCCTTTAAATCCAGTCCAAATATTTTTTTTTTCCTTACTGGGTTAAGCAAGCACCACAACACAGAATACTGTCTGCTGGGGCCCCAGAGGCCCTCACAATAAAGGGCCAAAGGATGGGCAAGGATGTTAAATAGAAATCATTTATATGGGATTCGATTAGAGTAAAACAGTGCATAGGAAGAATGTACATCAAAACACATGCATTTTTTTAAAATTCATACAGTATGTTGTAAGTGTAAATGTTTTTAAATAAACATGACCAATCTTTATGTTTTCTGGTCCCTTACACCGTTGCATGACATAACACTTATTTATAGGCTTGGTTATAGAGATTATTGATGCTAGTAAATCATAGTTTTCCAATCCCTTGTGTTTTTTGTAGCCTGGAGAGTCGAGAAAGTCAAAGTATGATTCCTGTAAAGTGTACAACTGTACTCTGATCAAAGGTCAGTTCAGCACATCAGTCTCACAAACCCCGTGCCCGTACTTCAATGAAGATAACTGCGTACCTGTAAGTAAAATATTACCCATTGCTTTTACAAGTAAACAAACCTTTTTTTTTTTTGTAATGTTAATTGTATTTATTTATTTTTTAAGCTTATACTTTTAGAAACTGTTTTTATATCATTTTGGAACATCATACTGTATATACAGTATTTATATAACATAAAACATTTAATATTTGACAAAGGATTACCAAAGCACTCTAAATTATCTAAAGAAGCACAAAAATGGTAACTACCTGTTCTGAGGCTCTCTTTGTCTGAATAAAACACTCTGATGAGGGTTAATTTACTGAAATTACTCATTGCTATGAATTATTCACCTGTGTTTATAATTCAGCTTGAGCTGTTGAAGCTGGTCAACAATAGTTTATAATGGAGGGACTAAGCAATCTCTAAAAACATGTGGAAAAGTGCCTCTAGCTCCACTTGTCGACCCAAAAGAATACCAAATTTTAAAAGGGGTCCCTATATTAGATATGTTTTCATGCTAAAGGTGTATGCATGCTGTGTAATGCCCTGTACACACGATAAGATTTTCCGACAACAAAATCAATTTTGGCTCAAACTTGTCTTGCATACACACGGTCACACAAAGTTGGTCGGAAATTCCGAACGTCAAGAATGCGGTGACATACAACACCTATGACGAGCCGAGAAAAATTAAGTTCAATAGCCAGTGCTCATCCACTGCTTGATTCTGAGCATGTGTGAAACTTTGTGCGTGGGAATTGTGTACACATGATTGGAATTTCCGACAACGAGCTCCTATCAAACATTTTCCGTCGGAAAATCCTATTGTGTGTACGCAGCATAAGTGTAACACTTATGCCGCGTACACACGAGCGGACTTTTCAACATCCAAAGTCCGAAGGACTGAGTCCGTCAGACTATCCGATCGTGTGTGGGCTGCAACGGACTTTTGACTCGCCAAAGTCCGAAGGACTTTAGAATATGGAACATGCTTCAAATTTTTCCGAAGGAACTCCGCCGGACCCGGTCCCCTTTGAAAAATCCGCTCGTGTGTATGCTACTCCGACGGACTAAAACCGACGCTAGGGCAGCTATTGGCTACTGGCTATGAACTTCCTTATTCAAGCTGAGTCGTACGTCATCACGTTCGAATCCGTCGGAGTTTAGTGTGATCGTGTGTGGCCAAGTCCGCTCAGCCGAAAAGTCTGTCAGAACTTCGTCGGAATTCCAGCAGAACTCCGACGGAACTCCTTCGGAAGTCTGTCGGACATAAGTCCTCTCGTGTGTACGGGGCTTTATGCTGCGTACACACGATCAGTCTTTCCGGCAGACTTGGTGCGGCAGACCGGAATCCGTTGAACAATTCGATCGTGTGTGGGCTGCAGCTGACTTTTTTCCCCCCAAAAGTCCAATCGACCTAGAAATAAAACATGTTTCAAATCTATCCGACGGACTCAAGTGCGACGGACTAAAAATGGGGAAAACCGTTTGTCTGTGGGTTAGTCCGACAGACCAAATACGACGCAAGGGCAGCTATTGGCTACTGGCTATTGAACTTCCTTGTTTAGTCACGTTTATGTCATCATGTTCAAAACGAATGAAAAACCTTGGTCCGGTCATGTGTGGCCAAGTCTGTTTCGTTCAGAAAGTCCGTCGGACCTCCACTGAAAGTCCGTCAGGAAGACCGTCGGACCTAGTACGTTGAAAAGTCCAATCGTGTGTACGCGGCATTACAGGTATTACTATCTTTCACAAGATCACAATGCCTTCATATGATTTTCTTTCTTGAAGTAAGATGACACTTTGTTCAGAAATTTTATATGGTCAGGATCTATTTCTGGTTCTATGATAACACGGTACATCCTGGTGCTTATGCAGTTTTTAGTTGTGTTCACAAATGTCTGACAGAGATCAGTTCTCTGCTTTATCCTCTCACCTTGTGATTTTATAAAAGTTTCCAATGATTTAGTTTGAATACTGCGAGGAAGGCTTTTTTTTTTTCAATCTGTTTGATATTTCTGTAAATATTTAGCTTACATGACTTCAAAAATGGTTAGTCTGGTGTCCAGTGGTTACTACAATGATAATTTTTTGGATCCTACTAGCATACCCAGAATATATATTTTTTAAAATATAACTTGTTTATATTTTCAGGGAACCATTGAACTTTCACCGAACGGCTGCTGTAAGCAATGTAAGTACAGTACTCATTCATTGAAATGTACAAATTTGTAGAAGTAATTGTGTTTTTTTTTTTTTATTGCTATTTTGGCAGTTGTCCATTCTGCATTAGCTTGGTTTACTTTGGATTTAATTGCTTAGTAAAATATCAACTATAGAGACAACCGGATACGCTATTCTGTTAGTATTTCAGCCTTGTTACATTAGCCAGCATTCACTTGACACTCCCTAGTCACACTCACTGTATAACTAATAAGATCAGTAAGCTTTAGACAAATGTAACCAGTAAATCTAAATAAAAAAAAAAAACTTTTATTGAAAAGAGAGACAAACCATCTATAGTGCAACAAGTAACATAATTGAAAGACAAATGGTGACAGTTTCATACAAAGTAAAGATGTTAGAATTAACAACACATGTGATACAAAACACACAAACAGCTATAATGACTAAGTGGAAGATAAACAATGAATAGTGTATTGTACCCATAAGGTAAACATTTACATAGTGGTTTATTAATCCTCTACACATGTAGAGGTATTATCTAACCATCTATCCCATATCTTATGGTACTTATTTGTGCACCCTCTATAAATATATAGGACTTTTTTGTAGGGTAACATAGCGTTAATGGTCGCAATCTAATGCTGGACAGTCAGAGGTGACTCCCTGAGCCAAACCCTTGCCATTAACACTCTGGCCATGAAGAATGTTTCTTGCAGAAAAACATGAAGGTGTTTATATTCCTCCAAGGTGAAAAGAAGGTCCAATAAGCATTTCTTAGGGCAGGGGGTTAGTGGGGAGCCCATTTGGTCATGTAGGAATTTGAAAACGTATGTCCACTACTCTTGGATAACAGGACAAGACCACATTAAATGGTAGAAGGTGCCACTGGTCTCACCACATATGGGGCACTCTGGGTTGTAATTTGGGTGATATTTAGATAAATGGATAGGCGTTACATAGGACCTATAATAAATGTACAGGTGAGTGAGGCGGTCAGAAAGTTTGAGAGATACTAATTTACAGGTTTCTAGATCCTCACCCCAGTCTTCATCAGCTAGTTCTCCACCATGATTTTAATTGGTAAGCTAAGTTAGTAGCAGCCGGCAGTAGGAGATAGTTATAAAATGTAGATATAGCTTTTTAGGGTGTGGGCCCATAATTACCTCCACCAGGTACAGGGAATCAAGACTGGGAATGGAGTCCCCAAATTGGGTATGGATAGCGTAACCGAGTTGGAGATAACAAAAAAACGTGTTTGGGTAATCCAAAGTCTTAAGTTTCTGAAATGATTTAACCTTGCCATTGGAGAGGACACGTGAGATATATATATAACCTCCCTGTCAACCCATAGCCTATGATCGGCACTGATAATAATTCAGGTAAACACAGGTTACTCCAAAAGGGCATATGGGCATGAAATAGAGAAGCATTTGTTTGACTCATGGCCAAATTCCAAATTTCACAGTGATGAAATAGTATTTGTCCCTGGTCTCCCAGGTAGATAGGATTGTGTGAGCCATGCAGAAGAATCTGGAAGGGGAGAATAACGGGGTTGGGAATACTGGGACATATTAAAGTAACGTACCTATCCCTCTCCCCCTTATCGAGATAAAAAAATTGGAAATCTGGGAGTCTATATAATAAAAGGTTAAGGACAGGCAAAGCTGCACAATCTAGATTCATGGGGCTTTTCAGGCTACGCCATGACAGTTTGTGACAGAAATAAATAAAATGTGGAAGTAAACTCCCCTATCGTTTTCAGCCAAGGAAGCTGCCATCTTTGCCTCTGTTTATTCCTCAACTGTTATGGTGCTGCACATGTGATTCGTTATGACACCAGCCATTGGATGGTTTGATAGTTTGGCTGAGAGCACAGCCAATGTAAAGTTAGCATTCCCTGCATGCCTTTTTTTTTAACTGTTTAAATCGATGGGTTTACTTCCACTTTAAGTAGAGATCCCTTGGACTTTAAAAAGCAGGATATATAAAAGGGCTTGTCAGACTATATAAAGGAGCTTAAGGAGTAATATAATTTTCAGTGAATTAATGTGCCCCATAACTCCAAGAGGAAGTCAGACCATGCCCAATATAATCTCCTAGGAAACGAGAAATCTAGATGCCCAGATACTTGATCTGACTCACTCTTATCAGAGAGAGGGGGGCCTGCCCAACAGTGGGAGCCAATATGTCTAAGGGAAAGATATGGTCCAATTGATTTGTAACCTTGAGAACTCTCCAAAGCATTTAATGAGATGTAGAGCAGCCGATCACAATGGACCTGCATCCTCCAGATACAAAAGCATATCATCCACATAGAGGCCAATAGTTTCAACTACCGGACCTGAATGAAGGCCTCTAATGTCTGGATGTGTTGTGATAGCAATGGCCAGAGGTTCTATGGCCATTGTGTAGAGCAGTGGAGACATTACTCATCCCTGTCGTGTACCTTTAGAGAGGGGGATAGGATCAGAGACCCTACCATTGATCTGTATCTGAGCTGTGGGGGCCTGATACAAGAGCTGGAGCCATTTGATGAAAGCCAAACCTGCAAAGACATTACCACAAATAACCCCATTTTACTAAATAAAATGCCTTGGCAGCATCTAGACTGAGCATGACTCTAGAGACAATGGAGTCATGGGTGGACTTGAGGTTCATAAAAAAACATCTTATATTAAAGGCTGTGTTTTTAATAGGCATAAATGGTTTCGGATGGATTAGGCTAAGTATAACTTTATTATAAAGCGTAATGCTAAAATTTTGGCTAGGAATTTTACATCAGTAAATGTCACATTTAAGCTAACTATACAAGTGTAGCTTTCTCTCATTTAGCCTGCAGAGTAAAAGAGAGAAATCCATCGATTTCCCCATTCAAGCTAATAGCATTGATGGAAAAGGCTCCACTGCGGGTTATTGTATTCAAGCAGCCGCAGCACCCATAGCTGCCTAAATACCCGAACAGTAACTGCATTTCATAGGGTACAGTCACTGTTTAGTCAGTAATTGCCCCCCAATTCAGTCGATTTTTAGATTGTCTTTTATTGAGCTGGGCTGTGCCGACAATGCCACTTGCAGCTGAATCTGCCAAAATGTGATCCATGTATTGCTACCTTTACAACAAAATCTGTTTCAGTTCAGTCAGCCTCCAGTTCAGTCCCCATAGTGCTGAAAATATGTTTTTACATCTTGTAGGGGTGGGGGGATTTTTGTTTATTAAAATGCACCCTTTAACAAATAGTTCAACCTTCAACCTTAAATGTACAGTTTGAGCACTCCCCTTCCATTATAAATTGCTATGATCTGGCATCTCAAGCAAGGACAAATTTGTTTTCAAATGTGTCCAGTGAACTAGCAGCATATCTGCAGTAGTTGTAACAATCATCCATTTATAAATAGAGTGAATGTTTCTGAAATCACCTTTTTTGCCATTGAAGAACAAATGTTAGCAAAAGTTAGAGAATTCATTTTCCACCAGGTGAATGTTTGGCAAATGTACAATGACTGTAGAGGTTTAAATACTGCTTAGTGAATTGTGGGCAAATGTTTGTGCAGGCAAATCCTTTAGGAGGCCAAGCCCAAGCTCCTTTATGTGTCTATGTTAATTTCAGATAGCATATCCTTTGATAACTCTGAGCTGTTTTTGTGATTTAATTAACCCCGCAGGTATTGAAACCAGCCCGTCCTGCAAGTTGAATCAAAAATTGGAATACCTATCTCACAATGACTGTCAATCAGAACATTTGGTCAATATAACTTATTGTGAAGGACCTTGCAATACCCTTTCCATGTAAGAACATTATTCTATTAAATAATCACATTACAAATTTATGCTGAGGAACTTATCTTTTTTGTATTACAAACACTCTAAAGTTGAAAGTTAAATATTATGCACGTCCATATTTTATATTATCTATAGCCTATCATGCTTAGTCTGTTCCTTTGACTTTAGTAGGGGGTCATGAAGAGATGGTATCATCGGAGGGAAGTTATATAATTATTCCCTCACCAAAGTATCCATTTTCATTCTTGGCCAGGAAGCAGGCAGTTCTGTTCCCAATCCTCTTTCTTTTCTGCTAATTTATCATCCATTTGTTACTTGATTTTCCAAAATGCAGCTGTCAATCAAATCAGATGGGAGAATACAGGACAAGACCAGAGGAACCATGTTGTTCTTTGCAATAATGGTTTCTGTTCCTCATGTAGTACGAGTGGAGCAGTGGTCTCCAAACTGCAGCCTGGGGGCCAGATGCAGCCCATTGCTTGCTTTAAGTACTATTCCATCCAATGACACCAACAATGGGGCATAATTACTATTGCTGACACCAACAATGGGGCACTATTAGAAGCACATCTGTGAGGTCAGCCACTGATGTGGATGAGAAGGCCTGGCTCGCAGTCTGCACTCTAATTCATCCCAAAGGTGTTCTATCGAGGTGAGGTCAGTTGGCCCAAACTCGCTCATCCATGTCTTTATGGACCTTGCTTTGTGCACTAGTGCGCAGTCATGTTGGAACAGGAAGGGCCATCCCAAAACTGTTCCCACAAAGTTGGGAGCATGAAATCGTCCAAAATAATTTGGCATGCTGACTCCTTAAGAGTTCACTTCACTGGAACTAAGGGTACAAGCCCAACCCCTGCAAAAGAACCCCACACCATAATTCCCCCTTCACCAAATGATTTGCACCAATGGACAAAATAAGGTCCTTAAAGACATGGATGAGCGAGCCTGGGGTGGAGGGACTTGGCGGGCCTGACCTCAACCCGATAGAACACCTTTGGCATAAATTGGAGCAGAGATTGCGAGCCAGGCATTCTCATCCACATCAGTGCCTGACCTCACAAATATGCTTCTAGAACAATGGTTAAACATTCCCATAGACACACTCCTTGTGGACAGCTTTCCCTGAAGAGTTGAATATATTAAAGCGCCAAAGGATGGACAAACTCAATATTGAACCCTACGGACTAAGACTGGGATGCCATCAAAGTTCATGTGAGTAAAAAGGCAGGTGTCCCAATACTTTTGGTTATATATATATATATATATATATATATATATATATATATATATATATATATATTATCAAAAGTATATATGTCTCATCAATCTACAGAATATTTGCCTAAATGTCTTTGGGGGTAATCAAGATATGTTTTGGTAAATGTGAGATGAGCCTTTGTTTTCTTTTTGGTCAGCAGTGGTTTTGGCCTGGGAACTCTCCCATTGATGCCATTTCTGCTCAGTCTCTTTCTTATTGTTGAATCATGAACACTGATCTTACCTGAGGCAAGTGAGGCCTGCAGTTCTTTAGATGTTGTTCTGGCTTCTTTTATGACCTTCTGGATGAGTCGTCATCATGCTCTTGGAGTAATTTTTGTAATTTTTGGTCCGTCGGAGTGCGAGAAGAAGAAGAAGAAGACTCCGTGGGACAGTTTTATTTTTTTAATAAAGGACTTGGCGTGTAGGCACAAAGGTGTGTAGTGTCTTTTTTTACACATTTTTTTACAAATTTTTTTGTGAAATGCTAGGGGTACATTTGTACCCCGTTACCATTTCACACGGGGGGGCCCTTCTCCCCAACAACATGGGAACAAGGTGCTTTGGGGAGGCCGCTATCCCAAAGAACCCGCAGGGCTCTAGCCCAACATGATTACCACCCCAAACACACCTCCAAGACAACCACTGCCTTTCTAAAGAAGCTGAGGGTAAAGAATGTCAAGAATGTCTCCAGACCTAAACCTATTGATCAGTGGGGCATCCTCAGGTGGAAGGTGGAGGATCGCAAGTTCTCTAACATTCAACCAGATTCATGATGCCGTCATGGAGGAGTGGAAGGGGAATCCAGTGGCAACCTGTGAAGCTCTGGTGGACTCCATGCCCAAGAGGGTTAAGGCAGTGCTGTAAAATAATGGTGGCCACACAAAATATTGACACTTTGTGCCCAATGTGGACATTTTTACTTAGGGTGTACTCACTTTTGTTGCCAGAAATGTAGACATTAATGGCTGTGTGTTGAGTTATTTTTAGAAGACAGCAAATTTACACTGTTGTACACGCTGTACACTTACTACTTTACATTGTAGCAAAGTGTAATTTTTTCAGTGTTGTCACATGAAGAGATGTAATAAAATATTTACAAAAATGTGAAGGGTGTACTCACTTTTGTGAGATACTGTTTGTATATATAGATATATATAGATAGATAGGCCGGGCAGGAAAGTGTTAAAAAGTCAACAAGCCAAGAAGTATGAATAATAATATAATGGTTCTTCAAAAAGTATACACACTTTTTTTATGAGTTTCACAGCCATCTCTTCCACAGCATGACAAAACTTATACTAAACTGCAGGGTCAGCTGGCTTGCTATAAAATATAAAATAAAATAATGAAAATATAAAAAGTATAAAGTTAATAAAATGTATTTATCCTAAATCAGTTATCCACTGTGTTATGCCGTGTACACATGCTCAGATTTTCCGACGGAAAATGTTCGATGGTAGCTTTTTGTCGGAAATTCTGACCGTGTGTAGGCTCCATCGGACATTTTCCATCGGAGTTTCCGACACACAAAATTTGAGATCTGGATCTCAAATTTTCCAACAATAAAATCCATTGTTGGAAATTCCAATCATGTGTACACAATTCCGACACACAAAGTTCTACGCTTGCTCGGAATCAGGCAGAAGAGCTGCACTGGCTATTGAACTTCAATTTTCTTGGCTTGTTCTTGGCCGCATTCTTGATGTTTGGAATTTCAGACAACATTGTGTGACCGTGTTTATGCAAGACAAGTTTGAGCCAACATCCGTTGAAAAAAATTCCCTTGGATTTTGTTGTTGGAATGTCTGATCGTGTGTGCGTGGCATAAAAGTGATAATGCATTGATGTAAAACCAACGTAATCAATATAATTGATTTACTTTTATCTTCTACGTAGATACTCGTTGGCTGCCAGTAAAATGTCCCACACATGTACCTGTTGCCAGGAGGTGAAAACCACAGAAAGAACAGTGACAATGAGATGCAGCAATGGACGTCGAGAAGAACTCAGTTATGTTAAGGTGGAGGAGTGTAACTGCGTCAGCAATGACTGTGAATCGTCGCAATTGCAAAAAACATTTACAACTGGCCGAGCTCAGCGCTTCACTCGAGACAGGAAATGAGGCAGTTCACAGGCAGCAATAAATTAAGCACATAGCTATTTCTATAAAGTATGTAAATGCCTGTTCATTACATTCACGTTACAATTAAAATTAAAGCAATTATGGCATAAATTAGTTTCCTGGATTAATTGAAAAACACTGTTCATTGCTGTAACAGCCATTAAACCTAAAGGCATTTTCTACTTTAGGCCTCATTTACACAGACTTACCGATCTGTACACCCATACAAAGGACTGTTTTCACCTGCAAGGGATAAACAAGTGTTTTATGCAGACCTGTTCAAATCAATGATAGGCATCCATCTGCATAGATCTCTAAGCTCATCCCTGACTGTAGATTCATGTGGGTCTGATGCATGGATCATAACACAGTTTTTCTGCATCCTAATTCATGCATCGGACCCACAAGATATACACCCCGGGGTGCATGCAGCAGGCTGCCTGCACTAGTCTGCACAGAACATTTGTGAATCCGTGTGGGTGAAAATGGCCCTTTGCATGAGTGGGCGGTTTGGTACGCCCGTGTGAACAAAGCCTTAATGTGCTACAGTTTGCAACACCTTTCTCAACCTTTTTACGTCTAAGGAAACCTTGAAAACATTTTTTGGTCTCGGGGGAACCCCTGCTAAGACCAATTAATTGGGGGTCAGTGGGAAAAATGCCTCAACAATGGCAAACATTAGGAAGAATACACTTTTACAGTGATGGTCACAATTCTACCTTTACAGATAAAAATATAATTGGTGTCATGAAGCTGGCTATGCCATGTGGTGTTGGCCCAGAAACTGTGCAGGCACCTCAAATGGGAGGTCAATAACCACCTCAAGTAACCTCTAGCAATCCACAGAACTCTGGCTGAGAATAGCTGGTCTATAACTATAATGTAAAGATGATAGGTGTTGGAAAAACTAGGTCTCTCATTCTTCCGATGGGCATAATGGCAGCCAAGACATCTTACCTCGGACAAACTGTCCCCAATCCTCACACACACAGTTTGTGCATGGCAGAATGATGGGAAAATTAGGGACATAAGCTACAATAAAAACCGAATACGGCTCTAACCCTTCTCTACCCTAAACAGAAAGGTATAAATGCTTTTTTTCCAGACAATTTCAGAAATAAAGCTGAAGCCCGATACACATTATCAGATTTTCTGCTGTTTTTTTCTTCAGATTTACCAAAACCATGTAGTGCAAGTTCCTGCCTGATTGTATACAAATTGAAACTCCAAAGGTTTGACCTCACATTATATAATTTTGGTAAATCTGAAGGAAAAATCTGGAGAAAATCTGATAGTGTGTATGGGGCTTTAGAGTGGAAATAACCCCTTCTATCCTTTACAGCCACAGAAGCTGCCATTTTAACCTTGATCTGCAGCGGCCATAGTGCTGTACATGTGATCAGCTATGAAACCAACCATTTGATGGCTTGATAACAGACCCCTCCATCATAGATGGACCCCTCACCCAGTACAAACCCCTCAGTACCGAAACACCCCAGCACAGACTGACCCCCTCTAACAATCCTACATCCCTCCACAACAGACACCTTTCCCCTGTTATAGCCACACCTCCTCTGGGTACACACCCCTTTCTACACAACCTTCTGCCCAGTAGCCCAGTACAGACACCCCCCTCCTTACACCTACTTACTCACTCACTAATGATATACAGGAGCTCAGTGTGTGGAGAATTTGTTCTTGGCAGTAAAATCTTGGTACACCTACTGTCACTGAAGCACCTGGTGCAGACTTGTTGGGGGTGCCGCAGCTGCCTTGCATTTTTTTTTTCTGTGTGTTGTATGGTACTGTGGGGAAAAGGAGAGCAACACAAAAAATAATTGTCAGAAAGTTGCAGAACCCCCAGTGATGCTGCACCCCCCTTAGTACGCCACTGATATGTGCTTTCCATAATTGAATGTTTCCATATAAAATACATTTTTAACCCCCATAAATGAGAGTCTGACAGCTGATGCAGCTGGATGGATCTGATTGGTGCACCTAGCTGTACTTATGTTTAGTGAAGTATGCACCCTAGGATGAATGTCCAGTTTTGGAAATTTGTCCCTGGGCACATACTACCCTAAACATACAATGTACATACCTTTATGTGCAACACCCAGCCCCATCTAGCCACAGAAGCTGTCAGACTCTCATACAGTTTGATAGGTTGTCAGCAGTGGGACTAGATGGTCTGCCTGTGCCCTCCGACGTGCCACCAGACGACAAAGGTCAGTGCAGTTGATAGATTCGTGTAACTGTTGTAGACAGCTACATACAGTAAATATGGAGTATGCACCGTCTGTGAAGTTTCACTAAGACCAGAGTTCTCATATGGTATTACTCCCTCAGTGCAACTGCACTTTCTTCCTGCCCTTGCGGTTGTCACACTTACAGTGCAACAGATGGGAGCTTTGTATCAGGGTGGGTGGAGCATGATGGGCATTCACAGGCACTAATTCCCCACTAGGTCCACTCCCCTTGTGATTGACAGCAGGCAGTGTGTAGGCAGGTTGCTTACTTTTGGTTAATCAGCCTACCTGGCTGTCCAGGTTGGGAGGGAAGAGCTTAATGCTTGTGCTGCCACCCCTTGTGTGTTTGTGGGTTTTCCTCTGGGGTCCTTCCTATGTGATATAAAGGGAAGAGGCCCAGATCCTGGGGGGGGGACCAAGAATGGAGGAAAAACCTAGAATAATCCTGGAACCTAGAATAGGCTTGGGATGCACATACAGAGACTCTGAATTATGTCCTGAGCAGCTTGTTGGAACACCAACCCATCGGAACACTCCCAAGGAAATGAACTCTTTTTTTTTCAAGCTATTGGCGGTTTGGACTTTCCCCAAAGATGCTACAATCATACAGGTAACCTGGGGCAACCACAGTTAAGTTAAGTTAGGGAAAGGATGCTATTGCATGTTGCACATGTTCTGCCAAATGTTCAGTAAAGTTGTTATTGTGCTCAAAGTCTGGCCTGAAGTTACTCAAGGAGTGCATGTGGGGTCCCGGTGCCTCTCTTAGGAACCTGGGTCTGAATTTGCACATTAGCGTCTGTGAAATATCACAACAAAAGGTTAACTTGCAAAGAAATTGCTGTGGGTAACCAGATGCAAGAACAGTAACCAGTCGTTGGTGTGATACCTGAATATATGACAAGTTCTCTGGTAGTGAGGGGGATCGGTACTAGGCTCCCCTCCAACTGTCTGTCCCCAATGGTCTCTGGGAGCAGATCGGTGTTATGGAGCTCTTATGCTTGGTCATCTGGTATGGAAGGAGAATGGTTTAGAGGAGCATGCATTAGATCCTCTCTATTACTGGGAGTAAGGTAATAGAGGTATGCTGACTGGTGGCTTGGACATAGGCTCTGCATGTCCCTCCTAATTCAACATATACATCTACATACACACAAGTGTGTAGGATAAGGGACAACATCTTTTGAAAGAACTCTGCATACAACACTACACACAAGTGTTTCATCTCTAAATTAGGGGACTACCTGAATGTTTGCCTTTTATGTGACCGTGGCCTTCGCCTAGTTCCAGACATTGGCAAGCACACCTTTGGGCAAAGTGTTACCCCTGTGCTGGGATGAGTGGCCCCATTCATCGCCTGGCACAAGCCCAAAGAACCCACCACAGGGGTAGACCTCCCATGTGACTTACACATCTAACTGTGTTCAGACTTGGACACCCACCCCCAACTGCAGATAACCACTTGGTTTGTGCTGAGGCTGAGTGGCTGCTGCTATTCTCATGGTATGTAAGTTTACCATCACATTTTTTCTGTAAAGGTGAATTAACACTTTAAAGCTCAAGGAATATCTACTAGGCCTTAATGTCAGCTGCAACATTGTCATTAGAAGGGATGAGCTTAGGCATGTTCAGATCTCAGTCTGAATGTTCCTGCACTAGCCCACCAGGAAGCGGTCACTGCACACTGAGAATTCTCCATTGTGCATATACACATCTCTAGTATATGTGTGGCTGCAGAGTGGGAAAGGCTGCTTAAGATTGACAGGAAGGGGAGGCCTTGTCAGGTAGCCTGTATGGGGCCCCATGATTTCTAACAGTAGCCCTGGGTAATGGCAGCAAATATGTCACTCTGTTACATTGCATACTGAGACATTTCTCCTTTCTATGCAAAGATATGGTTGATCTTAATTACCTCCAGTTTCATTATTTACAAACTGGGGGTAATTATTTTTGAATGTGGTAAATTAAAGTGGAACTTTAGTTAGAAAATGAAGTCCCGCTAGATCATTTCATGCGGGCCCCTTTTGCAAGTATAGTTATGTAAAACAAGTGATACGAAAGTCTTGTTTTATTATTAGTTAAAAATAACAAACATTTCATACTTAGCTGCTCTGTGCAGTGGTTTTGCACAGAGCAACGTGCTCCCATATGGGGGTACATGTGTGTGCTCGCCCCCGAGTCCTGCTCTCTGTATACATAAGACACAGAGCGGGTACGTAAGTATGACATGTTTGCTATTTATGTAGGGGACCCCTGACTTGGTCCCCCAGTCTGATCCCAGGTTCCGATCCCTTACTGGAGCAAGTAGTAAGGCATAGGAAATTTTCAGCCAAATGCATAAAATCTCACTCAGTCCTCAGACAGTAATCAACCATATAGTGTCTTTCTTTTTGTTGTTTTTATTGTTTTATAGAACTGGGAACAACTTGAATGAAGACACTATCTTCAAGCAGCTATACAGCTATACAAAATGAAGCAGTTTCCCTCCACCTAAAGGTAGCACACAGTTATCGCACAAGGCCTTCTCTTCTCCAAGGCATAATCTGGCAGCAAGTCTGGAATGATCCCTCTAACCAGCAGAGGGTGTACAGGCAACAGTCTCTCTCCTGAGAATTCTCTAAGCCCTACTCACTGAGAACCAGGTACTCTGAAGACCTCCTCCAGGCTTCAAGTGGTTTGTAAAGTCAGAAGATTTTTTATCTTAATGCATTCTATGCATTAAGATAAAAAGCCCTCTATGTGCAGCAGCCCCCTTCAGCCCCCTTAATACTTACCTGATGTCCCTGTACATCTACCTATGTTGTAGGAATGTCTTGGCGGCCTGGGACTCCCCTCCTCATTGGCCGAGACAGCAGTGTGGCACCATTGGCTCCCCCTGCTGTCAATCAAAGTCAGTCAGTCAGTGAAAACAGAAAGGAGATGGGGCCGGGGTGCAGTTCCGTGACTCTGCTCGGATGGCCCTATAGCAAGCTGCTTGCTGTGGGATCACTCAACAGGAGCAAGGGGTCAGGAGCACAGAAGAGGAACCCAAGAAGAGGAGAATCTGGGCTGCCTTGTGCAAATCCACTGCACAGAGGAGGTAATTATAAAGTTTGTTATTTTTAATTAAAAAACAAGACTTTACAATCACTTTCACATTGGCTCTAGAAAAACGGGGGACAGACAAGCCCGCAGCTGCAGACCTCGGAGTAGGCAATACGCAATCATATCTCCACTTCAGCAGGGCCAAAAACGAAATGTACCACACTTCTAGCACCTAAACTAGGAGGGTGCTACATTTTTTTTTTGTTACAAATAACAAAGTGTTTTATTAAAAAGAGTATAGGCAATGTACAGAGTAAACAGTGTCATGACAATAATACACAACACAGGTTCAGCAGAACAGGTTCCAGCAAGGAGAGAAAACAAAAGTTACATTTGTACAACATTATTACACAATGCAGTACAATATATTAACCATCTCTAGTATCTAGGTTTACTATCAGTTGGGTGCTTGGTTTTGTCCCATCGCAGAGGGGAAAGAAAAAACCCAATGCGGCATCACTCAGGCAGCTCATTGCATGTAGCGGCATTGCCCAGCCAGGAGTCCCATATTTTGCCATATTTAGCTTGGCATATATGCGTGGCATATATGCCTGTGAGCATATTTCTTTTTTATAGGGGAGAACCTTGTTAACTGCAGTTATCTATTCCTGGAGTGAAAGTCCTGAAGCCATTTTCTTGCTATAAGCAATCTAGCTATGTAGAGTGTCTCCTGAAGAAATATTTTATGGAATTTGTCCGAGTCTGGGTCTGGGAATATCCCTAGTAGACATTGTTTGGGGCACAGCGTCAGGGGCGATCCCATCTCGTCATGGATGAACTTTACAATATGGGTCCAATAATGCTGGATCACTGGGCACGACCATAAAATATGAAAGAAAGTACTACATGGGCTGTTGCACCTGGGGCAGAGGGGACTGTAGTTCGGTTTATATTTTGCTATTTGGATCGGTGTCAGGTATGTTCTATGCAGAATATATAATTGCGTAAGGCAGTCAGATAACCTAGTTGAGACCTTTTTACAGGTGTCCAATGCTTCCTCCCATTCATCATCCTCCAGCTCGCCCACATCCCCGGGCCACCGCTCTTTTAACTTGTATGCCAGTACCACCTCTGGGGGTCAGAGGAGGAAGTTGTAAAATGTTGAGGTTAGCTTGTGGGGGTCCTGTGCCGTGATGGTATCTACAATGTCTAGACATTCAACGTTAGGGGGGGCTCACGAAATTGTGTCTGCAGGGCATGGCGGAGCTGGAGGTAACGTAAGTGCATGGAATTAGGGAGGCCAAATTCATCTTTAAATTGCTGGAACGATTTCAATGTATTACCCTGGTAAGCGTCGGACAGATACCTCACTCCTTCATATAATGGTTGGGGGGTTGAGGCCCTTGTCCCTATCAACATGGGGACAAGGGGCTTTGGGGGGCTACCCCAAAGCCCCCTCCCCATGTTTAGGGCATGTGGCCTGGTATGGTTCAGTAGGGGGGCACTCTCTTGTCCCCCCTCTTTTCCTGCGGCCTGCCAGGTTGCGTGCTTGAAAAAGAGTCTGGTATGGGTTTTTGGGGGGACTCCACGTCATTTCTTTTTTACATTTTGGTGCGGGGTTCTCCTTAAAATCCATACCAGACCTTCAGGTCATTTTTTTTAATTTTGTCGTGGGGTTCCCCTTAATATTCATACCAGTCCCAAAGGGCCTGGTAATGGACTGGGGGCATGCCATACTGTTTTTTTCAATTACTTCTTTTATCTGTATTGCCGGGACGACAATTCATTATAGCCGTGAGTACTTTTAAATGACTTTTTCTCCTTTAGCAATGTCATTTTGTGCAAGGACTGTTCTAAACATAGGGGAAAGGCGCCACTTTACAGGCATACTATAGACACCCCCCACGTATGAAATTTAAAGGAATATTTCACTTTTATTGTTTCACTTTAAGCATTATTAAAATCACTGCCCCCGAAAAATGTCAGTTTTTAAAACTTATTTTTGCATTGATACATGTCCCCTGGGGAAGGACCCAGGTCCCCAAACACTTTTTAGGACAATACCATGCATATAAGACTTTAAAATTAGCATTTTTGACTTCTCCCATAGACTTTTAAAGGGTGTTCCGCAGCTTTCGAATTGGAAATTGTTCGACTCGAACAGCGGGTTCATCCCTAATGTTATGCGACTATTTCAAGGGTGAGCTCTGCATCATTTTGTGTGGCTACTTCAGAGGTGAGCTCTAGATCATGTTATGTGACTACTTCAGGGGTGAGCTCTACGTGATGTTATGTGTTAACTTCAGGGGTGAGCTCTATGTGATGTTATGTGACGTAATTTCCCAGATGTGATGTGTAGATGTAGGTGACATGTTTGCGGAGCATATGCTCCTTCTTAATGCCATGATAGATCCATCTTGGGAATGGATTTATGAAGGGCAAGAAGGACAGCTGTGATCTATAGAGAGCCGTTGCGGTCAATGAGTCCCTGCTCCATTTTTTATGCAAATATTGGGCATACTGATATCAATGGCATTATAATAAACCACATAGTCATATCAAATAATAAAAGCATATAATAAAAACATATATTGGACTATACATGTTGCAAAAAACTTAATGTATGTAATATATCATTGATATATAGAACATTATTACTATTGTGAAGTTTATTAACAGAGGTTTAAACTGGAAAATGGAATTACCATAGGGTGCCTATTTAAGGCTTCATGTACACGGGAAGTTTTTACAACCTCTCCTGAACAATTTAACTTGAAATAAAGTAACCCAGTTTAAAATGTCAGTTTTGCTACGTTCACATTTAGTGGTGTTTTGCAGCGTTTGTGTTTAGAAGCATTTAAAAAAAAGATTTGTTTTTCAAAATAGCCAAAAATGAAAAATGCCGGTAAACGTAACGCCACTAAATGCGAGTTACCGCGTTTAGCCATGTTTAGAAGCATTTGGTGCTTGAAATGTCTCTAACCTCTTCTGAACCGATTTTTTTGTGTTGCAAAAAAAAGCCTCTAAACTCAACTGCCTAGAAACTACTGTAAATGACCCTGTGTACATGATAAGGTAACATAGAGGAGAGTTCAGGAGCCATTGAAAAAAATGCCCAACTGCTCCTAAAACGTCAATTTAGCAGCAGCAATGTACATGAGACCTAAAAAAGCAGGAAGAAAAAAGTAGGGAAGGGCAGAATGTTGAATTACAATTTTTGGTGTCTCACAAAACTCTAAATTTGGTCTATTAAATTCATTTTTACTAATCTTTACTAGTATTACTTTAAATATGGTACTTACTTTTAGTGTGTCTATCAAGACCTTAAAGCGGAGGTCCACAGCACCCCTTTAAAAATTAAAAGTCAGCAGCTACACATACTGTAGCTGCTCACTTTTAACATTAGGACACTTACCTGTCCTGGAGTCCAGCAATGTCAGCACCGCAGCTAAGCACCATTAGCTGTCGGGTGCTGCAGCCGCCATTGCCAGTAAGCAAACTTGCCCGTGTAGTCTTTCGGCTTTACAGCCGGGTTCCTACTGCGCCTGCGCGAAGCATGCTTTGCTCTCTCACTGACCCGGAAGAAGGGGAGGGAGGAGGAGGGGGACCGAGCTGCTGATGAACTTTGCCGAATCAGTTATCCCCTGCCCCCAGCCACCCCCCCCCCCCAAAAGGTGCCAAATGTGGCACCGGAGGGGGGGAGGAATCAGGTAAACAGAAGTTACACTTTCCGCTTTATGTATATAATATACCTAAATGAAAAACATGGTAAGGTATACATTATTATTAGATGACAAGATATACAAGGTAAGCAGTATGCATATAATAATATTGTTCCTGTATACAAGCATATGCATTTTTATATAGGCTTACACATAGTATCTACAGTTTACGCCAATAACTGTTTTCATAACACCATAATCTTCAGGTGTGGTGGGAGTTAATAGAGCTGAGGGACCTATCATATGCACTCATCAAGAATTAAGATTATATCTGTCCTTTCCGCCCCCTCCTTCATTCACACTGTATATAGCACCTTCTTAGGTAGGTGCTAGAAGAGAGTATAATTTTTCGGTCTTTCGACCTACCAGGAAGGCTGCCAGGTAAATTTAGAGGCTCTCTATCAGGAAACAGGGATCCATTGTAGGGTCTGCTCGTGGTGCTCAGGTGCTGCTCAGATTGTCTGAATGTTTCACACTGGTCCAATAGGATGAGGCATATTGGACAGTGGGAGGAAACCTGACAAATGAGAACACAGGCATAGTTAGAGCCCTGGCCATTGGCAGAGGAAAGTGCCTCAGTGCATGCTGGGTGACCTTATATATGCCGAGGGCACATGTGCACAGGGTCTTTGGCTGGAGAGTGGAGTTTCGGAGGGAGGGGGCAGCTGCTCTCCTCTGCACAGGCTCCCATGTGGCTTCAGGTGGTTAACTTGAGGGCCTGAAATTTAGTAAAGCTGCAATCCAGATGTCGTGCAGAGTTGACTAAAAGGGAGACACACCATGAAGGATCTGTTTCTGCTTACAGTGAGTATGGATCTGTGTCATGGGGTCTGTTCTGTGAGGGTCATACCTTCAGTTAGTAGAGTCAGTGGACGGGGGTCAGCCAAAGAGGATATTAGTGAGTATCCTTAAGATAGAATAGTTTCATCAAGTCTGCTGTCAGAGCAAGCAAAATACTTATTTCTTCCATACAATTGTTGTATTGCCTAGCAAATAATCTGTTACCACAGTTAACCTTGTGAGGCCAAGTGAGAGATGTCCTCATCTGCAAATAGTTCCAACTGGAGTATCCCTCTATTCCCTTTTCCTATCAAAGTTCCAACAATAAATACCAAAAAAACAAACCCCCGGATTCATTAATAGATAACGAGCGGGTGCGAGTACAGGTGGTGGTGTGAAAACCCCTAGTAACTGGCTGCAAGATAATAAGGTGAAGGCCCAGGGAAGTCTACACACATGAAGAAATAATTCTGGATGGCTGCACTTCCAAAAATCCTTTTATTGAAGCTTCATATGACAAGTGTATTTAGAGAAAGATAGCTAGCTAAGGGGGTACGTCATCTAATATAGACAGTTAGAAAATAGTTTTTGGACATTTGAACAGACTTTACTGGTACCAGAAAGAAACACTATATAATTTTACAAAAATGTTACAAAAATGGATAAAAGTGTAAGCAAAATAAAAACAAGAGGAATTAGAGCTCTCATTTATATAACCACAAATATAAAAATATAGATTTCCTATTACTGCCAAGTCAAACAAAGTCAACGTTTCGCTGTCGCTTCTTCAGGATCTATTTCCATTGACAAGTTACATATAATAATAATATAAACCCCATAGATAGTATGGGGACAAAGTATATAGGCTACTACTCACATAGTAAATAGAACCCTTTCATATGCGGCATGTCCTGCATGTGCTACCCAGGCGCAATCAGATCAGTGCAACATTCCCTAGATTGAGATGATCAGAAAATACATCTGGTGCCCCAATCTAAGGTGTAATAAAAATATATAATATATAATAAACCCCCATATATACATACGGGGTAAGATATATTAATAGTGACAGCATCTTGACATGGTACATACAGGGCCAGCAAATTCACAACATCACTACACCAGGGTGACCATTCCTTTTCAACAGTATCTAGAGCCACCCTCCTATTGATTCCTACCATGTAACATAGATTTATTCAGACCACAAATAAGTGTTCACTATAAAATGTCATATATTGTGATAATAAAGACCCAAAATTAATATATAAAAATAATTCCAATACCTATATCAAATGGTTCAGGATGAGGGTCAGTGATAGAGTAGACTGTGTAAAAGCTTCCAGGTGACCAGCAAATGATAAACTAGAACCTACATAGACCAGAGAGTAGCAATAACCGTTAGTTAATATTCAGCTTATTGCAGATGGAACCAAAAGCAAACCACATTGCAATATGACTTACCAGCGAACTGGCATAAAATAATCTCCAATGATCTGCATTAGCAGCTACTAGATCAAATCTGTGCTAGTGATGGCTGCAGGTATAGATCTGAGGAGCAAAATAATAGATTACTCCCCACCCAGCCTAATCAATCATTTTGATAAGCCTGAATGAAATGGACAGAGAGAGTGCCGGTATGTAGACTGACCTGTTCCTAAACATCATGGATGAGCATGCCACCACAGACAGCTCCCACACCTGATCCTTAAGTGGGGCCAAACATCAGCACCATCTCACAGCCCAGAATAGCTGACTATAATCAGCTGTGAGGGCCGTACCATGTTGCTACTACAGAGGCTAAAAAGACAGACTATAGCCAGATGTTATCCATGCTGGGGGTCCCCAAGAAAAAAATACAAAAATCTGCCATCCTTTTGATTAAGTTTTTGATACTGTTTTCTTTCCCATGCAGAATCCCTTTGCTTGCAGTCAATGGAAATAGGTCCTGAAGAAGCGACAGCGAAACGTTGACCTTCTTTGACTTGCCAGTAATAAGGAATCTATATTTTTACATCTGTGGTTATATAAATGAGACCTCTAATTTCCCTTGTTTTTATTTTGCTTACACTTTTATCCATTTTTGTAAAATTAAATAAATCAATTTTTTTGTAAAATGTTATAGTGTTCCTTTCTGTACCGGTAAAGTCTGTTCAAATGTCCAAAAACAATTTCATATGACAAGTGGTTGACAGATGGAGTAGGGAACAAAGAGGTAAATGTGTTTTGCGCAAATGTTAGCACTTAGTCATTAACTATTGGAACTAGTCACCACAATCACCTATATACTACTCTAATGTGTCATCATTAGGTTACAGGTAAATTAACTGGCCTGGAGGTCAAGTGGTAAATATACACTTTTATATCTCTATCAAAAAGCTAAATTGGATGAAAATTGACAGGTGTGACAGGGAATTTTTTTGGCTTGGTAGCGTCACATTAACAGTCTCATTTCTCTCCAGAAAGAATGCTTCTGAGTGATGGCAATGGTGTTTATGCAGCATGTCTATAACATTGTTCTAATGCCCACAGACCACTAGATGTCCCTCTTGCACTTCCCTTTTTAATAAGTTTATGATGTAAAAGTGTCTGATTTATGGTTAGGGTATATTTACTAAAGTTTGAAACAAGCTATTGCTTTTCACCATTATTATAAAAATATAATATATCTAATAGGATCTGCTATTAGGAAGTGTGCTCAGAGATTTTCTAATTTCAGTCACTACACCTTAATTTTTCTATTCTTCAAAGTTAGAGAAGATAGTAGGAATTTTGGACTATGTCTATTTAGAAGGTTATGCCGCGTACACACGGGTGGACTGTATGGCGTACTTAGTCCGTCAAAACACATTTCAGCGGACAGTCCGCTCGTGTGTGGGCTTCAGCGGACTTTTTCAGCGTGCAGTCTGGCGTACTAAGAATTTCGGATTTTTCTAAATTCTGTCCGTCGTACTTTGGTTTCAGCGGACAATCCGCTCGTCAGTATGCTAGTTCGACGGACTAAGAATGGCGCATGCCCAGAAAGGATTTACATGGCGGAAGGGTGCTTTGCTGTGTATTGGACTTCCTATTTCTAGTCCCGTCGTACGTGCTGTACACGTCATCGCGCAAGCTTTCGACGGACTGTTTGTGCATCCGTGTGTGGTCAAGTCCATTCAGTGGAAAGTATGACGGACTGTCCGTCGGATTGTATGACGGACTAAGTACGCCATACAGTCCGCTCGTGTGTACGCGGCATTAATTTCTTTATACGAAGAATATAATGCTGGTGGGGTCATACTGCATTGCTTAACCCCTTCCCGACCAGCCGCTGCAGTTGTACTGGGCAGGCTGGCTCCCCTGGGTGAAATTACATTACCTTACATCTGTTCCCCTTTTGACCACTAGAGTGGCTCACCACCGGAGCCGATAATCGCTTGTGACACACAGATCCTGGTTCTCTCAGGAGAGAGGGGACAGATTACATGATCATACTAAGTATGAACACCAATCTTTCTCTCCTCCTAATCAGTCCCACCCCCCCCCCCCCCCCCACAGTTAGAACACACCTAGGGAACACAGTTAACCCCTCGATTGCCCCTAGTATTAACCCCTTCTCTGCCAGTGACATTTATACAGTAATCTTTGCATTTTTATAGCGCCGATAGCTGTATAATTGTCACTGGTCACAAAAATGTGTCAAAAGTGTCTGATGTGTCCACCGAAATATCGCAGTTCTGATAAAAATCACTGATCACCGCCATTACTAGTAAAACAAAATAATAATAATAAAAATGCCATAAATCTAAAAACATATGTAGAAGAATACAAATTACTAAAAATAAAAGAAGAAAAAAGGGGGTGCACCAGTCTTGTGCATTATCCTTTGAATGATATTTATTAGAAAAGTTAAAAAGAAAACTACTCACAAACAGTAATGGGAATTCTTGCAGTATGAATAGTCATCAAATAGCAGCATCTAGTCACAGATGAATGGAACTCTCCAGAGGTCACAGAGGAACTCACAATAATCAGTGCCAGCTGACTCATTTCAAAGGGAACCTCCCTTCTTCCTCAGAGCTCAGCAATGTGCAGCCCCTCAGCAATCCCCATATTTATACACACATACATACACATGTGTATGCACATATGCACCTACAATCAATCAATCAATCAATCAAGCAAACCAAGGCATAGGCCCCCTCACACTGTTGGGCAGCCCCAAAAATAGAACTCAATATCGAATATTGCATATAATAAATGCAGAAGGACAAGGACTTGTCAAATAGCAATCAACATGGAAAAAAGTGCTCAATATAACAAGGGCGTTAAGGCTCCTAACGTCTTCATAGGTGGCCAATCAGTGACCTTACCATACATATGACCCCCCGAGGTCGCGCCATCACAATTGTAGGTTCGCCCGCATAGCCGGCAATGCTTCCTAATAATTTTCATTGCCTGGAACGCTCACCACCGTGCTTGTGCTCCAGGAAAAAGGAGGGGACGGGTAAGGCATCACTTCCTATGCGCCATACGGCGCTCGTTAATGACGTGGGCGGTCAAAGAGTAGTCACCGCCATATTAATGGAGACCAAACCACAAAGGCCAAATGAGGACCTGCATCAATCACACCAGTGATCGCCAAAGGAAAGTAAAATAAAGTTGTATAGATATATATAGATCTATCTATCTATCTATCTATCTATCTATCTATCTATCTATCTATCTATCTATCTATCTATCTATCTATCTATCTATCTATCTATCTATCTATATATAGACTAAAACCAAGATGTAATTAACAAAGGCCAGTCTTACTCACACTGCATATTCATCATTATAATGGTAACCATACATGCAAAAAGTATGTGCATACACAGGTCACTAGTGAGTGGTGGCAAAAATGGAAAATAAACAAATAACTTAAAAAATATACATATTAATAAATCCCTGCATGAGTGCCTCACAAGAAGACACTCAGCTAGAGGAAATGCTGAAGAAGGTGAACATATGCTGAATTAAACAATAACAATAAACATTTTTTAGAAAAAGAAAAAAGTAAAAACAATCCCCCACGGGTATAATATGCTTAAAAAGTATACATATGTATAAGGGTAAATATATACATGTACATCTACTTGATACGTGCAGCATATGACTATGAATTTGAAAATGTCAATAACAAAAAAGTAAAACATTATTCATGAAATTAATGATTTCTCATAAATGGTATTAAAGCAACAACAACAATAGAAGAACCACTTAATAATATTAATAACACATAAAAATGCATAAAAACCACTAGAAATATATATATAAATATAGACACATGAAAAAGAACATGCACATACCTATATAAAAAAGTCAAAATTTACGTAAAAAGAATTGAGGAGGGGAAAAAGGAAATAAAAATATGAATAAAAGAGAAAGAGGCTCATGTACAGTGACTACAGTACGCAGTTATACAATTTTATGAATCTCAGGGTCTTCATTCAGGCCCCCTGGGGTGGTTCGCTTGTGCGCAGGAGCATTTCTTTTCTGATAATACATATTACTAACCTGAGGAAAAAGTGTGTTCTTTTTTTTAATTTGGGATATTTATTATAGCAAAAAGTAAAAGATATTGGGGGTTATTTACTAAAGGAAAATCCACTTTGCACTGAAAGTGCGCTTGGAACTAAACTTGCTGTAGATCCGAGGGGGACATGCAAGGAAAATAAAAAACAGCATTTTAGCTTGCACATGATTGGATGATAAAATCAGCAGAGCTTCCACTCATTTTAGATCTACCCCTTAGATTTAGACTGACTGCACTTCCAAGTGCACCTGCAGTGCAAAGTGGATTTACCTCACGCAAATAACCCCCATTGTGTTTTTTTCAAAATGATCGCTCTTGTTTTGTTTATAGTGCAAAAAATAAAAACCACAGAGGTAATCAAATTCCACTAAAAGAAAGCTCTATTTGTGGGGCAAAAAAGGACGTCAATATTTTGTTTGGGTACAGTGGTCATTGAGCAGCCAACTCTTCTGGGGCTGAATTGGTTAAAGGGGTCATAAACCCTGGTGTTTTTTCACCTTAATGAATCCTATGCATTAAAGTGAAAAAATGTATGACACTGAGCAGGCCCCTCACAGCCCCCCTGTTTTACTCACCTGAGCCCGTTCATTCCCAAGGTGGAGACGAGCTCTACCTCTCTGCCCGTTGTCTCGGCTCTCCATTGGATAGATTGATAGCAGTGCAGCCACTGCTGTCAATCAAATCCAATGTCGCCAGCGCCCAGGAACAGGGCCAAGTCCTGCTTTCTGTGGGAATACACGCAGAAACAGGACTCGGGAGCGTGCCCACATGGGTGTCAACCATGGAGAGCGCTTCTCCAATGTGGACACCTGATGTGAGGAGAGGCTACCAGTGCTGCTGGGGGCCCCCAGAAGTGGAGGACCAAGGCCACTCTGTGCAAAACAAACTGCACAGTGGAGGTAAGTATGACATGTGTGTTATTTAAAAAAAAAAAAGAGGGTTTACAACCCCTTTAATGGTAATCGTTTCTATGGACTATCAGGTCCTATAACATTATTAAGATAGATAAGATACTTTATTGTCATTGCAATAAGTCACAATGAAATTACTTCATAAATCTACTTACATTTAAAAAGAATATAATAACAATCAACAGTAACACTGCACACAAAATTAGTCACGTATACCCCCCTCCTCTCTAATAGGAACAGTGGGAAAAGTGTCATAGTAGGTGCCTAGTCATCATTTCTGACTATCTCTCTTTCCCTAAAAACTTCATTTACAGCCTTGATTAGAAGAAAAAAAGGGTTCCCCTGGTGATGGACTTTTTAGGCACATACACAAAGGAATATATAACAAAATACAAAATGTATTTAATGGGCTAAAATCATGCCATGAAGAAAAAACAGCATCATGTATAAAGTACAGAAAATTAATTATCCATACATGTTATCAATATAGTTAACCACAGTATAAGTCACCCTATGCGTTTCGGAGCTTTGGGAATCTCCTTCTTAATGGGCAGATATACAGTATGGAGTACAGTTCTATTGAAATACAAACAGCAAAACATTCGAATAATAGACAAATTTGCCAAGAGAAAGAGGGTGGAATATTAGCATCTATAGGGGTGTACTTACATATCAACAAATGATGCTATATGTAAATGATGTGCCAATGATTAAAAACTGAGAGGATAGGTCAAAAAATGCATGTAGATGGCTCCCCGAGCTTCAAGAATCTCCATCAATGTGTAACGTTCAGCAAAAGCAGTAAGCACTATGAATCTACAGGTTTTAAAGCCCCAAAAAGAAAATGGGTCCGTCAAACACACACGGGAGAGGCACTGAGGTGGACAAATTGTTGCGCTCCACCTTAAGAAAAAAAGAGAAGAGACAGAAGGTAGCACAGTAGAACAAAAAAAAGGAATTTTTTTTATATAAAAAGTGTTGTAGGATAGCGAGTATTGCTAGAGTATAGGCAGTGTAGGAAACCAGTATAAATAATTAAGGAATTTTTACCATATACAAAGTATTGTAGGATAGTAAGTATTGCTAGAGTATAGGCAGCGTAGCGAAACAGTATAAATAATTCAGTTCATACTTTGGACCAAGTAGGAGAGAGCTTGTTTTAAACGTCCGGCATTCCACAGACTCAGCTGCGGAATGCCAACAGGTCTACCATTAAGGGTATATATGGGGTAACTCCTCCAATCATCTGCCTCAAGCAATTCGCAGCAACTGATAGAGGAGGAGAAGAAAGACGGGCGGGCGCAGATCTGCCCCCCGAGCGGTGTGTGTGCAGCCTCGTCCCGACTGCGCATGTCAAAGACATGAGCGTCGGAGCGGGGTCCTGCCCACTCCACCCACCGACACAGGAGGCTTCACCCGAGCACTGCGCATGTGCTCTGGGTTAGCCAAGTGGAGATCAGCAGGAGATGAAGTGTCGGCCGAGATCTCCCACAATGCCGCCAAGAGCTTAACAAGCTCAGGCGGCTTGGTGTGCTGGGTGACTACCCCGCACGTACCAAACAGACATAAATAAGTGAAGGAATGTATATCAAAGAAAATATAAATATCACAAAGGGGAAAGGGCATAACTATTACATGAAATGTATAGTTAAAAAAGGTGATTAGTCTTTCAAACCATACTTAGACCACAAAGTAGGGGGATTTTCTGAAGCTCGGAGGTCATAAATAAAATTATACCGTATGGTGCAATTATGTATTACACTTTACAGTTAAAATTAACAACCAAATATAAAGAATTACAAATCTCATCAAAAATGCAAAATAAATCAAAATCATAAAGAATTCATAAATTGACATATTATTGCAACAACAAAAAAAACAACAAAAAAAACATCAATATGTTGATATGTTTTAAACATTAAACTGAAGTAGCATTCAATTCAAGATGATATAGAAAGGAAACTTCAGAGGGGCGTGGCCGGCAGCCGAGGAGTATGGCCGCGTAGTTAGAAAGCTCCGTCCACCGCAGCATTCCGGAGCTTCCTACAGCATACCTGGGCCTCGTTTCTCAGCACAACTTACCTCTCCCGGTCCGGGCAACCGAAGCGATCATGTCCCGCCGCAGAAAAGAAGCCAAGCGACTGAGCAGGATGACGGACTTCTACCGCCAGCCCCGCAATGATCAGGCCCAAGATGGCGCCGGTAAGCAGCATGGCAGGGAACGTGACACACGGGCAGAGGAGCACTCACCCCTTACTGAGCACAGACAGCCCCGATCGGGATCGTCCCCGGGGGTCAGGCTCACCTCCCCAGCGGCGTCCTCTACCTCCAGCCCAGTAAAAGCAAAGCAGCCCCACTTACAGGAGAGGGGGGAGGAGGACTTTGGTGATGCTTCCCTGAATGATACTAGAGAGTTGCAGGACTCCATCTTGGAATTCCCTACTAGCAACCAACCTGTGATTGACACCACATTGAAAGATATGCTAGTATCTCTTCGCAGTACAATACATGCTGACATTCTGTCTCTTGCAAGCAGCTTTAAAGCAGAGGTCAAAGCGGTGGGAGACAGGGTCTCACATATGGAGCATAAAATGGGCGAATTTGCTGGGACTATTAATGAAGTTATCGATGCCCATAATGAAAGGGAGGATGAGCTCACCTTGATGAAAGAAAAATTGGCTGACCTTGAAGACCATTCAAGGAGAAACAATATAAAGATCCGAGGGATCCCAGAAACAATTAAACCAGCGGAGTTGCAAGCTCACTTCCAAAAAATTTTGCAGGACGCCCTACCCGATGCCTCCATGTATGATCTAGCTATCGACCGGATCCACAGGCTACCCAAGCCCAAGCATATTCCAGATCACTTGCCCAGAGATACCATTGCCAGAATTCACTTCTTTCAAACCAAGGACAAATTTCTCTTGCATGTCAGGAACCCTGAAAACTTACCAGAATCAGCCCAGGGTCTGTCCTTTTTCCCTGACCTGTCTTCCTTTACAATGCAAAGGCGCAGGAATATGGCGACTATTACAAAACCCCTACGGAATCATCGTATTCCCTACAAGTGGGCGTATCCGGCTAAACTGGTGGTCTCATACGAAGGGAAGACTCTCACAATCAAGTCAGTGGCAGAGGGCATCCGTCTTCTGAGTGACTGGCGTATATTCCCAAGAGATGAAGATACCCACTCTGCGGGCTCATCCCCACGTCCAGGTTCCCCCTCCTGGCCCAGACCAGGCTCAAAGTGATGACCCAGGTACTCATTACAATATTTCATTTTAGAGCTCCGGACATTGGTGGACTCTCTAGCTCTCTTTATGCCCTCTGTTGTTTAAGGGTAATATCCCTACAGATTCTTTGAATCGCCTGATTTTACTTTTATTTTTTTTCTTGTTCTTGCTATTTTTCTTTCATTTTTGACTGTATTCGTTTACACACTTGCTGGTGCACAAGGCGCGGAATACTTCAAGCAACGCCTCTACAGTAGGCCGAAGAACTACTCATACACCTGTGTGCAGTGCGAATCCTGAGGACCAACTGCTCTGAAGAATAGTCTTTTCCCTATCTTTTTGGTTAGTTTTCTGTTTGGTTAACTGTTTTTTCCTTAACGGGTGTCATCCTGCCGACTTGAACCTATACCATTACTGTGTAGTTTGTTAATTTTACTATTGGTCACAGCCTAGCTGGCCTGCTCCACTGTCTCTGACACCGGAGATCAGTGAAATGGGTTTTAAGATTACATCATTTAATGTCAGGGGGCTGAATAGCCCGCAAAAACGGGGGCTACTATGGAGAGAGGCGAGGAGTCTGCGGAGTGACGTCCTGTGTTTACAGGAAACGCATTTCCACAGCTCCAAGCACCCACAACTACAAAGCTCCCACTATCCTACAGCTTACTATTCTAATGCTCAAAAGAAACATAGAGGAGTAGCTATTTTGATAAGTAACTCAATTTCATTTAAATGCATCCATGTTGAAACTGATCAAGCTGGCAGATTTATCATTCTGGTAGGGGACGTTAACAACGTTACGTATACTTTTATTAATGTATACTTGCCTAATACCGGGCAGCTTTCTTTTTTACGTAAAGTGTGGAAAAAGGTGAATGCAGTGCGCAAGGGATATCTGATTTTGTGTGGGGACTTTAATGCTGTCCCCAACCACTCTCTTGATGTTTCTACCAACCCTTCCAGGATGGGAGGCAGAGTCTCCCTTGCGCGCTTCATGGCCTCAGAGAGTCTGTTTGATGTATGGAGGTGCCAGCATTCCACAGAACGCGATTACTCCTATTACTCCTCTGTGCATAAATCTTATTCTAGAATTGATGTTTTTCTGCTTGACAAATTTCTACTCCAAAAAGTTAGCTCTTCCTCCATCCACAATATCACGTGGTCAGACCACGCTCCGATATCCATTGAGGTAGAGGGGTGGCGTACAGAAACAAGGGCGAATAGGTGGAAAAACGACACATTTTTGTTTTCTCACCCGAAATTTAAGGCAGAGATCGCAAATGAACTGCGTGTTTTTTTCTAACTCAATGCCCCATCGGTGGCAGATCCCTTTATCCTTTGGAACTCTCACAAGGCTTTTGTGAGAGGCATCCTCATTAAAATGAGCAGCTCGGCCAAAAAGCAGTCCAACCTGAAAGTGCAATCCCTCATCTCCCAAATAGAGCAATTGGAATCAGCCAACAAACATTCCCCCGACCCATCTATAGGCAGTCAACTAGATAATTTGAGACACGAGCTACGCCTCCTGTTAATTTCTCGCCAAACTAGGTTATTGGCAAATTGGAAAGCTAAATCGTATCAACAGGGGAACCGGGCTGGGAAACTTCTAGCCAAGCAGATAAAAGAGAGGTCGACTCAGCAGAAAATCCCTTTTATTTTTCACCCCGTAACTGGCTCTAAACTATCCAATCCTAAAGATATTGCGAACGCATTTCGTGATTACTATAACGCTCTTTACAATCTGAAGGACGACGCGTCCATTCCTCAACCCTCCCTGGCCGCGATACAGAGATTTTTGGAGAAAATTTCTCTCCCTAAACTTACCCAGTCACAACTGGATGCCTTGAACGAACCGATTACTTTGAGCGAGCTCTCTAAAACGATTTTGGCCATGCCTCTAAACAAATCTCCAGGCCCTGATGGCTTTTTGGCGGAATACTATAAGGCGTTCTACCCAATTTTGGGTGGGTACCTTCTTGACACCTTTAAAAAAGCAACGATAGACTCCTCGTTTCCGTCGGAGATGTTATCCGCCACCATAGTGACACTTCCAAAACCTGGTAAATCCCCAGATAAACCTCAGAACTTCAGGCCCATATCCTTACTAAATGTGGACCTGAAGGTCTTTGAAAAAATCTTGGCGAATCGGGTATCACTTATTCTCTCCACATTGGTTAAAAATTATCAGGTGGGCTTTATCCCGGGGTGCCAGGCGCCGGATGCTACCAGGAGGATCCTGAATTTAATTCATGCAGCCGAAATCTCAGGTGTTCCTTCTCTGCTTCTGACTCTTGATGCAGAGAAGGCCTTTGATAGGGTCCACTGGGGGTATCTGGGCCAGGTTCTCAATAAATTTGGTATTTTCGGTACTATTAACTCAGCCATCTCTGCCTTATATTCCAAGCCCTCAGCCATGGTTTACACTGAGGGTATGTTCTCTGACTCCTTTCACATTACAAATGGCACTCGTCAGGGGTGCCCGCTGTCGCCCCTGATCTTTGCCCTTTTGATGGAACCTCTAGCTGAAACAATACGCACGCATCCTCAAATAGCCGGTATTCAGACATCCAAAATCACACATTCCATCACGTTATTTGCTGACGACGTTATTTTGACCTTAAAACAACCATCTTCCTATCTACAAGCAGTGCATGACACCCTCTCACAATTTAATAAAATATCATACTACAAAGTGAACTCTTCAAAATCTAGTATTTTAGCTGTCAACGTCCCTGAAAAAACCAAATCGCTTCTGGCGAAGCGATTTCCTTACCCCTGGTCAGCTGGCCCTATTCAATACTTGGGAATTTATTTAACTTCGCCTAGTGCCAACACTTTCAAGGTAAATTTTCCGCCCCTCATACTATCAATACAACAGGAACTTACAAGGCTGAAGAGGTTCTATTTATCGTGGATGGGCAGACTGGCGGCATATAAAATGCTGATTCTACCAAAGTTGTTGTACTATTTTAGGGCCTTGCCAATCGCCATTCCTAGGTCATTCTTCACTTCTGCCCAATCACAACTACACAAATTCGTTTGGGGGGACAAAAAACCCAGATGCCCATACTCCTATCTTCTCAGGAAGAGGGACGTGGGCGGCATGGGTCTACCTGTTTTAAGAGATTACTACGTAGCGAGCCTACTAGACCAAACGACATTCTGGATTTGCCCCCCGGTGGAGAAACAGTGGGCATCGATCGAGAGCTCTTGGCTTCCAACCGGTACCTCGTACTCCACATTGTTGGCATCTCTCATAACCCCTCAGCCCTTTCATTCAACTTTCCCTATAGTTCAACTGGTTGTGGATACGTGGAGAGACTTTGTCAGGGACGGGGCGTTACTCCACCCCTCGATTGACATCCCTACCCCCCTCTTGTCAGTATGTTCACACGTACCAGATCTGGACCTGGGGATTTGGGGGAAGTTGGGTATAACTTTGATCTCAGATTTGGTGGTCGGGGGTAATCTCCTTTCTTTCGAGTCACTTATGCATAAATTTAAATTACCTAGATCGGAATTTTTTACTTATAGACGACTAGTTTCGTTCCTGTCTCAACACAAGGGTTCGGTTATTCAAGTCCCGCGACAAGTGTGGGCGTTCTGGTCTGATGTCTCCAAAGTTAAAGGGGGTATTTCTTTATTTTACAATCTACTTCAAAACAAGAGCGGCTTTGTGAAATCCCCCCCGTTTCACAAATGGGAAAGTGAGCTCTCTGCAAAATTCTCGGACGATCAGTGGAGGACTGCAATTAAAAGTAACAATGGTTGCATCAGATCAGTTACGCACTGGGAAGTCTCACAAAAAATCTTACTTCGGTGGTACTATACCCCTTACATTACGGCTAAATTTACCCAGGGTGGTTCCAATGCTTGCTGGAGAGGATGTGGGAGAGTCGGTACTTTGTGCCACATGCTTTGGGAGTGCCCTCTCCTCAGAGGCTTCTGGAGAGGGGTGTTCTCCTTGGTTTCTAAAGTAACTGGAATACTGTGTATAGGATCTCCAGAGTTGGCTTTGCTAAACTTAAACATTGATCAGTTCCCGCCTTCCTTGCGAATGTTGGTAACCCAGATTATATCTTCAGCCAGACTATTAATAGCGAAATATTGGAAAAACCCCTGCCCCCCTGGCAAGGGAGAACTACTCAGGAAAATTGATGAAATCTATAAACATGAGCAGCTGCTGGCCAATATGGAGGGAAAATTTTCTAGTTTTAGTTTCCTATGGTCCCCATGGACTAACCTTAGGAATATTGTGTAATTAGATATTTCTTTTCTGTTGTTTTCAAATACGGTGCTAAAATTGCACCGTCTTTCATCTGTTTTTTTTCTGTGTATTTTGAAAATGCTATGGTTCTTATATCACAAAAAGGGGCTTGTCACCTTCTGGTGCCCAGGGGGTCACAGTGTACATTTCTGATGGTATGATGCGAATTGTAAATCGACACATGTATGTTTGACATTGTAACCATTTGTTTACCTTCTCTGTACACCTTGCAAGCCTTTCAATAAAAAAATATTTAAAAAAAAAAAAAAAGAAAGGAAACTTCATTGTGAACATAGACATAAGGTCACTATGCAGTATACATGTAAAACATTGTTGTTATTAATTAGACACTTGATATCAAAGCATGAGACACAAAGAGTTTATTATTCCTCCATGCCCCCTGATGCAAAGCCTTCAAGGAAGGGCTTGAACCAGATCTTGTTGTTTAAGCCCGGGGGTTCAGTAGCCCTAAGTTTGTATATCCACCGAGATTCTAGTTGAAGAAGGGCCTTATTCCAGTCCCCTCCCCTAGGATCTGGGTGTATACGATCTAATATCAAAAATTTGATCTTAGGAAATTTACTGTTGTGTACTATAGAGGTATAGCGGCCTAATGGCAAATCCAGATCACAACATTGCATGCAAAGAATATGTCTATAAGCCCTCTTCCAGAACTCTGGAAACTCAGAACTCCTTGACTGCTCTTGGGAACAAGGTTTCCCTAAAGCGATTTGTCCTCATCCTATTACTGAAACGTCTGCCAGGTGGCGGTAGTTCAAAAAGATGGTGTCCAAGATGGGATAAATCACTCACTGTCCTTGCAGCTCTCCTTGCACAGTGGAACTGGTACATTTCATTTACAGAAACAAACTTACAGCACACTACTCTCTGCCCAATATTTGCAATGGGATAGTAAGCAGTAGGCAACTGTTGACTAGTATTTATGATTATGTGCATACACCTCAATCATTGTAGTAGTATGGACATATACATATCTAGATCTGAGGGATCTTGTACAAAAGAGGTAGTTCAATCAGCAATACACATTTATTTATAGGGTTACATAATATATACAAATTACACACCAGACAGTATTTACATCACAACGTACAGTGTAGGTCCCCTGGCTTACATGATATTTCCAAATTACTCACAGAACCATATTTACAATACAATATAAGGTGCAAGTTCAGAGTTAGATTACCTGTTAACTTCAGGTCAGCCTATGGTGACTGCCGTGTGTTCCCACACCAGAGTGATTTGGCTTGCTCACAAAGCATTATATCCCCCCCCTACTTTCTGTAGTGTGGCTAATATAATTCTCTCCAATTGGTCACTGTACCTAGTAAATGTATAATGGGAACAGCCTGATTGGATGAGTCAAAGAAATCTGTTGTTTACTTCCCAGGTGAGATGTTATCAGGGAAAACAAAAGGCCAAGCTTTGAAGTTGAACTAATTACAATAACACCAACACAACACTCAATACTTTAAATATATATTTCCCTCTAACGGAAATATATTTCTAATTACAATATTGTACAGGTATTAATGGAGATTTCACATAAACTCATAAGGCTACAGATGGCCCCTTGTGGCCAGTTGAGACTATGAGACTCGGCCACACATAGAATAATGGTTTAGGTGCAATCTTCTTTAACCCCCCTGACGGTATTCCCGAGTCTGACTCGGGGTGGATTTTTTATACCAAGAGCGGTATCCCCGAGTCAGACTCGGGACTGCATCGCTGGATCCAGGAGGAGGATTACTTACCTTCTCCCTCGGATCCAGCGTTGTCTCCCCGCTGTACGAGCGAGCCGTGTCTCGCTCGATGCATTACATCGCCGATCTCCGTGCCCTGCGAGCGTTGCGACGCACGGGCACGGAGATCGGCGCCAAATTCAAAAAGTGAAACAAACAGTAAACATACAGTATAATGTAATCTTACAGATTACATTGCTGTATGTAAATATTTCACATCCCCGTTGTCCCTAGTGGTCTGCCCAGTGTCCTGCATGCAGTTTTATATAATAAAAACTGTTCTTTATGCCTGGAAACTGGAGATTGCCCATAGCAACCAAAACTGTCATTTTACATCAAAAATGATTTTAGACCAGCTAGAAAACAGCGATAATAAATTAGAATCACTAGCAGAATTGAGCGATAGCGATTTGTGGGGAGATCCGTCATCAAATACTGAAAAGTAATGACAGTGACAATTCTGCAACTGAGCAAATTTCAGTGTTTTTGATTTGATTACATTATTGAATAATTTTTATTATTGTTATATTATTATTTGGTACAATTATTTATAATTATTTATTATATTATAATTTATGATTTCATTTTTCAAACTTTATCATACCCGGGATGTCTGCTAGACTCTGGTTTGGACAGATTTAAGAGAGTTATTTCTAAGAATTGCAGGACTACAATATAAAACGCCAAATTTTCATGCAAAATAATGGTACCGCCAAGGAGGTTAATATTTTAGCACCTAAAATCCGAAATAATCGTACCGCCAAGGAGGTTAATATTTGGAACGTTTGGCTTTGCCCTCTGAAATGAAATAAAACTCTTTGAGAAGGAATAAAAACTTTTAAACTCTATCTCTACAGTTCACATTTCTGGATCCCAGTATCGGTAGTCATCACTTGTTCCGGATGTGATAAGTCTATAATAAAAATCATAGGATACAAAACCCACCCAAAAAAAGAAAACACGAAGGGAAAAAAAGGATCCTTGTTCTCCACCGTCCAATAATAATAGTGTGAAAGTCAATAATGTCAATCTGGTCATGTTGCCCTTGCTTCTGGGACACACAATATATTATATATATATATATATATATATATATATATATATATATATATACATACACACACACACACACACACAGTATATATAGACACATGTAGTGCACGAGTAGTGCACAGTATAGACACAGACACATGCCTGCACAGTATATATACACACACACCACAGTATATACACACACACACACACACACAGAGTATACACACAGTATATATATATATATATATATATATATATATATATATATATATATATATATATATATATATATATATATATATATTACACACACACAGTATACACAAGCATGCACAGTACACATACAGTATACATATACACAGTACACACACCAGCACTTTTTACCCAAAAAAGTCTGATGGAACACACTGCTGCCTCCATCTCCTGGCATGCTGGGACTTGTAGTACCCCAGCAGCTCACAGACACAGGAATAGTAATGCATGGGAGGGGATTGTGCCTGTGTACTGGTAGGCAGGTAATGTGTAGCACAGATGGGGGGGGGGAGACATTCAGCACATCCTCCAGAAGCAGTTCACTTCTCCTCAGACAAACGATCTAACTGCTTCAGAGACAGGAGGAGCCCTGCTTGAGCAAACACAGCCTCCCCCTCCCCCTTGCTGACAAGGGTAAACCACTCATAATAATACATTCAGCTCAGTTGCTTACCTTCTATCAGGCTGCAGGCTGTGCCCTCCGTCTTCTTCTTCTCTCCTCCAGCTGTCGGCATCTCCTGCTCATATCTCTAATAAGCCGCGCTGAAGAAGGGGGCGGGTACACTGTTTTCCCATTGGCTGAGGAGGCAGTGGAGAGGCGGGGCAACTACAATCTCGGGATTTTTACATTAAAAGTATGTCGGTAAGGGACATTTCAGGGACAGAAGTAAAAAAACACAGATTTTTTACATACTGTCCCTGTTTTTATTATGGCTGACAACCCTGATGGGGCCCCCTAGTGGCCGGGCCCTCGGTCCGTGACCGAGTGACCGAATGGTCAGTCCGCCCCTGATGTTACTATTGTCATGATAATAGCTACAATGACCTAAATTTATATAAAACAATTATCCAATGTCATAAGAGAAAAACAAAAACTGTTGGATACTCGGCCCATCCCCAAAATGCTAAAGAGAAATATTTAATATTCTATATCAACATTTGTAATTGCTTTCAAAAAAACTGTCAATGACAATCAACACTGCGCTAACCCCAAAAATTACATACAAAAAAGCTGCTAACACAATCACAAGGATATACAGTAGTGAAGAAAATTCCAAATGTTAAATTATAGTGTAGCGCTATATAAAATATGATTAAACCACTAAGTGATGTGACAATAATATATAAGTATCAAAATTGCATGACATACAAAAGTGCTTGCCCAAACTGCCCAGCAATTGCATAAATAATGAAAAAATTATAATGAACCCAAAAAAATGTGAAAACAGTCCAAAAAATCTGTTATTCGATTAAATCCAATCCACACGTGAGAGGGAAAGAGCCATCCACCTTCGTCCTATGAAGACCACATGCAGGCACCCTGTGGCATATCCATCACCAAATAAGATGTAGGCTTACCAGATAGAATGGATCCAAACGAATATACATTCGAAGGATCAATCAAACTTCAGAATATTCTCATATAGAGTTGTCCAACATAAAAAAGGCTCTCCTGGGAATTCTCAATCAAGTATTCAAACGATGGGAAAATCTTCCACTTTAAACCTCAACGCCCATTGTAGAACTCATACAGGAGGAAAAATGAGGGCCACAATAGTGTAAATCCGTTTTAAAAAATTTAATGAAATAAGTAATGAACTTACATGAATCCAAATGAATAAAGCGCTTTTATCATAAAAACAGAGCTGCAGTAGGAGTCCCGACGCGTTTCGTCCTCAAAAGACGTCATCTGGGATGATTGATTGATCCTTCGAATGTATATTCGTTTGGATCCATTCTATCTGGTAAGCCTACATCTTATTTGGTGATGGATATGCCACAGGGTGCCTGCATGTGGTCTTCATAGGACGAAGGTGGATGGCTCTTTCCCTCTCACGTGTGGATTGGATTTAATCGAATAACAGATTTTTTGGACTGTTTTCACATTTTTTTTGGGTTCATTATAATTTTTTCATTATTTATGCAATTGCTGGGCAGTTTGGGCAAGCACTTTTGTATGTCATGCAATTTTGATACTTATATATTATTGTCACATCACTTAGTGGTTTAATCATATTTTATATAGCGCTACACTATAATTTAACATTTGTAATTGCTTTAAATGTTCTCCAAATAATGTTCCCCATATTCCCCTCTTTTTTTTATTTTTTTTATTTCACCATAGCCAAGCCAAACTGAAGAATGACCAAAAAAATAAATAAATAAGGTGATATAGGAAAGAACAAAAAATATTTTTCCTTAACAGAAAAAGTGGAAGGAAAAAAAAAACTAAACCAAAAAAATAAAAAATAAATATAAAACTATACAGATTGAATGCTGCCCCAACCTTTAACTTGTTAAAGAGCCTTGAATCTGTAATTTTGTTAAACACAATGATAGAAACTGCCTTCAAACATTGCGCAACACCCTCTCTCGGTGGTGATTAACATATTAATTGACTCTCAGTGCAAATCCATTTGCAAGTCAAGCAGGCCACAAAAAGTTGTATTAGAGAGAGCAGGACCTCTGTTAATTGGCACAGACCGCCCCCCAAAACAGTTTTTAGAATTTAGTTAGGCCTGGCTGTAATTAATTCCATTCAAGGCTTCTCCTTAAAACCAACATAAAATTATGTTTTAAGGTCCTCATCTGTGTTTCACAATACTTTGCCCCGTCTGGATCCAATCATCCATACTTGTTTGTGCATTTACCCTAAAATAGAAAACTTACAAAAAATTTATAACACCTCACTGTACCTCTCTGAGAGGTTCATAATGGTCTAAACTAGTAGTGGATGGTTGGAACAGACTTCCAGCTGAGGTAATTGTAAGGGTAGGGAGAGTCACCCTTTAGGCTTATAATATAGAAGGAGCTTCATGAGTTAAAAATGCATATTGCTTGCAAGTATATACAATGTTTGTTGTTTTGCAGACATCTGCAAAACTGTAGAACAGGATGTTCTGTGGTTAGAGCTAGGAGAGGAAAGTTAGAGGAAGTAGAAAATATTCATAAGGTGTAACAAAATATTTGGTTTAATTATAGATGAATTCTTAAGGTCATTTATATAAATATATGTCTGTATGTCTGGAGACCTTTTATCAGAATTCCCCTAAAAAAGTCCGCTTAATGTATGACGCACTAAATGTCAATGCTGTGTGATTGGTGATATCTAAAAATGTCTTGTTTAATCCTGATTGGTTGACAATACAATGTTTGAATCATATAAGACTGGTAACAGGAAATTAAAAGTGTGTATTCAGAATCAAACCAGTCTAAGCGTTTGGTCCTTTTTGAATAACCACGCCAATCGATTGAAGAGAGTTTTTCCAGTGAAAGTCCAGCTCGAGCTAAGGAGAAGCTAAAGAGGGGCGCACCTAACAGATGGTACCAGAAGTGGGGTGCAGCCATTGAACCAGGTGAGCTTTCTTTAAAATTACTTTTATAAGTCTTTTTGAGAAGCTTACCTGTTTTGATGCTGTACCTAGAACACTTGATGTACTTGATTGTGGTTTTCAAGACAGTGATATAATTTGTCTCTGTCTTTGAAAGAAGGTAGCTCGCTCAGTTAAGGAGTTATAAGTGTTGAGACCTTCGCTAGGTGGGCCGGGGTCAACAATAAGATAAAGTATCCTCGCTAGGATGGTCGGGTAGAATATATATTTAAGTTTTCAGTTATAAAGGACTGTTCACGGGAAACCTCTAGAATTAATGTCTGGACCTTGTCCTGCGTATTTGACCGCAGGGTGTTGTCCCGAGTGTTTAACAGGCCTGTTATTTGTGTACAAAGGTTCTCGAACATATTTGGTGTCTAGTGTTGTTGGAGGTTACTTTCATAGAATAGGAAAAGGTCCATTGTTCCGTGAAGGCGCACCACGGATACAAACATTAAGGTTTAATATACATAATAATTTTGTGTTTCAAGAAGGTTTAACTGTTAAAGGTGTTAGGAGTACCATTGAATTCAGGACAGGTGAACAATTTATAGTCTGTCCTAAATCATTAAGAGTGTGTTCTGCAACTGATGTATATAAATAAAAGTCATATTATAAGTTAGAGTATAAGAATTTAACCTGGGGAATCAGTTGGGTAAGGGAGGTCCAGGAGGTAAGCTGGAACAGCCCACCCCATTTGATTTAGTGTCGGGAAATTATGGAAAACATTGTACTGAACCCTTTTGGGCAAACATACTATCCAGAGCTCATATTCTTCAAGTTTCGGGTTTAACTACTGATGACTAGGGATGAGCCGAACACCCCCCGGTTCGGTTCGCACCAGAACTTGCGAACGACCCCCGCGTTCGAAACGAACGTTAGAACCCAATTGAAGTCTATGGGACTCGAACGTTCGAAATGGAAAGTGCTAATTTTAACGGCTAATATGCAAGATAGTATCCTAAAAAGGGTTTGGGGACCTGCCTCCTGCCTCAGGGGACATGGGTCACTGCAAAAAAAAGTTTTAAAAACTGCCGTTTTGGCGGGAGCACTGATTTTAATGACGATTAAAGTGAAAAAAAAAGGTGAAATATTCCTTTAAATATGGTGCCTGGGGGGTGTCTGTAGTATGCCTGTGAAGTGCCACGTGTTTCCCGCGTTTGGAACAGTCCCTGCACAAAATGACATTAAACGGAAATAACACCGCTTGCGGATTTAATGTTATATCTGGTTCCTGCAATATGGTTGAAAATCATTGAGAAAAATGGCATGGGTAGCCCTCCCTGCCCATTACCAGCCTATTTGGGTCTTGTACGCATATTAAGGGGAACCCTGTACCCATATTAAAAAAAGGAAATGCGTGTGGCCCCCAGGCCCTATATACTCAGAACAGCAGTATACAGGCGGTGCAAACAAGACAGGGACTGTGTAGGTTTGTTGTGTTAAGTTGAATCTGTTTGTAATTTTCAACCGGTACATTTTTAAAGTGTAGCTCCAGTCAAACAAACTATTTTTAAGCTTTTTGGAAAACATAGGGAAGGGTTATCACCCCTGTATAATTTGTTTTGTCGTCCATCTTTTTTCATCTCACTTGCTGCTGTCTCCTTGCGTTTGCAAGTAGGAGATGTTTGTAAGTTGGATGTTTGAAAGTAGGGGCCTGCCCTATATTATAGCGGTATGTACTGGGTACAGAGCACGCAGACAGCACGCACTATCTCCTAACACTACTGACTGCAAGCTCTATTATTAACCACTTGACCACTGGGCACTTAAACACCCTTAATAACCAGACCAATTTTCAGCTTTCGGTGCCCTCACATTTTGAATGACAATTACTCAGTCATGCAACACTGGACCTATAGGAAATGTTTGTCCTTTTTTTCACACAAATAGAGCTTTCTTTTGGTGGTATTTAATCACCTCTCAGTTTTTTATTTTTTGTGCTATAAAAGAAAAAAGACCGAAAATTCTGCGAAAAAATGAATTTCTCTTCGTTTCTGTTATAAAATTTAGCAGATTAGTAATTTTTTCTTCATAAATTTTGGCCAAAATTCATACTACTACATATCTTTGGTAAAAATAAGTACAAATTGGTGGATATTATTTGGTCTTTGTGAAAGTTATAGAGTCCACAAGCTATGGTGCCAATATCTGAAAATTGATCACACCTGAAGTACTGACGGCCTATTTCCTTTTTTTTTTTTTCCACAAAATTGTCATATTATCAGGTTATTTCACACACACAGCATATGCATACCAAAAGACCCTGGAGAATACAATGGTGGTCGTTGCAAATTTTTATCTCACACGGTATTTGCACAGCAATTTTTCAAACGCGTTTTTTGGGGGGAAAAAACAGTTTTGTGCTTAAAAAACAAACAAAAAAAAACAGTAAAGTTAGCCCAATGTTTGCATAAAGTGAAAGATGAAGTTATGCTGAGTAAATAGATATCAAACATGTCACTCTTCAAAATTGCACATGCCCGTGGAATGGCGCCAAACGTCGCTACTTAAAAAATCCCCATAGGCGACGCTTAAATTTTTTTTTACTGGTTACATGTTTTGAGTTGCAGAGGAGGTCTAGGACTAGAATTATTGCTCTCGCTCTAACGTTCTCGGTGATACCTCACATGTGTGGTTTGAACACCGTTTTCATATGTGGGCGGGGCTTACGCATGCGTTCGCTTCTGCATGCGAGCACATGGGGACATGGGCGCTTTAAAAAATTTTTTTTTTTTTTATTGTTCATTTTACTTTATTTATTTTAGTTTGACATTTTTTTCCCCAAAAATATATTTTTGATCACTTTTATTCCTATTACAAGGAATGTAAACATCCCTTGTAATAGGAATATGGGGTGACAGGTCCTCTTTACAGTGAAATCTGGGGGTCAATATGACCCCACATCTCACCTCTAGGCTGGGAAGCCTGAAATAAAAAATAAAAAAAAGATTCTGGCTTTGATCGTACTGGCGAGTTGGTAGAAGCACCGGAGGGCGGTGAGGGGTGGGGGGCGTCTATGGCTGGGTATTTCAGGGTATCACCGAGTATGGCTGGGTATCTCCGAGTATGGCTGGGTATGGCAATTTATGGCAGGGTATTGCAGAGTATTGGCGGGGTATTGGTGGGGTACTACAGAGTAATAGCAGGGTACTGCAGAGTATTGGGGGGTACTCCAGAGTAATGGTAGGGTACTGCAGAGTAATGGGGGTTACTGCAGAGTAATGGGGGGTACTGCAGAGTAATGGCAGGGTACTCCAGAGTAATGGCAGGGTACTGCACTGCAGAGTAATGGCGGGGTACTGCAGAGTAATGGCGGGTACTGCAGAGTATTGGGGGGTACTGCAGAGTAATGGGGGGTACTGCAGAGTAATGGCAGGGTACTGCAGAGTAATGGCAGGGTACTGCACTGCAGAGTAATGGCGGGGTACTGCAGAGTAATGGCGGGGTACTGCAGAGTAATGGCAGGGTACTGCAGAGTATGCACTGGTATTGCAGAGTATTGGCAGGGAATTGAGGGGTTAAATTCGGTGAGCAGCGATGTGGGCACTGCAGATGCAGCCCACATCGCTGCTGACACCGATCTCTTTCCCCTCCGCTGTACCGATCGGTACAGAGAGGGGAGGGAGGAACCGGCGTCATAACATGACGCCGGATTGTTTACAAGTGATCACTCCGTCATTTGACGGAGCGATCACGTGGTAAACGGCCGCTCGTGATCCGTGATGCGCCGGGTCCTGTGGACCCGGCGGTCACGGATGCTCTCGAGTGCGCGCCCCAGGGGGCGCGCGAGAGCAGAATTCTGGGAGGCCGTTAATCAACGGCCTCTCAGAGTTAAACAACCGCCCTGAAGCCGTTAATCGGCAATGGGCAGTTGTTAAGTGGTTAAAGCTAGATCACTAGCTATATAGGTGAGGTGAATATAGTGGTGTATACTGCGGTCAGGGCACAGACAACAACCACTACACAGCAGCAAAATAGGAAATCAGCCAAAAACGATTGGTGTGTACTGTGTTGCAGGTACACAGAACACCCACTGCTTCAGATGCTAACACACTACACGAGGCCGCCTCAAAGGCGGCCTTATATAGTGTGGGGCGTGCACTACACAGCCTGAGCTATGATTGGCCACAGGCAGGATGCCTGTGGCCAATCATGGCTCTCCTCGCTGCTGGCGCTACGATTGGGGTCACAGTGCATGCTTGGCCAATCATGAGCCAGCAATGCACTGCGCCACCGCAGTGCATTGTGGTCCGCGCGCGCGCCACTCGAATTTTGACGCGAACGGCCCAAACGTTCGGAATTCGCCGAACGGCCGAACAGCCAATGTTCGAGTCGAACGTACGTTCGACTCGAACACAAAGCTCATCCCTACTGATAACCCTTGTTGCCAAGAGAATTGGGAGGAGGTTACTAAAATTTGTGGGCAACATAAACAGTACAATTATTCACCATTTCCCCATGATAATGATTACATGATTGAATGTTACAAAATATGGTCAAAAGCTTTGAAAGAATATAAAAAGAGATTCCCTCAGACTATATACAAAGGTTCAAGACTTCCCTCAGTCCCGTCTGCTCCTATTGCAACCCCTTATGGGCAAGCAGGAAGAATTGCAACTAATCATGAACCATTCGCACCCCCACCACCTTATGCCATGGTAAAACGGATACAGAATCTCCTAAAACTAAAACAAAACTTTACCCCTCCGATTAATTAACTATAGGAGCTTTAGTAGCCATAGCAGAACAAAAGGTAGAGAATTGGTTGAGACGGGAGGAGGATACCAGAAGGTCATTAGAATTCAATAGAACAATGCATAAACAACAAAGGGAACTTGAGGAGGAGGAAGAAAGGCAGAGGTTATTAAAAGAAAAGAATTAAAAAAGACAGCATAAAAGGGAGGAAATAGAAGAGGAGAAAAAAAAGGGTTTTAGGCCAAATAACAGAAGAGGGACAAATGAAGATGAAAACGGCTCAAGGGATTCAGAGACATAGTTCTAGGAGTCGTTCTCGCTCTCCTATCTGGTCAGAGAGCGAGGAAGAAGGAATAGAGGACTCACAAGAGGACCTCTCTTTAAAAATGAGTCACCTTAAAATGCCTCTCCAAAAAACCTTAACCACCTTCAGACCGGACCATTTTGCTGGTAAATGACCAGAGGTCTTTTTACAATTTGGCACTGCGCTGCTTTAACTGGTAATTGCGCGGTCATGCAATGTTGTACCCAAACAAAATTTACGTCCTTTTCTTCCCACAAATAGAGCTTTCTTTTGATGGTATTTGATTGCCTCTGCGATTTTTATTTTTTGCGATATAAACGTAAAAAGACCGCAAATTTTGAAAAAAAATGATATTTTCTACTTTTTGTTATTAGAAAAATCCAATAAACTCAATTTTAGTCATACATTTAGGCCAAAATGTATTCAGCCACATGTCTTTGGTAAAAAAAAAGTCAATAATTGTATATTTATTGGTTTGCGCAAAAGTTGTCACATCTACAAACTAAGGTACGTTTTCTGGAATTTACGCAGCTTTTAGTTTACGACTGCCTATCTCATTTCTTGAGGTGCTAAAATGGCAGGGCAGTACAAAACCCCCCCAAATGACCCCATTTTGGAAAGTAGACACCCTAAGGAAATTGATAAGAGGCATGTTGAGCCCATTGAATATTTTATTTTTTTGCCTCAAGCGATTGAATAATGACAAAAAATATATATTTTTTTTTTTTACACAAAGTTGTCACTAAATGATATATTGCTCACACATGCTATGGGCATATGTGAAATGACACCCCAAAATAAATTCTGCTGCTTCTCCTGAGTACGGGGATACCACATATGTGGGACTTTTTGGGAGCCTAGCCGCGTACGGGGCCCCGAAAACCAAGCACCGCCTTCAGGCTTTCTAAGGGCGTAAATTTTTGATTTCACTTCTCACTACCTATTACAGTTTTGAAGGCCATAAAATGCCAAGATGGCACAAAACCCCCACAAATGACCCCATTTTAGAAAGTAGACACCCCAAGCTATTTGCTGAGAGGCATTTTGAGTCCATGGAATATTTTATATTTTGCCACAAGTTGCGGGAAAATTACAAACTTTAATTTTTTTTAATTTTTTTTTCACAAAGTTGTCACTAAATGATATATTGCTCACACATGCTATGGGCATATGTGAAATGACACCCCAAAATAAATTCTGCTGCTTCTCCTGAGTACGGGGATACCACATATGTGGAACTTTTTGGGAGCCTAGCCACGTACGGGGCCCCGAAAACCAAGAACCGCCTTCAGGTTTTCTAAGGGCGTAAATATTTGACTTCACTCCTCACTACCTATTACAGTTTTGAAGGCCATAAAATGCCAAGATGGCACAAAACCCCCACAAATGACCCCATTTTAGAAAGTAGACACCCCAAGCTATTTGCTGAGAGGCATGTTGAGTCCATGGAATATTTTATATTTTGCCACAAGTTGCGGGAAAATTACAAACTTTTTTTTTTTTTTTCACAAAGTTGTCACTAAATGATATATTGCTCACGCATGCCATGGGCATATGTGAAATGACACCCCAAAATAAATTCTGCTGCTTCTCCTGAGTACGGGGATACCACATATGTGGGACTTTTTGGGAGCCTAGCCGCGTACGGGGCCCCGAAAACCAAGCACCGCCTTCAGGCTTTCTAAGGGCGTTACAGTTTTGAAGGCCATAAAATGCCAAGATGGCACAAACCCCCCCCAAATGACCCCATTTTGGAAAGTAGACACCCCTAAATTTAGGGGTACACTAGTGAGACTAGGTAATAAATGGCGGGTGCCCTGAAACTATAAAAAAAATAACTAACCAACCAGCGTCACCTGTAACAGTTATATGGTGATCACTGGTGAAAGGGTTAACTAGGGGGCAATCAGGGGGCTTTATGCGGTAGTATATGGGGGTCCCTGGCGCTATAAAAAGCTGCGGCGAACCTAAATACCTACCTGCCTAACTAGCGTCACCTGTGACACTAATACAGTGATCAGAAAAACGATCGCTTATTAGGCTGGGTTCACACTGGAGCGATGTGGGAACGCCACGAATGCGCGGCGGGTTCCCGCATCACATGCCTCCCGGCGGCAGTTCACACTGCCCTATGCGAACTGCTGGGAGTGTCAGTGAAATGTTAATGACACCCCCAGATCAGTTCGCATATCGCAGTGCGATCTGCAAACTCGGATCGCATGGTGTGAACACCCATGCGATCCGATTCTGCTGCGGACCAAAAAAAGGGTCCCGTGCGAGTTTGCGGCGGGTGCGGCGGGTGCGACACGAATTCAGCCATACTATCTGTATGGCTGAACTCAAATCGCACAGAGATCGGATGTGATTTGCACTGCAGTGTGGTGCGAATCACATCCGTTCTCATAAACCGCTGCAATGTGAACCCAGCCTTAGTGACACTGGCGACGGGGGGTGATCACGGGGTTAAACCTTTATTGGGGGGGTTAGGGGGGTACCTTAGAACTAAAGGGGGCTAACCCTAACTGCCCTAACAGTTATTACAGTCACAAATGACACCCGCCGGGTGATCAGGGAGTTAAACCTTTATTAGGTAATAAATGGCGGGTGCCCTGAAACTATAAAAAAATAACTAACCAACCAGCGTCACCTGTAACAGTTATATGGTGATCACTGGTGAAAGGGTTAACTAGGGGGAAATCAGGGGGCTTTATGCGGTAGTATATGGGGGTCCCTGGCGCTATAAAAAGCTGCGGCGAACCTAAATACCTACCTGCCTAACTAGCGTCACCTGTGACACTAATACAGCGATCAGAAAAATGATCGCTTATTAGGCTGGGTTCACACTGGAGCTATGCGGGAACGCCATGAATCCGCGGCGGGTTCCCGCATCGCATGCCTCCCGGCGGCAGTTCACACTGCCCTATGCGAACTGCTGGGAGTGTCAGTGAAATGTTAATGACACCCCCAGATCAGTTCGCATATCTCAGTGCGATCTGCAAACTCGGATCGCATGGTGTGAACACCCATGCGATCCGATTCTGCTGCGGGCCAAAAAAAGGGTCCCGTGCGAATTTGCGGCGGGTGCGGCAGGTGCGACACGAATTCAGCCATACTATCTGTATGGCTGAACTCGAATCGCACAGAGATCGGATGTGATTTGCACTGCAGTGCGGTGCGAATCACATTAGTTCTCATAAACCGCTGCAATGTGAACCCAGCCTTAGTGACACTGGCGAGGGGGGGTGATCACGGGGTTAAACCTTTATTGGGGGGGTTAGGGGGGCACATTAGAACTAAAGGGGGCTAACCTTAACTGCCCTAACAGTTATTACAGTCACAAATGACACCAATGCAAAAAAATAAAAATAAAAAAATGCATTGGTGTCACTGTGACTGGGGGGGCAGGGGTAATTGGGGGGTGATCGGGGGGTAAAGGGGGGGTGTGAGTGTGCCTGGCATGTTCTACTGTGTAGTGTAGTGCTTGTGCAACTCACCGATGCTCTCTCCTCGGTGCCGGAACGAAAAATACCGACACGGAGGAGAGAATACATCACTTCCTCTCCTGTGTTTACATTACAGGAGAGGAAGTGATGTCACGGGACATTTTCATTCGTCGGGAGCGATCGCGAGGGGGTGGCCATGAATGAATGGCCGTCCCCTCGTCCGGGATCGCTCCCGAACGAATACCGACCGCCGCAGGCACTGGGCGGGGGCCCGATCGGGCCCCCGACCCGCGGGCAGGCAAGGACGTACATGTAAGCCCTTATGCCTGCCCGTGCCATTCTGTCGACGTACATCGTCGTGCGGCGGTCGGCAAGTGGTTAAATGAAACAGAATTAGTGTCAGAAGATGTAACAGCCTTTAAATTTCCCCTTATTACTATGGATACTACCCAAGTACAAATTCCCTTGCCCCTGGGCACTGTCAAGGAAATTAAGGAAACATGTCCTAAACCTAAAAAAGATCCCAAATCAGCTGTTAACTTTCTTAAAAGATACTGTCAATGGGCAAGGATGTCTGGAGAGGATCTGGAAGTTATTATAACTGCTGTAGATCCTGAAACCACTGCAGAACTGAAAGTCACAGACTGGGTACGGGAATGTAAGTTATGTGAAGATGAGGAGGATTGGACTGGCTTTTGGAACAAACTCCTAGCCGCCTGGAGGAAAGCATATAAACCAGAAATGCCCATAAATGATTTGCTTGCATGTAAACATCAAACAGGGGAAGATTTGTATTCCTTTGTGTCACGGTTGTTTAAAATTTACACATCCTGTGAAATAGATAGCCCACAATTGTTTTTCAGTACAGCCATGAATAATGGAGACCCTAAAGTCACACAAATTATAAAATTTGTTAATTCTGATTGGGCTACACAGAGTCCTAAAGAATTTATGGAGGACGTTAAAAAACGGGCATCCTCTGGGGTTTTCCATACAAAAGGGGGATTATTCACGCAAACCACACCTGAAGTCTCCCCTGGTATTTCTGCCATGTTTCCTGCTCTCAATGACCGACCACGCGGGTCATATCCTCAGCCCTATGACAATCAAGGATGTTTTAACTGTGGGGATCCTTCCCACTGGAAATCTGATTGTCCTCAAAGGAAGGGCTACAGACCACGGCGAGGTAGTCCAAGGAGAGCTGATTTCAGAGGCAGATACCAGGGAAGAGGTCAACAACACCACAACAACAACACGGGTTATCCGCAAGAACGGATACCTCCTCACATACAAAGTGAAAGTAGAACTCCCGATCGCCCTCCAAATCAATTTTATCCAAATCAACATACTAACAGGCAGCCCATAGAGCCAAGGAATTCAGTGGCTCTAATTCAGATGGACTGGCCGGGGTACAGGGATAATAATCCCCATAATCTCTTCCACCCTAGACCATAGGGACGCCCGGAGCATGTTCCCTCCTTGGTAATGCACTTTTTCTCTTCTCATTGGAAAACACTTCCACAAGTAGTTCTGAAAGTTGAAGGACATATGGTGACGTTCCTAATAGATTCAGGTGCGTCTAGCAGTAGCTTAAATGACCCCAAGTTTATCAATGAGAATTGTACCGAGGGATGCTCTGTGGGAATAAATGGGACTGATGTTACACACAAAATCACTGCACCTCTAGAGGTGACAGATCTAGAAGATAAATTATTAACCAAACAAACCTTTGCCATCTTGACCGAATGTCCCTTGTGTCTGATGGGGAGAGATCTTATGTCATCTTTAGGACTGACCATCAAATTTGACTTACAAGGGGGTATGACAGCTAAAGCAGTTAACTGTGACTTAACCATGCCTAAGCGAAGGGATCTGACATTTTACTACATGTCCATACCAGCCCCCCTGGAGACTCACCCAATTTGGGTGAAGTCCAAGACAGATGTAGGACATGTCAAATGCACTCCATATGTCCCCACTTTCAAGCCCAACATTTATCCCATCTTTCAGAAACAATACCAATTACACACTCAAAAACTACAGGGTATACAGCCACAAACTGAGGATTACTTACAAAGGGGAATCCTCAAACCAATCATCAGCCCCTGGAACACTCCCATAAATCCTGTTAGAAAGGCCAATGGGGAATGGAGGATGGTGCAGGACCTACGGGGAATAAACAAATGCATACTGCCCCTTCCGCCTTTAGTTTCAGACATTACTGGGATTTTTATCAATATACCTGCCACATCCAACATTTACACGGTACTAGACTTATCCAATGCTTTCTTTAGCATTGATGTACGTGGGGATTTTCAGGGAATCTTCGCTTTCACCTGGAGCCCCCCTTGCTCCATGGTACCAGAAGTAAGTCCCCCCGGTCAGCGACTGCAACTGACCTGGAGGCGTCTTCCTCAGGGATATGTGGACAGTCCGGCAGCCTTTTCTATGGTTTTGAAGGCCACATTGGATGATTGGGTACCACCTCAGGGATCCGTCCTACTACAGTATGTTGATGACCTACTGTTGTGTAGTGAGAGCAGGACACAGTGTTCAGCAGATTCGGAAAGCCTGATGAACCATCTGTTTTTCAAGGGCCACTTGGCGTCTCGGAAAAAGATCCAGTGGTGCAGGGACAAGGTGGAATACCTAGGATGTATTATCTCAGGCGGGACACGACAAGTGTCCCCTGAACGATTTAAAACCCTGACCTGTCTCGGTCCCCCGGAGGATAAGGCAGCGCTCCTTTCCTTTCTCGGCTCGATTGTCTACTGTAGGCAATGGATCCCAGACTGTTCTTTTTGTGACTCAATCCTACACCCTGCCACTGCATTGACTGCCCCAAAACAGGTCACATATACTGAGGAAATGACACAAGCTTTTAACTCTTTGTTGCAGTCCTTGGCCAGTGCCCCAGCACTGGGTTTGCCAGATTACAGAAAATCCTTTGTATTATACTGTGTGGTCAGGGGCCCTGCATTCGCTGCGGTTCTAGCGCAAATGCACGGCACTCACTACCGCCCCGTGGCCTACCTTTCAAAAAAACTACCAATTCAAGTCCAAGGTATGCCAGCTTGTTTGCAAGCTGTGGCTGCTTGTGCTATGACCATAAAGGAAGCATAAAAAATTACTCTTGAGACTGAAACCACTCTGTATACCACACACACAGTGCACATGTCAACTCAGCACATGACAGCTCAAAGATCCAGTGGTTATGAGATTGTGCTATTAAACACACACGGACTCACAGTCAAATCATGCTCTGAAACTACTCCAGCAGTTAGATTGTTACATTCCTTACTGAGACTGCCCATTGCAATCACTCCCACCCATGACTGTTCTAAAGAATTGACTAATACAACTTCACCAAGACCAGACCTCACTGACATTCCCAACCCTGAATTTTTAGACGTTTTTGTTGACGGAAGTTGTTCTAGGCCCTCAGATAACACGTACAAGACAGGGTATGCAGTAGTTACTTTGCCTGACGTGATTATTGAAGCGAAACCACTAACAGCCAGTTCAGCACAACAAGCTGAGCTACATGCCTTAACTAGAGCATGTCAGTTATTTCAGGGACAGGAAGTGAACATTTACACTGACAGCAAATATGCTTTCAGCATGGCCCATGATTACGGAATGATCTGGACTAATTGGAGGTTTAAAACCACAGACAACAAACAAATTGCCAACCAAAAATGGGTGGAAAACCTCCTGCGAGCACTCCATTTACCATCCAAGGTTAATATTATAAAAGTGAAAGGTCACTCTTATGACAAAACAGAAACTACTAAAGGTAACAACTTAGCTGACAGAGCAGCCAAAGCTGCAGCTGATAAGATACCTGTGCAGGGAACTCAAATGTTGTTCTCAACAGATTTCCTTTCTCCTGATTTCCACTCCATAGTTTCTCTTGTGCAAAGAAAAGCACAACCCGAAGACATAGATTGCTGGGTTCACGCAGGTTTGACATGTAATCCGGATGGATTATGGTCAAACAAGGAGGGAATCATAGGGATTCCAGAAGCTGCTGCTCCCTTAAACCTGTCATACCTTCATGGTCCTGGGTCCATTCTCTGGTCAGTCAGCTAGTGGACTCATGTCTCACCTGTGCACAAAACAATGTTCAAGGTCCAAAATATGGTTTACATGGACATCTCCCACCCCAGTTGGGTCCCCTGCAAGATATACAGATAGATTTCACACATATGCCAAAACAAAAGGGAAACATTAAATATCTTTGCGTGATGGTGGACAAATTTTCTTCTTGGCCAGAAATTATTCTGGTAACAGGAGAAACTGCAGGGATAGCCACCAGGTGCATAATCAATCATTGGATCAGTAGATTTGGTTTACCTGCTACCATATACTCTGACCAAGGGCCCGCTTTCACAGCAAAACTCACCCAAGAGTTAGTAAAAGTCATGGGGATACAATGGAATCTTCACATTCCATACCATCCCCAAAGTGCAGGAGTAGTGGAAAGGATGAACAGGAACATTAAGGACAAGCTAAGGAAGGTCACACAGGGTACTATGAAGAACTGGCTTCATTTCTTGCCAGGGGTACTCTTCCAGATAAGGACCACCCCTCATGCCAGGACAGGTCTTTCTCCCTTTGAAATCCTAATGGGTAGGCAAGCACAAAAAGCCCCTAAAATAGGTAAGGAGTCTAACCTATATTCCTTACAGGAAGAGCATGTGAGACATCTGGTAAGTAGCCTTACTGAAAACTATGATAAGGTTGCTGTCACTTTTCCTCCTATTTCCTCAGAAGCAACTCACCCCTTCATACCAGGAGACAGAGTGTTGATCAAGCAACTTGCAGTCCGCAAGCAACCAGGTCCCGTCTTCCAAGGTCCATTTGAAGTCCTCAAGGTCTCCAGGACAGCGATTCTGACCGAGCAAAGCCCGCAATGGATCCACGCATCAAGGATAAAGAAAGCGCCACAACAGCAAGAACCAGAGATGGACCCAAAGCCAGGACCAAACGGATCCGAAGAGACACTGACCCAACCACTCCCTGCCACCTCCCCTCTCCCTCGGATCCGAAGAGACTCTGATCCCATCACTCCCTGCCCCAGACCCCCTCTCCCTCGGATCCGAAGAGACTCTGATCCGATCACTCCCTGCCCCAGACCCCCTCTGACCCACAGCCAAGCTGCCTCCCTACTAGGGACCCCCAATGCCCAATTCACAAAGCTCAGGAGGTGCAATGTTAAAGTTATTCTTGTTTTGTCAGTTGCATTGACCATGAAGATGATCTTATCAACTGTTACTGGGTGCTGGCTTACATCTTCATGCGGAATGAATAGGAATAACAGTATAGGGGTCAGGGAGAGAGCACCACCTACAGGAATGATTTATAATTATCCCTGCTGTATACAGACAGGAGAAACAATGTCAAAAGCACAAGTTGCAGCAGTAACTGAGTATCGCATCCAGAGGAGGGATGGGACATGTAATATAACAGCATTCATACTGTTAGCAACATACAAAGGAGAGAACAAAACCTGGTGTATGCATCCTGATAGTTTAGTAGCAAAAAAAACTTGTGAGTAAACTTAAAAGACAGAAAATTGAAGCCAAGGGTATTGATATTACTATACAACATAGAAGGTCCCACAGGCAATCTGAACACCCCCTGTCACAATCACACCTAAAATTATTGTCTTTTCCAAAGGCAAGGAAAGAGATCCTAAAACCAAATTTGAACAGCGATAATAATGGAGCTCAATTAGACCCAGAGACCTATTCAGTTCCTGATACCATCCCACATCACTTCATAATGATGCATGCTTTCGCAAGGATGCAGAATCATTCTGAATGTTGGGTATGTTCTCTTATGCCGTGTACACACGATCAAATAAGCGGGTGGAAAAGTCCGGCAAACTCAAGTCTGCCGGACAATCCCCCCGTGTGTAGCCTCCGGCATACTTTTTTGACCCGAAAGTACGGCGGACTTAGAAAGTAGTTTTACACTCCAATCTTACCGCCGGACTCACATTTCGGCGGACAATTCGGCCGTGTGTATGCCAGTCCGCCGTACTTTTGAAATGAACGGACTTTTCCCGCCCGGAGAAAAGTCCGCTCATTTCGAGCGGGTCTCCAGGTAGGCAGGGCCCGCGAAGGATACGTCGCTGGCCCCGCCGCCTGGTATGGACTTAAAGGGGAACCCCAACGCCGAAAAAAATCGGCGTGGGGGTCCCCACAGGTCCTCATCAGACCCTTGTCCGAGCACGCTACCCTGCCGGCCAGGAAAGGGGGGCGAGCGAGCGCCCCCTCTCCTGAGCCGTACCAGGCCGCGTGCCCTCAACATGGGGGGTGCCTTGGGGAGGGGGGGGCCGCGCGGCCCCCCCCCCCCAAAGCACCTTGTCCCCATGTTGATGAGGACAAGGACCTCTTCCCGACAACCCTGGCTGTTGGTTGTCGGGGTCTGCGGGCGGGGGCTTATCGGAATCCGGGAGCCCCCTTTAATAAGGGGGCCCCCGGATACCGGCCCCCCACCCTATGTAAATGAGTATGGGGTACAATGTACCTCTACCCATTCACCTGTAAAATAAAGTACAAAAAAAAACACAACCCACAAGGGTTAAAATAGTTTATTGCACAGCTCCGGGGGTCTTCCGTCTTCGGGGGTCTTCTCGCCGGACTCCACTATCTTCTTGTAGCTCTTTTACTAGCGGAGGAGCCCGGCTTTCTTCCTCGCCGCCGCCCTTCTTCCGACTTCGGGGGTCTTGTCCCCCTCTTTGGTTCTTCTGCCGGGCCACCGCGCCTTCTTCTAGCTCTTTTACAGGCGGTGGCCCGGTCTTCTGCCGCCGCCGCCGCCGCCTTCCGTTCTTCTGTCCTTCTGTCCTTCTCTTCTTCTTCAGATGTTGCCTCGCTGAGTCCTCCGCTCACAATGACGGGGACGGGGCACACGGCGACTTATATAGGGGCAAAGGGCGGGGTCTTCGGTTGATGTCACATGGGTTTTCCTGGCCGGCCGGGTAGCATGCTCGGACAAGGGTCTGATGTGGACCTGGGGGGACCCCCACGCCGATTTTTTTCGGCGTTGGGGTTCCCCTTTAAGTCCATACCAGGCGGCGGGGCCAGCGACGTATCCTTCGCGGGCCCTGCCTACCTGGAGACGCGCTCGAAATGACCGGACTTTCCTCCGCGTGTGTGGGCGAGTCCGTTCATTTCAAAAGTAGGGCAGATAGTACAGCGGACTTAGTATGCCGTATTAATCTGCTGAAAAAGTGGCGTGTGTGGGCAAGTAGCCCATTCGGAAAGTCCGACGGACAGTCTGGCGTGAAGTCCGCCAGACTAAGTACGTCGGACAGACGGCTACGTGTGTACGTGACTATATGGGCACGGGCCGACATTCAGTTCCCATGGTTGGAATGCCCATAACCCTAGAACAGCTGCAAGATATCACCCAGCAGTTCCCTTTAGCCAATACAACTACAATTAACAAGCCCCTGTTATTTACTGGATATACCAGGAAACCCCAATTCTGCTTCTTAAATGGAGCAGGGAGAGATCTCTATAATGCTCAGTTCTGTAGGGATACTTTGGTAAATTTCACCATTTTAGATTTGCCCCTAGCTCTGAATGGTTCAATAGAAGTAGAAGGACTACTTACACATAATATCCCTAACCGAGATGATCGGATATCCAATATGACCCGTTATAATATATCCAAATGTGCCAGAGGGTATAACTTATCCCGAGCACTTGAATGGCTGCAAGACACACATATGAAAAACCCTTGGGTGGAGGAAGAGGAAGATGATACCCCCTCATTAGGAGATTGGCTGTGTCTTGTAGGACTCCGATCTAAACTAAGTTCCCCCAAAATCGTACCAGCACCTCATGTCCCACATGGGTGGATGGTTTGCTGTGGCTTATGGTGTCACACCACTATTCCCTACCCCATGAACAGGAAAACAGCTGGCTGGTGTAACCTTGTAGAAATGATACCCTTCATGGGAACCACGACAGGAGATTCTCCTGTCTCAATGGTACCAGCACATAGCCACTTAGAGTTCGGGAGGCACAAAAGGGAAATTACTACCTGGTGGGATAAAGTGTTTGCATCATTCGGTGGAGCAGGTATATACAATGCTCTTGCCAAGGTGGATGAATTTGGGATGTTAGTGGATTCTTGGATGAATAAGACTGCTGTAGATATAGGATTGCTAAATGAGGAACTGAGAAAGATTTTGTTTGAACAAGAAATTATTAAACCGAGACAGGAAAGAATGATGATGATCCTCATTGGACTTTGTGACGTTACAGGAGACAGAAGCCTGTGCTGCACATATATGAATATGCTAACTAAACCATCAGAGGACCTGCAGATAACTGATTACTATGAAATTATAAAGGGAAACAATGATGAAAGAGCAAAATTGCAGAACCGAATGAGACATCTGGGAGACTCCTGGAATCCATTCTCTGGAGTGGGAGGTTGGTTTGGTTCATTCTGGGATAGTATCATGAATTTCTTTAAGAAAGTAGGAATGATCCTCATCATCATACTTATCCTGGGAATTGCAATCTATGCCACCATTAAGATTATATTCCGTCTGATGGGCAAAGCTACCAAAATCAAACCTTCCACTTCAGACCCAGACACAGTCAAGGCCATGTTCTACTCAGAACATAGGTGGTACTGAGAATGATCAGTAAAGGACTTTGTCCTTCATGATCAGAGGAGGGATTGTAAGGGTAGGGAGAGTCACCCTTTAAGCTTATAATATGTAAGGAGCTTCATGAGTTAAAAATGCATATTGCTTGCAAGTATATACAATGTTTGTTGTTTTGCAGACATCTGCAAAACTGTAGAACAGGATGTTCTGTGGTTAGAGCTAGGAGAGGAAAGTTAGAGGAAGTAGAAAATATTCATAAGGTGTAACAAAATATGTGGTTTAATTATAGATGAATTCTTAAGGTCATTTATATAAATATATGTCTGTATGTCTGGAGACCTTTTATCAGAATTCCCCTAAAAAAGTCTGCTTAATGTATGACGCACTAAATGTCAATGCTGTGTGATTGGTGATATCTAAAAATGTCTTGTTTAATCCTGATTGGTTGACAATACAATGTTTGAATCATATAAGACTGGTAACAGGAAATTAAAAGTGTGTATTCAGAATCAAACCAGTCTAAGCATTTGGTCCTTTTTGAATAACCACGCCAATCGATTGAAGAGAGTTTTTCCAGTGAAAGTCCAGCTCGAGCTAAGGAGAAGCTAAAGAGGGGCACGCCTAACAGTAATGAGTACATCGACTGTAAGTACAGTCAAAAATGCCCAGGACCCACCCCCATATCTATACTCTGACAGACAAAAATTATGGAAAAAACTTGGAGGGTTTGCAAATACTTAAATTCTAAAATGACAACATGTAGATCTATAACCTTCACACATATTAGCATCACATGAGTTAATTTGGAAGGAAAAACAAAAAAAAAAACACAAGACCTACTGAATCAATAAGATGCCACAAGGTGCAAAGTAATTTATCATGTAGTTTCCGTGTGTCAGAGTGAATGAACCTTCACTCTAATCCACAGGAAAGGAGAAAAAAAATCAACACAAAATTCCTACAGTTCCTCAGCATTATAGGGATTGAGATTTCATATTTGTGCACAGGTTATTTATTCGCAAGTACATTTAAACTTGTAAAAAAAAAAAATATATAAATTTAAACTGGTACCAGTATTGAGCTCATTTCCAATGAAAAAAAGAAATTATAAAATAATCATAAATAGTACAACGCATACGCATTAGTGTGATCACACTTATTTATGGCCATAAAGCAATGTTGAGTACAAAAAAAATATATATCTTTGTTTACACATGGACAGTTCATACCCATGCATTCCATCACTCAAACATACACATTCATTTCAATTGCATCCCATACATCCTGGATAGCACTTTGGCAATTGCAAATTAATTGTTATGTGTTTCTGCAAACGGGAGAGAGAGAAAAAAAAAAACAACCAAGAACACCAACCAAAAACAAAAAATAAAAATAAACTGAAGCAAGAGTAAGTTTCTGTACTAAGCAACACTTGTACCCTATACCTTTGAATATTTATGGCAGTCTTCTGATCCTTTGGGGAAGATAAACACCTATATTACTAATAACCATGTTTGAATACCTAGCCTAATATACATTACCTTAGGTGTATGTATTTATGTATATACATCTATATTGATACACCCGCTTAACATGTAAATACTTTTTCATGAGCTCCCTGCACCTGGAAAATATAACTTATACAAAAGTTATTACCCTTTTCCCTTTCTTTGGCACCAAGAAAGCAAACACTACCACATTGTTACATTTACATATTTATATTGGTATATGTTCACTGACATCCGCACTTGGATCTGGTGAAAATTTATACAAAAGTTATTACCCTTTTCCCTTTCTTTGGCACCAAGAAAGCAAACACTACCACATTGTTACATTTACATATTTATATTGGTATATGTTCACTGACATCCGCACTTGGATCTGGTGAAAATAAATTACTCAGATCATAGACATCTGAATGACACATTAGATCTGGTATTTCTTTTGCTGTTTCTACATTGCTTATATTTAAGTTTTGTTCCCCGTAAGGGGAAGTCCTAGCAGATAATATAGATAGGTTGGGCCTCCCTCCTGTATTTTTTGTTTGAATGGAATAGACAGTTATCTGTGGGGTCTTAACAATTTGATCAAAAGTTTGTTTTATTTCTTTCAGTTCTTTATTACACTGTATCACATCTGCATGGCATGCTTCATATTTTTCCTTAAGAACATGTTGTGATGTTTCCATTATTTTATTGGTATTTTCCCAATTATGAATATGTGACTTCAGTAGTTCAATCTCATTTTCAAGAGAGGTAATTGTGGTTATTAATTTAAGTTCTTTCAGAACTGATCTCCTGTGCTGTAATCTGAGATCGCTTTCCATGGTATTTACATTCAAAGGGGAGCATGAGGCTACAGTATTCGCCTTTGACTAGTAACTGTGGAGCCATGCCTATAGATCTTATCTTTGGAGGCATTGTAATTGTAATGATGTCTCTTTCTGTTTGAAAAGGTGGCCAATTCTCCTGTAGTGTGACTTGCTAAATAGGTATTGTTGTTTGTACTCTGGTGATAAATCTTTGATTTCACAGAATTAGACCTTCTGGCTACATGAAAATAATTGTGCATACAATCCATGATACATTGATATGAATCTTTAACCACTTGCCGACCGCCGCACGACGATGTACATCGACAGAATGGCACGGGCAGGCATATGGGCGTACCTGTACGTCCCTGCCTTCCCGCGGGTGGGGGGCCCGATCGGGCCCCCCCCCGGTGCCTGCGGCGGTCGGTATTCGTTCGGGAGCGATCCGGGATGAGGGGGCGGCCATTCATTCATGGCCACCCCCTCGCGATCGCTCCCGACGAATGAAAATGCTCCGTGACATCACTTCCTCTCCTGTAATGTAAACACAGGAGAGGAAGTGATGTAATCTCTCCTCCGTGTCGGTATTTTTCGTTCCGACACCGAGGAGAGAGGATCGGTGAGTTGCACCAACACGACACTACACAGTAGAACATGCCAGGCACACTCACACCCCCCCGATCACCCCCCCAATTACCCCTGCCCCCCAGTCACAGTGACACCAATGTCATTTTTTTTTTTTGCATTGGTGTCATTTGTGACTGTAATAACTGTTAGGGCAGTTAGGGTTAGCCCCCTTTAGTTCTAATGTACCCCCCTAACCCCCCAATAAAGGTTTAACCCCGTGATCACCCCCCGTCGCCAGTGTCACTAAGGCTGGGTTCACATTGCAGCGGTTTATGAGAACGGATGTGATTCGCACCACACTGCAGTGCAAATCACATCCGATCTCTGTGCGATTCGAGTTCAGCCGTACCCGGCGCAAATTCGCACGGGACCCTTTTTTTGGTCCGCAGCAGAATCGGATCGCATGGGTGTTCACACCATGCGATCCGAGTTTGCAGATCGCTCTGCGATATGCGAACTGATCTGGGGGTGTCATTAACATTTCACTGACACTCCCAGCAGTTCGCATAGGGCAGTGTGAACTGCCGCCGGGAGGCATGCGATGCGGGAACCCGCCGCGGATTCGTGGCGTTCCCGCATCGCTCCAGTGTGAACCCAGCCTAATAAGCGATCATTTTTCTGATCGCTGTATTAGTGTCACAGGTGACGCTAGTTAGGCAGGTAGGTATTTAGGTTCGCCGCAGCTTTTTATAGCGCCAGGGACCCCCATATACTACCGCATAAAGCCCCCTGATTGCCCCCTAGTTAACCCTTTCACCAGTGATCACCATATAACTGTTACAGGTGACGCTGGTTGGTTAGTTATTTTTTTATAGTTTCAGGGCACCCGCCATTTATTACCTAATAAAGGTTTAACCCCCTGATCACCCGGCGGGTGTCATTTGTGACTCTAATAACTGTTAGGGCAGTTAGGGTTAGCCCCCTTTAGTTCTAAGGTACCCCCCTAACCCCCCCAATAAAGGTTTAACCCCGTGATCACCCCCCGTCGCCAGTGTCACTAAGGCTGGGTTCACATTGCAGCGGTTTATGAGAACGGATGTGATTCGCACCGCACTGCAGTGCAAATCACATCCGATCTCTGTGCGATTCGAGTTCAGCCATACAGATAGTATGGCTGAATTCGACCGCACCCACCGCACCCGCCACAAATTCGCACGGGACCCTTTTTTTGGTCCGCAGTAGAATCGGATCGCATGGGTGTTCACACCATGCGATCTGAGTTTGCAGATCGCACTGCGATATGCGAACTGATCTGGGGGTGTCATTAACATTTCACTGACACTCCCAGCAGTTCGCATAGGGCAGTGTGAACTGCCGCCGGGAGGCATGCGATGCGGGAACCCGCCGCGGATTCGTGGCATTCCCACATCGCTCCAGTGTGAACCCAGCCTAATAAGTATTTAGGTATTTAGGTTCGCCGCAGCTTTTTATAGCGCCAGGGACCCCCATATACTACCGCATAAAGCCCCCTGATTGCCCCCTAGTTAACCCTTTCACCAGTGATCACCATATAACTGTTACAGGTGACGCTGGTTGGTTAGTTATTTTTTTATAGTTTCAGGGCACCCGCCATTTATTACCTAGTCTCACTAGTGTACCCCTAAATTTAGGGGTGTCTACTTTTCAAAATGGGGTCATTTGGGGGGGTTTGTGCCATCTTGGCATTTTATGGCCTTCAAAACTGTAACGCCCTTAGAAAGCCTGAAGGCGGTGCTTGGTTTTCGGGGCCCCGTACGCGGCTAGGCTCCCACAAAGTCCCACATATGTGGTATCCCCGTACTCAGGAGAAGCAGCAGAATTTATTTTGGGGTGTCATTTCACATATGCCCATGGCATGCGTGAGCAATATATAATTTAGTGACAACTTTGTGAAAAAAAAAAAAAAGTTTGTAATTTTCCCGCAACTTGTGGCAAAATATAAAATATTCCATGGACTCAACATGCCTCTCAGCAAATAGCTTGGGGTGTCTACTTTCTAAAATAGGGTCATTTGTGGGGGTTTTGTGCCATCTTGGCATTTTATGGCCTTCAAAACTGTAATAGGTAGTGAGGAGTGAAGTCAAATATTTACGCCCTTAGAAAACCTGAAGGCGGTTCTTGGCTTTCGGGGCCCCGTACGCGGCTAGGCTCCCAAAAAATCACACACATGTGGTATCCCCGTACTCAGGAGAAGCAGCAGAATTTATTTTGGGGTGTCATTTCACATATGCCCATGGCATGTGTGAGCAATATATCATTTAGTGACAACTTTGTGAAAAAAAAATAAAAAAAAATTAAAGTTTGTAATATTCCCGCAACTTGTGGCAAAATATAAAATATTCCATGGACTCAACATGCCTCTCAGCAAATAGCTTGGGGTGTCTACTTTCTAAAATGGGGTCATTTGTGGGGGTTTTGTGCCATCTTGGCATTTTATGGCCTTCAAAACTGTAATAGGTAGTGAGAAGTGAAATCAAAAATTTACGCCCTTAGAAAGCCTGAAGGCGGTGCTTGGTTTTCGGGGCCCCGTACGCGGCTAGGCTCCCAAAAAGTCCCACATATGTGGTATCCCCGTACTCAGGAGAAGCAGCAGAATTTATTTTGGGGTGTCATTTCACATATGCCCATAGCATGTGTGAGCAATATATCATTTAGTGACAACTTTGTGTAAAAAAAAAAAAAAAAAATGTTTTGTCATTATTCAATCGCTTGAGGCAAAAAAATAAAATATTCAATGGGCTCAACATGCCACTTATCAATTTCCTTAGGGGGTCTACTTTTTTTTTTACCAAAGACATGTGGCTGAATACATTTTGGCCTAAATGTATGACTAAAATTGAGTTTATTGGATTTTTCTAATAACAAAAAGTAGAAAATATCATTTTTTTTCAAAATTTGCGGTCTTTTTACGTTTATATCGCAAAAAATAAAAATCGCAGAGGCAATCAAATACCATCAAAAGAAAGCTCTATTTGTGGGAAGAAAAGGACGCAAATTTTGTTTGGGTACAACATTACCAGTTAAAGCAGCGCAGTGCCAAATTGTAAAAAGACCTCTGGTCATTGACCAGCAAAATGGTCCGGTCTGAAAGTGGTTAAGAGGATTTATAAAAAATCCACATTGAATTTTAAATTTTTCGATGGGAATTAGATATTAGGAGGGTTTTGTACTCTGGGTCCTCTCTGTGTACATTTCTCTGTTTGCCTACATAGTAAGCTGACCATAGCCTGTTTGCAAAAAGAAGTGGATTCTCATTATTTTCCTGTTTTGTTCTAAACGCTGCTATTAAGCCTAGGTCAAAGGGATATAATATTTTTAGCAGTTCATCTACAGTTTCATTGTAATCTGCTCTTCCTTCTTTAACATGGTCTGGTAAGGAAGACCATGTGTCTAAGTTAACTGTTAATAGTAAAACTTTAACCTGATCTCTGGAGTTGGCAACTCCCAGCAATTTACATTGTTGCAAGACATTATCTGCATGAAATGTTATGTGCACTCCTGGCAATAGTTTGCCAATGTTGTTAGCTGCAAGTAGCACATTTTCTAAAGACTGTCTGTCCTCCCTATCCATCTTTTGTGCTGTACTCTCAATTCTTGTTACATGCACTTCATCCACTGCAGGAACCATCTTTCAAACCTTTTTTTTTTTTTTTAAATAGACTGAATCTTCATGCATAGAAACATTGGGCAACAGCTCTTTTCATCTCCTTCTAATGTATCTGGACTCTTCATGTACAAATTCTATATTATATTTAGCTTTTAACATAAATGATGTGTTCCTTAGTATACTAACAGTAGGCTTCCTAATGATTACACACTATACAACACAGCTATTTTTTTATAGCCCATTTCTATATTGAACACATATTGAACACATAGAGCACCCAATGTTACTTTTTAGCTTTCAGATGAAAAACCCTTTCATAGTGTGCCTGTCCCTATTTTTCCTGTCCCTTCGTCGGTCACCATTTGTTGACTAGTATTTATGATTATGTATCTACACCTCAATCATTGTAGTAGTATGGACATATACATATCTAGATCTGAGAGATCTTGTACAAAAGAGGTAGTTCAATCAGCAATACACATTTATTTATAGGGTTACATAATATATACAAATTACACATTAGACAGTATTTACAACACAATGTACAGTATAGGTCCCCTGGCTTACATGATATTTCCAAATTACTCACAGAACCATATTTACAATACAATATAAGGTGCAAGTTTAGAGTTAGATTACCTGTTAACTTCAGGTCAGCCCATGGTGACTGCCGTGTGCTCCCACACCAGAGTGAGTTGGCTTGCTCACAAAGCATTATATCCCCCCTACTTTCTGTAGTGTGGCTAATATAATTCTCCCTAATTGGTCACTGTACCTAGTAAATGTATATTGGGAAAAGCCTGATTGGATGAGTCATAGAAAGCTGTTGTTTACTTCTCAAGTGAGATGTTATCAGGGAAAACAAAAGGCCAAGCTTTGAAGTTGAACTAATTACAGTAACACCAACACAACTCTCCATACTTTAAATATATATTTCCCTCTAAGGGCCGGTTCACACAGCGATGCGAGGCGACACGGCTCGCCTCGCTCCCGCAAGTCGCCCCCATTCAGTACTATGGAACCGTTCTGAGAGGAGCGACTCGAGTCGCTCCGACTCAGAAAAAAGGTTCCTGTACTACTTCTGGGCGACTTCGGGGGCGACTTGCATTGACTTCTATACAGAAGTCCTCTGCAAGTCGCCGCTGAGATCCCCGCAGGTCGCGGCGAGGCAAGTCGGAGACGCCTCGCCGCGCCTCGCTGTGTGAACCGGCCCTAAGGGAAATATATTTCTAATTACAATATTGTACAGGTATTAATGGAGATTTCACATAAACTCATAAGGCTACAGGGTGTTCTCTGTGTACCTTCAACACAGTATACACCGTTCGTTATCGGCCGATTTAGCGTTCTTGCCCTTTTGTAATTGTGCTTTTAGCAATCTGCAGGAGTTTGTGGGTGTTGTCTGCATGCCCTGACCGCAGTATACACCATTATATCCACCAATATAGCTAGCTATATTGCTCTTCTGTAATAGAGCTTTCAGTCAGTTGTAGGAGATTGTGCTTGTAGCCTGCGTGCCCTGACCGCACTATACACCATTATATCAACCTATATAGCTAGCTATATTGCTCTTCTGTAATAGAGCTTTCAGTCAGTTGTAGGAGATTGTGCGAGTTGTCTGCGTGCCCTGACCGCACTATACACCATTATATCCACCTATATATAGCTAGCTATATTGCTCTTCTGTAATAGAGCTTTCAGTCAGTTATAGGAGATTGTGCGTGTTGTCTGCGTGCCCTGACCGCACTATACACCATTATATCAACCTATATAGCTAGCTATATTGCTCTTCTGTAATAGAGCTTTCAGTCAGTTGTAGGAGATTGTGCATGTTGTCTGCGTGCCCTGACCACAGTATACACCATTATATCCACCTATATAGCTAGCTATATTGCTCTTCTGTAATAGAGCTTTCAGTCAGCTGTAGGAGATTGTGGGTGTTGTCTGTGTGCCCTGACCGTAGTATACACCATTATCCACCTATATAGCTCTTCTCTAATTGAGCCATCTGCCATCTGCAGGAGTTAGTTGGTATTGTGTGCCTCCAGCACAGCACAGTATACGCCACTATCTACCCTTTAATTCCTGCTCTATAATAAAGGCATCTGCAGGAGTTAGTGGGTGTTGTGTGACTCCAGCACAATATACACTACCCAATTGCTGTTTTTCCCATCTCCCTTCAGGCCATTACCATGTCTGGAAGGCCAACAAGGAGAGGCAGACATGCCGAAGACTTGGTAGAGTGGATGACCAAGCCCTCTTCATCCTCCTCATCCTCTCTCACCCAGGCTCAGGGTACTAGCAAAGCAGCTGCCAATGCATCCTCTTCCCTCGTCAGAATGTCATCATCAGTGACCCCTTCCCTAGACCCACCACGTCCTCCTGAGGAGTCCCCTGAACTCTTTGAGCACAGTGTTGGATACATACTCCAGGAGGATGCCCAGTGTTTTGTAGGCTCTGATGATGATACTCAGCTAGAGGAAGGCAGTAGCGTGAGCGCAGAGAGAGGGGATGCTCAAGAAGGACAGCAATCTGGCAGTCACGTTCCACAAGCTACAGCATACTACCAGGTTTGCTCCAGCGATGGAGAGGGAGGGGAGGATGAGGGCACTGACTCCACGTGGGTGCCTGGTAGGAGAGAGGAGGAGGAGGCACATGTCCAATGAGGCAGGATGCCCTCCGGGGGCCAACTTAGGGGCAGAACACCGACTGAATCACACCGCAGAGCTCCGTCTGTGCAGGGCGCTGCCTCTGCGCGTTATTCTAAAAGTTCTTTGATGTGGGCCTTTTTTTAGGCGAGTGCATCAGATTGCACCGCTGCTATTTGCAACATATGTCTCAAGCGTATCTTGCGTGGCCAAAACATCAGCCGCTTGGGCACCACATGCTTGACCAGACATATGTTGACCTCCCATGCAGCTCGTTGGCAAGCGTACCTTAAAGACCCACACCAAAGAACAAAGCTGACCTCTCCTTGCTCCTCATCAGCTGGGATCTCCAACCCCACTAGACCTTCAGTCCTCTCTGAAACCTGCTCTGAGAGGAATGAAGGTGTAGAATTAGGTATGTCACAGCCAAGTGCTTCCGGGCACTCTGCTAGCAGTACACCCACGTCCGATTATAGCAGGCAAATTTCCCTGCCCCAGCTGCTGGACCGTCGAAAGAAGTTCACTTCCAGCCATCCACATGCCCAGCGGTTGAATGCTAGCATGGCTAAATTGCAAGCACTTCAACTGCTGCCTTTTCAGTTGGTAGACTCGGCCCCCTTCCGTGAGTTTCTACAATGTGCGGTTCCTCAGTGGCCCAAACGCCACTTTTTCCTCAGGTCCCCAAACGCCACTTTTTCTCATGGAAGGCATTTCCGGCTCTCTACTGGCATGTGGAAGGCAATGCCCTTGCCTCGCTGGACAGGGTGGTCAGCGGTAAGGTGCATATTACCGCTGACTCATGGTCCAGCAGGCATGGACAGGGTCGTTACCTGTCTTTCACGGCCCATTGGGTCACTCTTCTGGCAGCTGGGAAGGATGCAGGACAAGGTGTAGTAGTGTTGGAGGTTGTTCCGCCACCACGCCTCCAAAATGCTTCTATTGGTTGTGACACACCTCTCTCCTCCACCCCCTCCCCTTCTTCTTCCTCCATGGCCTCTTCCAGTGCTCTGTCCTCAGAACCAGCGGTGCTCCGTAGGCGTTCAAGGAGCTATGCAAGTACGCAGGCAAAACAATGCCATGCCGTGCTTGCGCTGGTTTGTTTGGGGGACAGGAGCCACACTGGGGCAGATATTTTGTCAGCTCTGCAGGGGCAGGCCGAGAGGTGGTTGACGCCATGCCAGCTTAAGCCAGGAATGGTGGTTTGCGACAATGGCACCAACCTCCTCTCCGCCCTCCGACAGGGACAACTGACCCATGTGCCCTGTGTTGCTCACGTCCTTAACCTGGTGGTGCAGCAGTTCTTGGGCAGGTACCCGGGCTTACAGGATGTCCTGAAGCAGGCCAGGAAAGTCTGTGCATTTCCGCTGATCATTTAATGCCTGTGCTCGGCTGGCTGAGCTCCAAAAGGAGTTGAACCTGCCCAAGAACCGCCTTATATGTGACATGCCCACCAGGTGGAACTCAACGTTGGCCATGCTGCAGTGGCTGCACACGCAGCAGAGGGCCATCAATGAGTACCTGTGCGACTACGGCACCAGGATAGGGTCAGGGGAGCTCGGTTTTTTTCTCACCACGCCAGTGGGGCATGATCAGGGATGCATGTACTGTCCTGTCACCGTTTGAGGAGGCCACAAGGATGGTGAGCAGTGACAGTGCATGCATTAGTGACACTATACATCTTGTCCACCTGTTGGAGCATATGCTGCGTGGAATAATGGACAGGGCACTTGAGGCAGAACAGAGGCAGGAAGAGGAGGACATCCTTGCCTCTCAAGGCCCCCTTTATCCAGACAGTGGTCCTGCTGTCCCACCCATCACACAGGAAGAGGAGGATGATGAGGAGGAGGAGGATTGTGTCAGCATGGAGGTGGAGCCTGGCACTCAGCATCAGCAGCAACAGTCTTGTAGGGATGATTTACAGTCCCAAGAAACCTGTGGACTTGTACGTGGCTGGGAGGAGGTAGCTGCGGATCATGTTGTCCTTAGTGACCCAGAGGACTCCGGACCAAATGCCTACATGGCCTCCCTGATCCTGCAAAGCCTGCGGAAGGATCCTCGTATTCTCCTCGTAAGCTGGCTGGCACTGGCCTGTCTGTTTAAAACTACGACAGGCACTAGATGACTCACAGATCCTGGTAATGGTTCTCTCTCTTAAATAAGGTAAGTGTTAGGTAAATTTGGCAAGGGCCTTGCACTTTAAGGCCCGGTCGTCTGCTTTGGGAGAGGGGAGTGACAGAGTAGAGAGGGGAGGGTGTGGGCACCTGCATTCTGCCCTGAAAGATCTCTCTGGAGGAGAAGGTGGGCTGGGGACTGGGGTGCAGGCAGTTTGTACGAGCCCTGGACTAATCATTAAATTGTATTGGCAGGGGCAGGCCTCGCATATAAACTGGGGGTCACGGCGTGGCTCGGCGGCGTTCCGAGATGGCGGCGTAGTCCTGGAGCTCCTGTCCATGAGGCCCAGCACACAGTAACCACGGCGGGGAAAAAATGCCAGAAGCACAGCGGTAAGCAGGGGCCACCACAGGGGATGTCGGCGGCTAGGTCCCGCTCCCCTTCGGAGCAGCATACCCAGCCAAACAGGTAAATACCGGACCTTTTCCGCGCGAGGCCTAGAGGCGGCGCGCAAGCCGAGGCCTCGAGTAGATCGCGCTCCCACAGCAGGAGCCCGCTACGCTCGAGGGCAGACCCCGAAGCTCGGGAACCTCAAATGTTAACGATAGATGACCTAAGGAACGTAGCTGCCGACATTAAAGGCACGCTATCCGCCGCAATTGCGGATCTAAGGGAGGACATTCATTCCATGTCAGTCAGAGTGGAAGAAATTGAATCTGTCCAGGCCCGCCATGATGCCTCCCTGTGCCACGTTCAGCAGATTACTGAGTCCCATGCTATCCATCTAAGAGATATCAACAGGCACATGGAGGATTTGGACAATAGGGGGAGACGTCGGAACCTTAGGGTGAGAGGTCTCCCCGAATCGGTTGAACCTGATCGCCTTACTCAAGCAGTCACCCACATTTTCAATGATCTGCTGGAAAGACCCCTGGAGACTCTAGTGGCTTTCAAACGCATTCACCGAGCACTTCGTCCGAGGGGTAGAGATACAGACCCCCCCGAGAGACGCAATATGTTATCTGATAGACTTTCAGCTAAAAGAAGAGATCCTCCGCAAAGCCCGGGAGAGAAATCAGCTCACGTACAGGGGAGCCACCATTAAAAATTTTCAGGACCTCTCCGGTATCACATTGCAACGCAGGAGGGAGCTAAGGCCCCTCCTGGAGGTTCTCCGGCGTAGAGAAATTCAGTACCGCTGGAAATTCCCTTTTGGCTTGTCAGCCTCTCACCAGGGCCGTAGCGCAACCCTTAGGGTACCAGAGGATTTAGACCACTTCTGCGCAGCCCTGGATATTCCTGCAGTGGAACTTCCTGACTGGTACAGCGATTTCAAGCTCCCTTCTTTAACGAGAGTTTCTTCCATGGAAGGTTTGGAGGCAGTGGGTAATTTCCACATGGGACGTCGGCGCAGAGACCCTCAACAGCCTCCCCCTCCTCGTTCGCCACGGAGACCCCCGGACGCCCCACGGAATGGCAGTCCCACCACTTCTCCAGTTCACCGAAGGCCTAGACATAATTGACCAGGTACTCAGCGTGTTCTTACTTACATAACCTGACTTATTTGCCCTGAGACTGTTCGATTATTTCCCTGAAGCCATCTGCCCTACCTCGGAAGAAACTTACCTATTACTTGGCCATGTTAGTTTGGGCAAGACTGGAGACCCTACAATTGGACTTTCCCAACCTCACTCAGTGATCATTTCTTCTTATGATAGACTTGGTCGCCCCATATAGGCTAGCCTCTGCCCGCATGGACCTCTGGTCCCTCACCAGGTTGACACTTCGTCCACGAGACAATTTGGTTTCCACAGACATTTCTGCAGAAGATCCCCCCTCCATTGCACTGACTGACTGATGTGGAAAACTCTTAGCACAAGGACTCTATATTAGGGGGAGAAGAGGGGGGGGTTATGTGCTCCCTTGATGCTACGACTCTCTCCCTCCCCCACTATGTTCTTCTCTTTTTATTCATCCCTTCTGTCACCTTTGCCTATACCTTCTCCTCATCTCTTCTTTTAAACCTCTGCCTACTTTAACCCTCCTCTCCCACCCTCTTGCTTGTCTCTTCTGTCTTTGGGCTACAGACCTTGGCAGCTTGGGATGTAGTCAAAATGTTATATTGTATACCATTGGTTCTGTTTTATATCGCAGTCCAGTTCACAATGAAGAGTTTTGCCGCTGAGTAGCACCCGAGGGGAAGGAATCTGGATTAGTGTACCTGAGGGCGAGTCCCTCCCCTGATCGGAGGATTCCCAAATTGTGGAGAACATTCTCCAGGTATTCAATCTTCTATGTTACGCATGTGGGCCCAAGCCCTTGTTTCACCTGACGCGCCAGGCAATTTGGTTGCTTAGGTTTCAATAAGGTTTGTGAGATGGATAACATGCATAGATTCCTTCCCCTCGTGTTTGTTGACTTCTTTTTTCTTTTTTCTTTCTTTTTGTCCAGCGGTGTGGGTGCTAGAATATTGGTTCCAACGTTGTGGTTTCGTTACTTTGTTTTGTGTTTTTTGCTATGCAAATTATATTTTTTTCTTTTTAATAATCTCATTGTTGCCAACAAGGCGATTGCTTGCTCAATTTAAAGTCTTGCCATGCACTAGTTATGTCCTACTACATGTTATTTAGGCTGCTGCTCCCAGTATCATAACCATGCGCTGCCCTTACAAAGATCATTCCTTCTGCGTAATAGTCTTTCTCAACCATGTAACAGTTGACCTCGCTCATGAATTAGGCCGTTTCCGGTGTTGGGTGCAAACTCTGAATCCCAGGCATTCTGTACACCTTAGGTATTACCACCTTCCACTGGAAGACACCCTTCCACGTTCTACCCTAAGCACACTGTTTGTTTGTGTGCGTTCCAGTGGACGCACAAACCCTCTAGTGTCCAGTTTAACCTATGGTGGGCTACCCCTCCCTTCTCTTTGTTGCTTTTAATGACGTAGACCTCCTTCTAGCTCTTTTGTAGGGGTTGAGCATAGAAGGGAGATAAAGTTGCTCGTGGCCCCTCTCTCCCCTCTTGGCTCTCTATATGTTATATATGTCACCCTGCCATCCATATATCGCTTTAGGCCTTATCAGGACCCAGAGCTCGTTTCCCCTCGTGCTACTCCGTCCGCCACCCCCACACAACGGACGCTGGTAGTCCCTGTTGACCATAGCGAATTTGGATTCCTCGAGAAGGTTGACGAGCTCAACCTACTCTTCGGCTTGACCCTTGTCTCCCCGCTCCCCATTCCGTAAAGACCCATCTATCCAGACTAACACCCTTCCCCCCTTCCTTTCTCCCCCCCCCTTTTTTTTTTTTGTGTTTTTTTTTGTGTGTGTCTTTGCTTTGTTGTTTGTTGTTGTCTGTCCTCTTCTTCGTTCCCCTACTGACAATGCCTGCTCCCACTCCACGCCAACAGTACAATAGCCTGAAACTAGTATCTTTGAATGTAAAAGGGCTTAATATTCTGGAGAAACGCACTCAAGTGCTCTCCCTCATGCGATCTTTGCAGGCAGACATTGTCTTCCTGCAAGAAACTCATTTTTGCTCTAAGTCGATCCCGAAATTATTCAGTCCTAGATTCCCCATCTGCTACCATGCCACTTCCCCCACCTCGAAATGCAAGGGGGTATCCATTCTCCTTGCTAAGAATTCCCCCATTCAAATAACAGATACACTAGCCGATGAACAAGGTAGGTTCATCTTCATCAAGGGTACGTTTAGAAATAGGAACATTACACTGGCTAATCTTTATAGTCCTAATACCGCACAAGTGCCTTTCTTCCGTGAGACGATAAACAGACTATCCGAATTTCAAGCAGGCCTATTGATCCTGGGCGGGGATTTTAATGTTCCACTTGATCCCCTCATTGATACGTCCTCCGGCACCTCCAGCATCCCTTTCAGAGCCATTAAGCAAATTAAGAAATGCTTACAAGAGGCTTTTCTTCATGACACATGGCGCATACTCTTCCCAAAAGAAAAAGATTTTACATTCTTCTCTATTCCTCATAATAGATATTCGCGCTTAGACTACATTGTGGTCTCGCAACAGGATCTCCATCATCTAACGAGAGCTACCATAGAACCCATGACAATCTCGGACCATCATCCTGTCACCACAACTCTCTCCTTTCCCGACAAGCTGACTCGATCCAATATATGGCGGCTAGACGCAAGCATTCTGACGGATAAGATTAGGGAGATGGAAATTCGAGACTGTTTAAAACATTTCTTTCATGAGAACGATACACCCGACACGTCATTCCAACTGCAATGGGAAGCCCACAAATGTGTAGTGAGGGGGAAAATGATTGCTATTGCGGCTGCAATGCGTAAAGAGAAGCAAGCTAAAATGGCAGCCCTATTGGCCAAACTTAGAAAATTAGAGGCGCAACACAAACGCTCCCTTGCCCTAGATACCCAAGTTGAATTGACAGAAACCCGTACTTGCATCCAGGAAGAACTAAATCGCCACGCCAAAAAGAAATACATCTTAACCCAGAAGCTCTTTTATGAATCGGGCAATAAACCAGGCTATTTACTGGCGCAAGCTCTGCGGGCACAAAGAGCCAAGAACACCGTCCACCAGATCCGATCACCAACAGGTGACGTACATGAATCAAATCCTGCAATAGCGCGTGAATTCGAAAAATATTACGCGTCCCTTTATAATTTGCACGGGCATTCCTCACATACTCAAGACACACAACAGAGGCAGCAAAACTTTAAAAAATATCTGGAAAACATACCAGTAGGGAAAATTTCTAAAGACGCCTCAGAGGCCCTAGAAGCCCCGATTTCCTCCACAGAATGGGTAAAGGCAGTGAAACAAATGAAGCCGGGTAAAAGTCCCGGGCCTGACGGCCTGACGGCGGCTTACTACAAAATTTTTATGGAAACCCTCCAGACCCCCTTTCTAAAGGCATTCAATACCCCCTATCTCTCTGGATCTCTCTCGAAGGGGCTCCTTGAGGCACATATTACGGTCATACCTAAACCGGACAAAGATACCACTAACGTGAGCAGTTATAGACCCATATCTCTCCTAAATGTGGACATCAAGATTTTTTCTAAAATTTTGGCTAACAGGCTCCTTCCACTTCTTCCCTCTTTAATTTCCACTGACCAAGTAGGTTTTGTCCCTGGCCGTGAAGCGAGGGACAACACAATTAAGGCCATTAATCTACACCATTTAATTACTAAATCAGGGCAGAAGGCCATGTTTCTATCCTTAGATGCGGAGAAGGCGTTTGACAGAGTTGCATGGGATTACATGGAAGCGGTGCTATTAAACTTGGGCTTAGGCCCCCATATGCTCAATCTGATCATGTCTCTGTACTCAGTCCCAACTGCTAGGGTCAGGGTTAATAATACTCTGCCAGACGCCTTCCCCATCCTGAATGGCACGAGACAGGGCTGCCCTCTCTCCCCAATTTTATACATATTGACATTAGAGCCCCTCTTACAAAAAATTAGACTCAATCCAGATATTAAAGGGGTACGAACCCCATATAGAGAATTTAAATATGCCGCTTTCGCGGATGATATTCTTCTTTTCATCTCTGAGCCCGTGACCTCCCTACCGGTGGTCCTTAAAGAATTTGAGTACTTTCAGTCGATAGCTAATCTTAAAATTAACTACAACAAGTCTTATGCCTTGAACATATCTCTACATAAAATGACGAAAGACCAATGCGAACTTAACTTCCCCTTTCACTGGAGAAGTGATTGTATCCCTTATTTGGGAATTAATCTCCCATCGGACCTGTCTGAATTATATACTAAAAACCACTTACCCTTACTGTGTAAATTAACAGATGACCTTGTCAGATGGAATAGACCCACATTCTCATGGTTTGGCAGGGCTGCCATTTTAAAGATGAATGTGCTACCTAGATTGCTATATGTGCTTCAGGCAATCCCTGTACAACTGCCTAGCTCCTTTTTTAAGTCCTATAGGAATATATGCACCAAATTCTTATGGGGGGAAAAACCTCAAGAATTAACTTCAGACATCGCACCTATCCTAAACACTTGGGGGGGATCAGCCTCCCCGACATTTACAATTACTATAGGGCGATCCATTTAGCTAGAATAGCGGATTGGAATCTTCACAGTCAATACAAAGACTGGATCCCATTGGAAGCCTCCTTTACCGGTCTCTCTCTAGCTACTATTTCGTGGCTGGAGCAGACCCACATCCCGCCGGAACTATACCAACATCCGCTGATAGGTCCTACTCTAACGTGCTTTAAGCAAATTTGCTCCCAAACAAGGCTCTCGTCGGTACCAGGCCCCCTCACGCCATTTAGGCTCAACCCTAACTTTCCCCCGGGGATGTCTTCCCAATTCCTTGTAGACAGCTGGTCGAAAAATCTCGTTCAGGCCTTTCACTTCTTCGATTCGGGTAAACTACGTGCGACATCAGACATTGCAACTCAAATGGATAAAATGCCCATATCTCCCTGGTCTTATCTGCTGATTGTACACTTCCTGAAATCGATAGACAAAGATTCGGCTTGCTCTAGGCCTCTCACCACATTTGAAAAACTATGCACTCAAAATGCCCCACAGCGGCATCTTATCGCTATCACACATAACCTCCTATTCGAGGATATATGTCCCAGTTCGGGTAAGCCCTGCCGGAAGTGGGAAGAGGATCTTTCGATAACGGTGACGGATGATCAATGGGAACGCATATTTCAGAATATCCACTCAGGTTCACTTAATGTGAACACGCAAGAAAACGGGTACAAGATTCAGGTTAGGTGGTATCGCACACCCGCTCTCATTAAAAAATTCTACCCTTCGGCCTCTGACACCTGCTGGAGATGCCGGAATGACATTGGAACATTTATGCACATTTGGTGGACGTGTCCGTTGATACAGGCTTTCTGGAAGGACATTTGTCAAATTACTTCCCAGGTGACAACATACCAGATAGACGCAACTCCGGCCCAATGTCTGCTCCACCTGACACCTCTACCACACAGCACATATCATAAGTCACTGGCAATGTTTATGCTTAACGCTGCGAAACAATGCATTCCCATCCTATGGGGCTCCCCTAGGGTTCCCACACTGAAAGAATGGTTTCATAGGATCAACAAAATGGCCGACATGGAAGAACTGATTCACATTTCCAGAGATACAACTCAAAAATTTAACATGATCTGGTCTTGCTGGAAACATTTCACTTCCACCCCAAAATACACTGGAGTTATGGCACCAACAAGAATATAATTAGGTTCTATTCCACGGATTACCTCAAGAACATGTTAAGGCAGCCTCTGTGATGGGGGAAGTGGCAGAATCGATGATTTAGCAGAGAGCGACATTCTCCCCCGTGTTTTAAGGGTTTAACATCCTACTCTTATATGTTCTCCCCCGTGTGCATGTATGTTTCCCCCCCCCCTTTTTTTTTTTTTTTTTCTTTTCATCCTTTCTCTCTTTCCTTTTTTCCCCTCCTCTGCCTCTAATCCTTTGCTTACCCCCTCCCCTCACCCCTCCCACGCTTAGTCATTCCTGAGAATTTGAAGACGTGCATCTCACCGTGTAAAATACGGAAACCAGATACAATACTGTACCAAGTACGTCTGAAGAATCCCAATGTGATAGCTTATCAGGAGTAGTATAGGAAGTGTACTTTGTACCCTGATGCCATTATTTACTCTTTACGTGTCACCATAATACTGGGCTTCTTTGAAAGTCGCCTGGGGAAGGTACTCCAACTACGAAGAGAGATTAGATCCACCCTTATTCGAGTACCACACATGATCTGGCTACATCACACCTCCCAGGTAATTGTGGTTTAGATCTATTTCCTCGATTGTGCATGTAAGTGTTCATATGTTAACTCTGATAACTGTTCATGATATTTGCTGTTTTACAGCCACTGGATATGTGTTTCCGTAGGATATGATGGAATGTCCTTTACTTTCCTATGTGCTTATGTTATTTCCCTTGTTTCTCCCAATAAAATGTTTAAAAAAAATAAAAAAAATAAAAATAAACTGGGGGTCACATGCTCCGGGAGGAGGATGGGAAGAGTCTGGAGCAGAGAAGATGCAGAAATGTAACCCAGGGAAACAGGCTTGAAGGCCTGGGGGTTCAGAGGCCCAGCGCTGGATAGCAGGAACGAACTTGAAGGCCTGAGGGTTCATAGACCTCAGCGCTGGATAGTTCAAGAACCACAGACACAATGTAACTCCGGGAGAGTGGACCGGGCATCCCAGCCTTGGATGTATCTGACCATGCGGACTGGGAAGCAGCTGCAAAGAGGATGCATTAGACTGGGATCGACCTTCTGTGGAAATCATGGACCATCGATGGTAGAGAGCAAAGGCAGAGCAACCCAGCAGTGTTTATTTGTCCAGGACTATCTTGAACTGACGCGGGAGGACTGCGGGAGTCAAGATAGGCAGGTGAGGCCTGGAACTTCCAGCATCCATTTACCACAATGCTTTTCAGAGGGGCATTGGTCAGTTCACTATAGGAAAGGACATTTAATACCATCAGGAACCAGAAAGTAAGTGGCAGCTCATATTTCCCTGATCAACATGTAACATACTGCAAGCAAGTGTTCAAAATTCAAAAATACTGCGTGATGTCAGTGCGCTGTGCGCACTCGCTAAATCGCGGGTGCGAGTGAGGCCTGAGTCCAGAAGTGTCCTAGGATGCCGCCGGCAAGTGGATAAAAGACCCCCGTGAATAGGCGGTATAAGCCCGCCCATATCAAGAAAGGAGACAAATGGAGGGGCTCATAGTAATAAATAAAACCCCTCCTCCCCTTGCCGGGAAGTCACGGCAAGGTGCCCCTCTCCCCCAAAGCAAGCGGCGATGTGACCGCGGTGATAGGGAATGGCGTCGTCCAGGGGGGCATGCGGTGTCAGTGCTGTGGCAGACCACACCAATCCATGCCTCCAAGGCCCTGGAAGGGTTGGTGAGGAGAGGTAGTGTGGGGGGTGAGGGGATGGAGGAAAGAAGGGGAGGGAGAAGAAAAAAAAAAGGGAGGGGAAAAGGGGAAGGGAGGAAAAAAGTGAGTAAGGGGAGGGCGTTGGAGGAAAACATAGGCGGCATACCAGAGCATAACATCACATTAACACAAATTAATTTCACCAATCATGTCATGTTATTCCATATTCATCTAATCAATTCACATATATATCATACAATTATTTGCATACAGATGTATGCTATACATGAAGCAAGGCCACAATGAATATGTAACATCAAAGTAAATAATACTTATGAGAAGTTAGCTGTAAGGGACACAATGTACAGAACCCGAATATGGCCGTAACGGCTAAACTGTTTCCGATAATTCAAAAAGGCATGACAGGGAGGCATCAATAAGGGAACGATTAAGAGTGAGAAGAAAAAGGTAGAGAAAAGAATAGAAACAGAAGACAAGAAAAAAAAAGGAGAAAGAGGAAGGCAACCAAATAGAGTCAAGCCTAACAAATGGTCTCTACTGTGTCCTTCCAGAGGAGAACCCCTTTAAAAAAAGGGCAAAGGAGACCGACTCGTTTAGTCCTGGAAAGAAGGTGGCATCCAATTTATGTATCCACCTTTGCTCATGTTGGAGTAGAGTCGTATTCCAGTCACCCCCCGCTCTGGAATATGTATTCGATCCAGGGCGGTGAATGAGATCTTGGGCATTCTATAATTGTGTACCTTCACGGCATGTCGTCCTATTGGTAAATAATGATTACCAATTTCCATGCTATAGACATGTTTTGGACATTCGTCGATGGAACTCTTGTTTGGTTTTGCCAACATAGTATGCCCCACATTCACATTCCATGAGGTATACAACACCTCGTGTTTGGCAATTCACAAAGTGGATAGGTCGAAAGGTTGCCCCATTCGGTAAACGAAACACCTTATCACGTCTGATATATTTGCAACAAATGCAGTGACCGCAAGGAAAGGAACCAACCACCGAGCAATGTTTAGATCTTTTCATTTCATTTTTATATTCACTCTGGACCAATCTATCGTGTAATGAGGAGGCCCGTTTATAGGTAATGGGAGGACACACTGGAATAAAACATCCAATCTTAGGGTCATCCTTTAGGATAGGCCAGTGTTTCTGAATGATGTTACGAATGATGTTGTGTTGTTTCGAGAAGCGCAAAGTGATCCTGGGTGGATCCAAGCCAGGGTCACTGCGCTCCTTTTTGGCGAACAGGAGATCCAGGCGGGGCTGTGCCGCCGCTTTGTTATATGCTCTACGTAAACAGGAGCGACTATAGCCCCGTGTAAGGAATCTGATCTGTAATTTGTAAGCCTCTTCCTTGAAGAGGCTATCATTCGAACAATTTCTACGAAGACGTAGATATTGTCCATAAGGTATGGACCGTTTTAAAGGGATAGGATGAAAGCTATCCGCATGCAGTACCGTATTGCCCGCAGTACTTTTACGGTACAATGAGGTAAAAATTTGGTTCTCTGGGGTGCGACCTATCAAAACATCTAGAAATGTGATGCTTTGAGTGTCATATGTCATAGTGAACTTCAAGTTGTACTTGTTTGTATTAATGCGAGATTTGAATTCCAATAAAGATGCCTCAGACCCCTCCCAGATGACGAGGACATCGTCGATGTACCGCCGCCACATAGAAATGTGGCGAGTATACTCAATGAGATCCCCATCACCTAGGAGGGACTTCTCCCACTCCCCCAGGTACAGGTTGGTGTAGGCCGGAGCACAGCAAGTGCCCATGGCCACATACATACAAAAACAATTCCTTCATTTCTTTCCTTGCACACATCTCTCCACACATACACATACACTACAACACATTTTGTGGTTGTTGCTTTTTCACTTGTTCATTATTGGTCTTTCACTGCTTTATTTGCATTATTGTTGTTTATTATCATTTTTCTCACTTGGCACGGTCGCTGCCCCCCCCCTCCTCTTTTTTTTTTGTGACATCAACCTCAAACACTTGGGTCCGCAAGCTTCTTTTTTCTCTCTTCCTTCTTTCCTAACATACATATATATCTGAAATATCTGGGTGTGGATATTTCCCACACATACAGATCAGGGGTATGACAATAGATTCATGCCCTATAGATACCCATTGATTATATTTTAAAGTATATATCTCTAATTCTATATATATATATGGAATTCTACTGCAGGTGCGACCCGCCACACTATCCGGCCGCCAATGTCCGCACCCACTCCCTATGTTTATGGGGGGTGAGGTAGTAGTGTGACCTCTCGTAAGCCACGACGCTGGACCCTAACTCTCCCTCTTGGCACTTGGCGACATTTTGGACCTGGGGACACCCTAGATGTGTGAAGGGAAATTGAGGCAGTCGTTCTAAGGGGGAACTCCACTCAAATTACTTCTCTTTATCTCGCTGGATGTGCATCATCGGGTAAATTATACTAGAATATTAGGTACTCCTAGTATAAACAACTAACATTTGATGTATACACTCATTACATTTTTGTTTTATAACAGACCATTTCTCTGAAGAAGACCCCTTGAGTGGGTTGAAACGCGTTAGGACTATACCATTTGTACAGTGCTAGTAATAGTCGTGTCTGTTTCTGCACATCCACTGTTATTATTGTATTTTTTATACAGTCCTTATATTATATTATTTTTTCTTTTGGAGTCTTTCAATTGTTCAGGTGGAGCTCATGTTTTTACCTATGTGTCATACTGTTACTGTTTTATGGTAATAAATATTAAACATTTTTATACTATTCTGTCATACATTTATTGTTTTGCTGCCTAAAAACCCCTATTGTGGGGGAGTTTGTTCTATTTTTTACTTTTATAACCCTTTCCAGCTTCATGCAAGTCAACAATTCTTAATCGTAGGTCTTCTGAGAGCTCTTTTGTGAGGGGCATCATTCACATCAGGCAATGCTTCTTGTAAAAAGCAAACCCAGAACTGGGGTGTGTTTTTTATAGGGCAGGGCAGCTGTAACCAACACCTATATTTGCATCTCATTGTTTGGACTCCAGTTGGCTGACACCTCACTCCAATTAGCTCTTGGAGATCTCATTAGTCTAAAGCCTTGTACACACGATCGGAGAATCCTTTGGAATGTGTCCTATCGGACCGTGTTGTCGGATAATCCGACTGTGTGTGGTATGCATCGGACTGATTCCGTCGGAATATCCGTCGGACCCAATTTTCCAACTTGTTGGAAATATTTCCCAACCAACTGGTTCGATCGGACATACTCCGATCATGTGTAGAGAATTTTGATCGGACAAAAAAGCATGCTCAGATCAAATTCCTACATCAAAGCTATTGGCTACTAGCCTGAATGTAGTCCCATCGTAACAAAATTACGTCATCACGTTCTGAAAGATCGGATTTTTCGACAACTTAGTCCGACCGTGTGTATGCAACAGTTTCGGACAAGATCCGAAGGACAAAATCCGACAGAGAAAATCCGACGGATTTGGTTGTTTCGAAATCTCCGACCGTGTGTACAGGGGCTAAGGGTTTGCATACGTTTTCCACCTGCACTGTGAATGTTTACATGATGTGTTCAATAAAAACATGGTAACATTTAATTCTTTGTGTGTTATTAGTTTAAGCAGACTGTGATTGTCTATTGTTGTGACTTAGATGAACATCAGATCACATTTTATGACCAGTTTGTGCAGAAATCCATATCATTCCAAAAGAGTTCACATACTTTTTATTGCAACTGTATTTTAGCTTTCTTTAGTGTCATCGTGAGAACATTGTTGTTTTACTATAGTTTTATTTTTTTTGTTTCTTTTTTCTTTTGTGTTATAAGCGCAGAGTTTAAAAAGGAGATAGGGTAGACTTAAGCCATGGACACACAGGTGAAAAGTAGCTGAAATAGACTTTCAGCCCTTGTGTACAGTTGTCTGTTCTACAGAAGCTAGTCTCATGCCCAGCTTCTGTTGAATGGGCATGCTAGAAAACCAGCATCTGATCTGCATCCGATCAGCTCTGACGGGCAATGACAAATGCAAGGTCAGACTTTCATCCCAACGGATTTCGGTGGAGTTCCGACGGACTTCCATATTAATGGACTTGCACACACACGAACTGACTAAATCTGTTCGTAAGTCCATTAGTTTTGAACGTGATGACATAAGACAGGATTAAAAAAGGAAGTTCAATAGCCAGTAGTCAATAGCTTCCCTTGCGTCATATTTGGTCCATCGGACCAGCATACAGACAAATGGTTTTCCCGATAGGAATTGAGTCCATTGGACAGATTTGAAACATGTTCTATTTCTAGGTCCATTGGATTTTTTTTAATAATAACGATCAGATTATCCCACACATGATCGGAATGTCCGACGGACTGATTCCGTCGGACCTACTCTGCCGGAAAGTCCAGTCATGTGTATGCGGCGTAACAGATAACATTGTGCTACAACAACAATTCAAGTGTGGAGATTCAGACTATACATTGGCTAAAATAATTCTTTGATCCTCTACAGATTTTGTAAGTTTTCCCACTTACAAAAAAATGAAGGGTCTATAGTTGTTATCATAGGTGTATTTTTAATGATAGAGACAGAATATCAACGAAAAATCTGAAAAAAAACAAATGTTATAGATTGAGTTGCAGTTTAGTGAGTGAAATAAGCAATGGAGTCTGGTGATCAAAATTTTTTTGGGGGTTCAAACAAACTTAAAAATAAACTGTTAGTAATGCAGGGCTGTAAATAGCCATTTATCAGGTGATTATCATTACTGCTAGATAAAACTGTGCCCATCGTTAGAGATGAGCTTGGTGTTCGAGTTGAAAGCACGTTCGACTCAAAAACCGGCTGTTTGCCCGTTTCAGCAAAGCCAGAACTCTGTGGGCCGTTCGTGCCAAATTCGTGTTGCACTCATGGCCCACAATGCACTGCGCCATCGCAGTGCATTGCTGGCTCATGATTGGCCAAGCATGCACTGTGACCCCGCATGCTTGGCCAATCACAGCACCGGCAGCGAGGAGAGCCATTATTGGCCACAGACAGGATGCCTTGTATAGTGTTCCAGCGTCTGCAGGAGTTAGTGGGTGTTGTCTGTATACCTTCAGCGCAGTATACACCTGTATCTACATATTTTGCTTTATTGCTCTTCTGTAATTGAGCTATCAGCCATCTGCAGGAGTTTGTGAGTGTTGTCTTTGTGCCTTGAGCACAGTATGCACCTTTATCTACCTATATAGCTATATTGCTCTTCTGTAATTGAGCCATCAGCCTTCTGCAGGAGTTTGTGGGTGTTGTCTGTGTGCCTTGAGCGCAGTATACACTTGTATCTACCTATATAGCTATATTGCTCTTCTGTAATTGAGCCTTCAGCCTTCTGCAGGAGTTTGTGGGTGTTGTCTGTGTGCCTTGAGCGCAGTATACACTTGTATCTACCTATATAGCTATATTGCTCTTCTGTAATTGAGCCTTCACCCTTCTGCAGGAGTTTGTGGGTGTTGTCTGTGTGCCTTGAGCTCAGTATACACCTGTATCTACCTATATAGCTATATTGCTCTTCTGTAATTGAGCCATCAGCCTTCTGCAGGAGTTTGTGGGTGTTGTCTGTGTGCCTTGAGCGCAGTATACACCTGTATCTACCTATATAGCTATATTGCTCTTCTGTAATTGAGCCTTCAGCCTTCTGCAGGAATTTGTGGGTGTTGTCTGTGTGCCTTGAGCGCAGTATACACCTGTATCTACCTATATTGCTCGTCTGTAATTGAGCCATCTGCCATCTGCAGGAGTTGGTGTTGTGTGCCTTCAGCATAGTACAGTATACACCGGTATCTACCCTTTAATTCCTGTTGTTCTATAATAAAGGCATCTGCAGAAGTTAGTGGGTGTTGTGTGCCTCCAGCACAGCACAGTATACACCGGTATCTACCCTTTAATTCCTGTTCTATAATAAAGGCATCTGCAGGAGATAGTGGGTGATGTGTGCCTCCAGCACAGCACAGTATACACTGGTATCTTCCCTTTAATTCCTGTTGTTCTATATTAAAGACATCTGCAGGAGTTAGTGGGGGTTTTGTGCCTCCAGCACAATATACACTACCCAATTGCTGGTTTTCCCATCTCCCTTCAGGCCATTACCATGTCTGGAAGGCCAACAAGGAGAGACAGACAGGCATGAGCCAATAAAAGAGGGCAAGCAGGCTCTGTGTCTAGAGACAACAGTGCTGGTCATGGACGCGGTGCATCGTCATCAGCATGTGGCCATGGGACATGCTTGTCCTTATTTTCGGCAGCTTTACATGTTGAGCAGCATCATGCCGAAGACTTGGTAGAGTGGATGACCAAGCCCTCTTCATCCTCCTCATCCTCTCTCACCCAGGCTCAGGGTACTAGCAAAGCAGCTGCTAACGCATCCTTTTCCCTCGTCTCAATGTCATCATCAGTGACTCCTTCCCTAGACCCACCACGTCCTCCTGAGAAGTCCCATGAACTCTTTGAGCACAGTGTTGGGTATATGCTCCAGAAGGATGCCCAGTGTTTTGTAGGCTCTCATGAAGATACTCAGCTAGAGGAAGGCAGTAGCATGAGCGCAGAGAGTGGAGATGCTCAAGAAGGACAGCAATCTAGCAGTCATGTTCCACAAGCTGCAGCATACTGCCAGGTTTGCTCCAGTGATGAAGAGGTAGGGGATGATGAGGGCACTGACCCCACATGGGTGCCTGGTAGGAGAGAGGAGGAGGAGGAGGCACATCTCCAATGAGGCAGGATGCCTTCCGGGGGACAGCTTAAGGGCAGCACACCGACTGAATCATACCGCAGAGCTCCGCCTGTGCAGGGCGCTGCCTCTGCGCGTTATTCTAAAAGTTCTTTGGTGTGGGCCTTTTTTGAGACTAGTGCATCAGATTGCACCGCTGCTATTTGCAACATATGTCTCAAGTGTATCTCGCGTGGCCAAAACATCAGCCACTTGGGCACCACATGATTGACCAGACATATGTTGACCTGCCATGCAGCTCATTGGCAAGCTTACCTCAAAGACCCACACCAAAGAACAAAGCGGACCTCTCCTTGCACCTCATCAGCTGGGATCTCCAACCCCACTAGACCTTCAGTCCTCTCTGAAACCTGCACTGAGAGGAAGGAAGGTGTAGAATTAGGTGTGTCACAGCCAAGTGCTTGCGGGCACTTTGCTAGCAGTACACCCACGTTCGATTGTAGCAGGCAAATTTCCCTGCCCCAGCTGCTGGACCGTAGAAAGAAGTTCACTCCCAGCCATCCACATGCCCAGCGGTTGAATGCTAGCTTGGCTAAATTGCAAGCACTTCAACTGCTACCTTTTCAGTTGGTAGACTCGGCCCCCTTCTGTGAGTTTGTGCAATGTGTGGTTCTTCAGTGGCAGGTCCCCAAACGTCACTTTTTCTCATGGAAGGCGATTCCGGCTCTCTACCGGCATATGGAAGGCAATGTCCTTGCCTCGCTGGATAGGGCGGTCAGCAGTAAGGTGCATATTACCGCTGACTCATGGTCCTGCAGGCATGGACAGGGACGTTACTTGTCTTTCATGGCCCATTGGGTCACTCTTCTGGCAGCTGGGAAGGATGCAGGACCAGGTGCAGTAGTGTTGGAGGTTATTCCGCCACCACGCCTCCAAAATGCTACTACTGGTTGTGGCACACCTCTCTCCTCCACCCCCTCCTCTTCTTCTTTCTCCATGGCTTCTTCCAGTGCACTGTCCTCGCAATCAGAAGGACTCTGTAGGCGTTCAAGGGGCTACGCAAGTACGCAGGCAAAACGATGCCATGCCGTGATTGCGCTGGTTTGTTTGGGGGACAGGAGCCACACTGGGGCAGATATTTTGTCAGCTCTGCAGGGGCAGGCCGAGAGGTGGTTGATGCCACCCCAGCTTAAGCCAGGATTGGTGGTTTACGACAATGGCACCAACCTCCTCTCTGCCCTCCGACAGGGACAACTGACCCATGTGCCCTGTGTGGCTCACGTCCTTAACCTGGTGGTGCAGCAGTTCTTGGGCAGGTACCGGGATTACAGGATGTCCTGAAGCAGGCCAGGAAAGTCTGTGTGCATTTCCGCCGATCATTTAATGCCTGTGCTCGGCTGGCTGAGCTCCAAAAGAAGTTGAACCTGCCCAAGATCCGCCTTATATGTGACATGCCCACCAGGTGGAACTCAACGTTGGCCATGCTGCAGTGGCTGCACAAGCAGCAGAGGGCCATCAATGAGTACCTGTGCGACTACGGCACCAGGATAGGGTCAGGGGAGCTCGGTTTTTTCTCACCATGCCAGTGGGGCATGATCAGGGATGCATGCACTGTCCTGTCACCGTTTGAGGAGGCCACAAGGATGGTGAGCAGTGACAGTGCAGGCATCAGTGACACTGTACTTCTTGTCCACCTGTTGGAGCATAATTGGAATAATGGACAGGGCACCTGAGGCAGAACAGAGGCAGGAAGAGGAGAACTTCCTTGCCTTTCAAGGCCCCCTTTATCCAGACAGTGTTCATGCTGTCCCACCCATCACACAGGAAGAGGATGAGGAGGAGGAGGAGGATGATTGTGTCAGCATGGAGGTGGAGGCTGGCACTCAGCATCAGCAGCAGCAGTCTTGTAGGGATGATTTACAGTCCCAAGAAACCTGTGGACTTGTACGTGGCTGGGAGGAGGTAGCTGTGGATCATGTTGTCCTTAGTGACCCAGAGGATTCCGGACCAAATGCCTCAGCTAACCTACGCTGCATGGCCTCCCTGATCCTGCAAAGCCTGCAGAAGGACCCACATATTCCTTTTATCAAGGAGAGGGACCATTACTGGCTGGCAGCTCTCCTTGATCCACGGTACAAGGGTAAGGTTGCAGACCTTATCTTGCCATCGCAGAGGGAGCAGAGGATGAGACATCTCTGGGAGGCCTTGCAGAAAGGTCTGTGCAACGCGTTCCCAGAGACTGGGAGGTTACAAACTCCTGGTCCTGGATAACGTGTTGCTGATGCATCGGTCAGAAGGAGCGGTGGAGAAGGTGGCCGTCTGACCGATGCATTCAGACAATTTTTTAGTCCGCAGCCCCAAGGTATGATCGGTTCCAGCAACCATCGCCAGCGTCTGATTAACATGGTGCAGGAATACCTAGGGGCAAGGTCAGACTTGAACAGCTTTCCCACCGAAAATCCTCTGGCTTACTGGGTCTTGAGGATGGATCACTGGCCAGAGCTTGCACAGTATGCAATTGAGCTACTGGCCTGTCCTGCATCCAGCGTTCTTTCGGAACGCACCTTCAGTGCTGCTGGTAGCTTTGATCACAGGGTGCGCCTGTCCACCGACTCAGTTGATCGACTGACCTTCATAAAGATGAATCAGTCTTGGATTACCACCAGCTACCAAGCACCTGAAGCTGATGTAACCGAATATTTTTTTTTTTTAAATATCACATCCCTTCAAGACTGCCTATGCTGATGCTGAGTGACTGTCCTGTTATGTTGACTGTCTATCCTCTTCCTCCTCTGCCGATATCTTGGAAGAACATTTTTGGTTCTGGGTGATGCCACCAGCCCAATTTTTCAGCCCCTGTTTAACAGGGGCGTGTAATTACAATTTTTGATGCAATGCTTTGCAGCAGGGCTCATTCCTGCACTACAACTAGAGTATAAGGGAGAGGTTGCAGTTTATAGGCCCAATTTTTCAGCCCCCGTTTAATAGGGGCATGTAATACAATTTTTGATGCAATGCTTTGCAGCAGGGCTCATTCCTGCACTCCAACCAGAGTATCTGGGAGAGGTTGCAGTGTTGTGTCACCAGCAAGCAGTGCCTAAGGCCCAATTTTTCAGCCCCTGTTTAACAACAGAATTACAATTCTTGATACAATATTTCACAGCAGGGCCCGTTCCTGCGCCCACTGAGAGTAAATGTGAGGACTTACAGTGTTGTGGCATCAGCACCACTGCCACCACCACAACCACCAAAGGCCCTATTTTTCTACCACTGTTCAACAATGGCATGTAATTACAATTCTTGATATAATTGTTCACAGCAGGGCTCTCCAGCGCCTACCAAGAGTCACTTTGAGGGCTTACAGTGTTGTGGCAACACCAACACCTTAGGCGCAAATTTCTGCAGAGCATATAGGGCAGGCCCCTACTTTCAAACATCCAACTTACAAACGTCTCCTACTTGCAAACGGAAGGAGACAACAGGAAGTGAGATGAACAAAGACGGACGGCAAAACAAATTATACAGGGGTGATAACCCTTCCCTATGTTTTCCAAAAAGCTTAAAAATAGATTTTGAGTTTGGACTGGAGCTACACTTTAAAAATGTACCAGTTCAAAATTACAAACAGGTTCTACTTAACACAAGAAACCTACACAGTCCCTGCCTTGTTTGCACTGCCTGTATACTGCTGTTCTGAGTATATAGGGCCCGGGGGCCCCACGCCTTTCCTTTTTTTAATATGGGTACCGGGTTCCCCTTAATTAAGACCCAAAGGGGCTGGTAATGGGCAGGGGGGGCTACCCATGCCATTTTTCTCAATGATTTTCATGCATTTTGCCGGAGCCAAATATTACATTAAAACTGCAAGCAGTTTTAAATGCCTTTTCTCAGTTAAATGTCATTTTGTGCAGGGACTGTTCTAAACATGGGAAACACATGGCACTTCACATGAATACTATAGACACCCCCCAGGCACGATATTTAAAGGACTATTTCACTTTTTTTTTCACTTTAACCATCATTAAAATCAGTGCTCCCGAAAAAACTGACGTTTTTAAAAACATTTTAGGCATTGATCCGTGTTCCCCGGGGCAGGAGCCAGGTCCCCAAACCATTTTTAGGAAATATCTTGCAAATTAGCCATTAAAATTAGCACTTTTTATTTTGAACATTCGAGTCCCATAGACTTCAACGGGGTTCTAAAGTTCCCACTAATTTTCGGTCCGTTCGAAAGTTCTGGTGCGAACCGAACCGGGGGGTGTTCGGCTCATCCCTACCCATCATATGTAGCCTCACTGTGGCCTCACAGTAGGCCAATCACATTGCATTTCAAGTAAAAAAATAAATAAAACCACTTAACATAAGGTATCTTCATCAAAGCCCCCTTTTACATCAGATGTCCCAATCAGAGCCCCCTTTACAGCAGGTGTCCTCATCAGCATCCACCGGGTTTGAGGGGAAACGTCTATGGAAAGCACAGAGGAGAACAGGAGCATGTACATCCGAGGATGAGACCCAAGAACATTCCTCCCTCTCCAATGAACAAGGTACTGTGTGCGCCTACGGAATCTATGGGAGTTAATGACTGATTATATCTCATACTCCTCATGGTTCTCAACCTGCACCGGGCGAGGACATAGTACCAAGGTGGTGAAGTGGTTTCACACCAAAGGTTTCAATAAGGAGATAGGAAAAGTTTTCAAATATGCATGTTAGAAGGAAGGTCTAATGTGTAAGCCACTGGGTTGATCCTACATAGAATATGGAAAGGCCCAATAAATCATGATGCCAGTTTCAGTGAGGGAACACAAAGTTGCAGGTTATAAGATGACAGCCAGACCATCTCTCCAACCTGGTAGCAAGGCACAGGTTGGTGCCGGCAGTCAGCATGGAGTCTGTACCTCTCACTGGCATGTAGCAAGCACTCCTGGATCTGCATTTAAGTGGAGCGAAGATCGCAGAGATGCTCCTATAATGCAGGAATTCTTTGAGGAACAAATGATTCAGGCAACATGGATGGTTGGAAGCCATAATTCACCATAAATGGAGACAATTGGGAAGCAATATTTTGACGGCACTATTGTGTTCAAATTTCGTAGGAAGTCTGAACAGTTGTTATGGTGGTCAGAAATATAGCAGCGTAGAAACTGCTCCATGGCTTGGTTGGCTCGTTCTGCATAACCTGGATACAAACTAGCTATCCCTGTCCAAGATGATAACCTTGGGTAGCCCAAGTAATCGAAAAAACTCCTGAGTAAAAATGGATGCTAGTTCTTTGCATGTGGGCAACTTCTCAAGTGGAATTCAATGTGACATTTTTGAGAACAGGTCAACCACCATAAGGATAACTGTGTTGGGTAACCCCACAATAAAATCCATAGACTGGTGGGTCCAATGCCTCTCTCCATTGGGTATGGGTTGTAGGAGGCCCACTGGAAGGTGTCATGGTGTCCTACTCTGAGCACAGATGGAGCAGGCAGCTACAAAGGTGGCTACATCAGTGCAGAGATTAGGCCACCAGAATTGTTGAGACATAGCCCAAATCAGTTGATTCTTTTCAGGGTGGCCAGCAGCCTTGGGAAAATGGTAAGTCTGGAGCACAGCGGTGCATAGACTCTCATGAACAAAGCAGTGGTCACAAGGTTTCTCAGAATGGATCTGAGCGGCAAGAATTCTGTCACCCAAAGGTGAAGTGAGACTGGTACAATCCGTAGCCAGAATACGATCTGGAGGTATCACAGGAACATGAACTGACTCCATCTTGGAAGCAGAGGTACTTGGAAGCGGTACACCTCTGTCGAGGAGGAGAGGGAAGAGGTGCACAAGGCCTTAGACACTTTTTGAAAACATGTCTTACTGCATTGTGGCGACCAGGAAAGAACCTCTGCACAAAGCCAATCAAAAGAGAGGTTTTGCTTCTGTAACCAAGGATAACCAATAACCACTGGATAATGAGGAGAGGAAATTACTTAGAATTGGATTATATCATGGGGAAAAGCCCCTATGGCCATGGTCAATGGAGCAGTCTCATGAGTCACATGGACAGGATGTAGAGGTCTCCCATCAATAGCCTCAATGGAAAGTGGAGTGGCACAAAGCTGCAGCAGGATTGAGTGCTTAGACACAAAGGCACCATCTTTGAACAGACCTGCAGTCAATTGGAGCCTGTATCTCGATACACGACTCAGACCAAGAAAGAGTAACCGGAACCGGGGGCTTATCCTTCTGGATAACTGGGGACGAAGCAATGTCACATAAAGTCTGTCCTCTACAGGACCTCAAGGTGCGAGCTTTTCCCAGACGGGTAGGACTAGACTTCAAAAAGTGACCTGCCTGGCCACAATAAAGGCACTCTCTCTCCCTTCTCCTAAAGAACCTCTCTTCTGCAGAGACGTGTGAAGCCCAAATGCATGCGTTCTACTTCACTGGCAGACTCGGTACTAGGAGTCTTGGGATGTGAGGGAGGCTAGGGTGGGACTGCAAAGCTCGGAGCCAATCCTACAGTAGGCTTCTGCAAGTGCTCCTTAAAGGAAGGTCTCTCTCAGAGTCTGGAGTCAATGAGAATGGCACGTAATCAACTTATCCAGACCTGTATATATGTCTTGGGCTGCTATCTCATCTTTGAGGTTATCTGAAAGACCATGAAAAAAAAAGCAGCCATGAGGGCATGATTGTTTGCTATCTCATCTTTGTGGTTATCTGAGAGACCATGAGAAAAAGCAGCCACGAGGGCCTGATTGTTCAATGGCATAATCACCAACATTTCTCTTAGGCCGCGTACACACGCGCGGACTGTTCGCCCAACTTTGTCCGTCCAACAGTTTCGGCAAACAGTCCGCTCAAAATTAGCATGGACGGACATGGCCACACACGACGAATGAACAGTTTGCTGAAACCGTGCGCGATGACGTAAACGGCACGTACGACGGGACGAAAAATACGACGTCCTATACACTGCATTATAACTTTCGGCGCGTAAATCCTTTCTGAGCATGCGCGGAACTTAGTTTGACGAACAAGCCTACACACGGGCGGACTGTTCGCTGAAACAAGGTTTCAGCGGACAGTTTTTCGGAAATTCCGTAAAACCTTGTTCGTCAAACTGTCCGCTGAAACTGTCCGCTGAAAGCCCACACACGAGCGGACTGTCCGCCCAAACACTGTTCAGCGGACAAAGTTGGGCGAACAGTCCGCGCGTGTGTATGCGGCCTAACTTTTTTTGATGGACATGAGGCTCTTGGCAGCAGAAGTGGAGTGTGCAGGAAAGTCAAATACCCTTTTAAAGGAAACCACAAACTCTGGGTAACTCAGGATAACAATGGGTTTTTGCATCTCCCAGTGAGTTTTCCCAGGCCAAGGCTCTATCAGAAAGCAAAGAAATGATGAAGCATACCATGCTTCTGTCTGTGGGGAAGGCCTGGGGCAGCATATCAAAGTATATCTGGTTCAGAAACCCTCTGTATTGAACTGGATCACCCCCAAATCACTGGGGAAGCAGAGCGGAACCAGACATACCTCTTACAGAGGTAATATTCGAGGTGGGTGCCTGCAAAGAGACTGGAGCAGCAGCAGGGGCAGCCTGCAACACAGGTTGTACCGGAACAGCCACCGTGGGAGGATCCAGGTGAGCTGTGCAAATCAGGAGCATCTGTAACGCTATGGCAAACTGATCCATGGGGTGATCTTGCTCATTCAACCTAGAAAAAATATTACCACTAGGTGGATTGTCTGCATTTTCTGAATTCATGGCCTTCACCTACTGTCATGAACCATGAAACAGACAGAGACAGAAAATACAGTAAAAATCACACCATTTATTAAAATGGTAAAAATAGTACAACTGGTAAACGTAGTCAAGACATATAAATAAATGAACTAAATAAAATAAATATATACCAATAGATGCACACGTGCACAAAACTAAGGGTAGTACATGTATCTACTCACAATTACTTCAAAATATACACCTTCTAAGGTGCTAGCAATATCCAATCAGGTGCAATGTGAATAATTGAGTAAAATCAATAATCCAAGCATAAGAACATAGAATAAAGTGCAAAAAGTGCAAAATGAATGAATAAATAATTGCAATCCAATAAAGATCCAATGTGTCTCAATCCATAGAGTGCATAGAGTGAAAATAAATAAATAATAAAAGTCCGGACTTTTCATTATTTATTTATTTTCACTCCAGGAGATGGAACAGACTGGAAAAAGATACTTCCAGTGCTGGCAGGGAGAGGGGGTTCAGGAAGAGAGAGAGAGAGACAGGGAGAGAGAGGTCAGGAGAGAGAGAGGGGGTCAGGGAGAGAGAGACAGGGGGTGACAGAAAGAGGGGGGTCAGAGAGAGAGAGAGCGAGAGACACAGAGAGAGAGAGAGCGAGAGAGAGCGAGAGAGAGAGAGATAGACAGAGAGAGAGAGAGAGACAGAGAGAGAGAGAGAGAGAGACAGAGAGAGAGAGAGAGAGTCAGAGAGAGGGTGAGAGGGGGGTCAGAGAGCGGGGAGGGGTGAGAGAGAGAGAGGGGAATGAGAGAGAGAGGGGGGAAATGAGGGAGAGAGAGACAGGGGAGGGGTCAGAGAGAGAGGGGGGTCAGAGAGAGTGAGAGAGAGGGGGTCAGAGAGAGGCAGAGAGAGGGGGGTCAGAGAGAGGGAGAAAGAGAGGGGGCAGAGAGTGGGGCAGAGAGAGGGAGAGAGAGAGGAGGTGAGAGAGAGGGGGGAGTGAGAGAGAGAGGGGAGGTGAGAAAGAGAGAAAGGGGGAGGTGAGAGAGAGAGAGGGAGTGAGAGAGAGAGGGGAAGTGTGTGAGAGAGGGGGAAATGAGGGAGAGAGGGAGATGCGGTCAGAGAGAGGGGGGGTCAGAGAGAGAGAGGGGGCAGAGAGAGGGGGAGAGAGAGAGAGAGGGGGGGGAGAGAGAGGGGGGGAGAGAGAGGGGGAGGCCTAGAGAGAGAAAGGGGAGGTGAGAGAGGTGGGTCAGAGAGAGAGGGGGTTCAGAGAGAGAGAGGGGGGGGTCAGAGAGAGGGAGAGAGATGGGCGGTCAGAGAGAGTGAGAGAAAATGGGCGGTCAGAGAGAGTTAGAGAAATGGGCGTTCAGAGAGAGGGAGAGAGAGGGGGGAGGTGAGAGAGAGAGAGAGAGAGAGAGAGGTGAGAGAGGGGGTCAAGAGAGAGAGGGAGAGAGAGGGGGGGGGTGAGAGAGAGAGGGTAATATTCGAGGTGGGTGCCTGCAAGAGACTGGAGCAGCAGCAGGGGCAGCCTGCAACACAGGTTGTACCGGAACAGCCACCGTGGGAGGATCCAGGTGAGCTGTTGCAAATCAGGAGCATCTGTAACGCTATGGCAAACTGATCCATGTTGGTGATCTTACTCATTCAACTAGAAAAAATATTACCACTAGGTGG